>NC_133769.1:234007393-234058880 GCF_003597395.2 Chelonoidis abingdonii
TCTGGCTCCTCCCTGCCTGACTGGAGTGAGCTCCTTTTTAAACCCAGGTGCCCTGATTAGCCTGCCTTGATTGGCTGCAGGTGTTCTAATTAAAGTAGCTATCTCTACTGCCTTCTAGAAAGGTCTTAATTGGCTCCAGGTGCCTTGATTAACCTGGAGCAACAGCCATTTGGTTACCAGGGTACTAGGGATTTGTTTAGCCTGGGGCTAACATACCTGTTTCTCAGTACTTTACTGTAGCCATCTGGCCTTGCCCCATCACAACAGGTATTACAATTGTATGGGTAATTGGGATAAGAGTGTGGCAAATGACTAATTAGGCATCTAACTAGCAATTTTCATGCTATTTAATCTAGGCTGAGTGTGAAGTTTTGGTAATTTCATGTGCACATTGTGGGAGTTCTTTTGCATCCATTGTATGTGGACCTTGGCCTTAAAATATTTGCACATATATTTATTATCAGTTAATAAATACTGAATCACTCCTTCCAAGCCATATGCTGAAATATCAAGAGTGTATCTCTGCTGGCAAGGAATACAGTGGCTGCATTGGACAAAGCATAAGTATTGTGCAGAAGAGCTAACTAATGAAGTGGCACATTAATAGAATATTCTTTTAAATGTATTTGGCTACTTCAGTGCATCCTGTTTATGTTTTAATCACTTTCTCTAGCAGCGTACGGACATTCCTCTTGCTGGCTTTCTACCAGACAGATTTTAATAACCAATTGTTACATCTGTAAGCACTTTCCTGGCTCTTAGTAATTGCTCTTTGCAATATTTAAACATGTGGCAAAGAAATGCCAAATTCTATAGCCATATCCCTCGGCTGCTTAGAAATTATTTTTAAATAGATCTGACCCTTTGAGATTTCTGTTAAATCACTATCTTCTTTGCACCACAATTTTTTTTCTGTTCATCTCAAACCCTCCTTCCTTTATATGCAACAGGCTTTTATCTTCTGGCCCGTATTTACCTTTTCCCAACCCCACTGTACCAGTGTCGAAAAGGTATGAGTAAAAGGAGAATTAGGAATTTGGGGCTACATCTTAATAGACCCTAGAGGACTGGCATACTGGAACTCTACCCTACTCTTTGCCTGCCCTTGTCACATCCTCTTCCACTCCGAACTCACCCGTTATACTGGAAGGGGTGGGTTAGAAACACTTGCACACTTGTTCCAGCTGGGAGTTTTCCTCCTGTGGAATTCTCTACTGGGCTAGATTATGGCCCCTTTATATCTACTGAGTGGTGCAAAAGGGCTTCACACTGTGTACGGAATCTGGCCCATTGCTGCAGGGTAGTAGTGGCAGAAACTCCCTAAAAGTGTGTATGGGGGGCCCACCGGCGCCCAAACCATGGCGCCATCCCTGTACTGCCTCTTTCCCTAAGGCCCCATCCCTGCACCACTGCCTCTTACCCGAGGCACTGCTCCTGCACCACTGCTTCTCCCCAATACCCTTCCCCCTGCTCTCTCCTCTCTACCCTTACCCGCCATCACCCGCCTTTACGGCCAGGGCTGGCCTTACCATGAGGTGAACTGAGGCAGCTGCCTCAGGTGCCAGACTGTGGGGGAGCACCACTAGGACCCAGAGTGTAGAAAATTGTGTCTGCTGCTGGTGCATATGTATTCTCTCTGCTCTAGCTGCACAGAAATGGTGGAGTGCTGTGCTGGAGGAAGGAGGGCACAAGAGACATACCAGGCAGACAGGAGAAAAGGTGAGAGGGAATAACAGAAAGCAGCAGGAGCTGCAGGGAGAGAGAGGAGGAGGAGCCTCTTATGTATCTCTCTAGCACCCCCCAGGAGCCTGGACTGATTAATATCAGCTTCTCAGGGAGCTTCCTGTTCCTGCTGCTTCCCTGAACCCACTTGAGGAGAACAGGCAGTCAACTGAAGTAGTAGGAGCCAGTTAGGCCCTTAAGATGCTGATATCTTCCCTCACTCAGGCCCTGCTACCAGCCTGCTTATTTGTCCCCTTCAACTGAGTGTTGAGAGCCACTATAGCTGGCACAGAACAGCAGTCATGAGTGAAAGAAGAAAACGCCCCTCTGGGGCAGCATTCAGAAAAAGAAAGAAAAGCAAAGGAAGCTTTTCTATCTAAGCAGGAAGGAGCTCTCCTGAGATACATAGACACAAATGTTCACAGTGAGCCTTCTGGCCCCAGTGAGGATGTGAATGGTGAGAAGATGCCCAATCTTCCAGTTACTCAGAGAGCAGGTGACCAGGCAGCTACTGTAGCATCCATTTCTCCATCTCAAATGGATGTTACCATGCACATTCCTGAAGAAAAGTGTAGACTAGAGAAGAATGTGGTGGAGGCCCAAGAAACAGCTGCTGCTGAGTTTAGTTCCTTAAGTCTAGATGATCCAGGACTGTGGACCCATTTGAGCCTGAGGGACTTCCTTGTACTGCATGGGCCACAGCAGGTGAAAAACTCCATGTTCCCCAAAGACAATGAAAAGAGAAGTTTCCATCCAACACATTACTGGTGTGAAATCCCCAATGGTGACAAAGTGGAGAGGCCATGGCTTATGTACTCAAACCCAGAATGCTGCATAGTGTTTTTGTTGCAAACTCTTCTAGTCTAATGTTCCAGCCACATTGGGTTCTACAGGAAAAAAGGACTGGAAAAATCTGGCTAGAAATCTGGCATGTCATGAGAAGGCAGCAAATCAGCAGAGAGCATTCCATAGGTGGAAAGAGCTTGAGATGAGACTAAGGTTAAAGGCCACCATAGATGATCAGCATGAAGAGAAGATTGCATCAGAGTCTCTTTGCTGGCAAAATGTTCTGAAAAGGCTCATTGCCATTGTGAGAATGCTTGCTACCCAAAGTCCAGGACTGTGTGGCACTTCAGATCAGCTGTACGTGCCAAACAATGGAAACTTCATTAAAATTGTGGAGCTGCTGGCTGAGTTTGATGCTGTATTCCAGAAGCATCTAAGAAGAGTCACCACCCAAGAAATGTACACACACCACTACCTTGGAAATACAATTCAAAATGAAATCATATAGTTACTGACAACGAAAGTCAAACAGAAGATTGTGGCAGATCTGAAGTCAGCAAGATATTACTCTGTTATTCTGGACTGCACACCTGACATCAGCCATATGGAACAAATGACTTTAATGGTGTGTTTTGTAACAATAGAACCTACTGAAAATATCCCTGCAATGGTGACTGTCAGAGAGCATTTTCTAGAATTTATTGATATTGATGATACTACAGGAGCTACTATAACAAATGTGCTTGTTAAAAAGCTGGAAGATGAGGTAATTGCGATAGCTGACATGAGAGATCAGGGCTACGATAATGGTGCCAACATGAGAGGAAAGAACAGAGGAGTGTAGACACGGATCCGAGAGTTAAACCCTTGAGCTTTTTTTGTCCCATGCAGTTCTCCTTCATTGAACTTGGTGGTCAGTGATGCAGCATCAGCTTCTAGTGAGGCTGCTGAATTTTTTAATGTAATTCAAAGCATCTATGTATTTTTCTCTGCATCAACTCATTGATGGCAAATTTTGAAGCAACATCTGGGAACATCCTCTCTGACACTGAAACCACTGAGTACCACACAATGGGAAAGTTGAGTGGAGGCGATAAAGCCTATCAAACACCAAATTGGGAAGACAGATGATGCCATAGTTGCCATTATGGAGGATAATGCTATAACAGGAACTGTTCATGGGAGAACAGCGGCAGAGGGAAATAGAATCACCAGAAACATATATAACTTCAAATTTCTGTGTGGCTTAGTGTTGTGGCATGACATACTGTTTGAAATAAATGTTATAAACAAGAGACTCCAAGGTTTCCCTGTGGCCCGCACTGCTTCCCACAGCTCCCATTGGCCAGGAATGGTGAACCGCAGCCACTGAGAGTTGCGGGGTGCCATGCCTGCAGACAGTCATTGTAAACAAAATGTCTCACGGCCTGCCAGCGGATTACCCTGATGGGCTGTGTAATGGTTCTGCTGATGCGTGAGTCAAAATGAGACCCAGCATAATCTCCTGTACTGCAACTCTGTTAGCACTTGAATATCAACTGAAGTGAAACAGGAGGGAAGACTTTTTTTTGTGTGTCATTTAAGTCAGTAGAGAGTGACTCTGAATATAAACAGGGAACACTGTTGTTGAAGATAATGGCACCATTTTGGTCCTATAAAAGATATTACCAAATCTACCTTGTCTCTCATATCCAGCGACCAACTGGGCTACAACAACACAGCAAACAACTTTTTTTGCCTAATCACTTTTCTGATCATAACGTCTTTTTAATAAAACGCATTTATGTGTTTATTACATTTTTGCACAAAGCCTATCAAATAACTGATGAAACTGGGTATTTGATAGTGTTGCTTTTGTCTACACACCAGTACTTGATGTTACTTGTGTTGGCAAATTTAAGAATGTATCAGCATAACATATCATTGTGATATTTAAATTGGATTATTTTTCTTTCTTGGCTGTGTTCAAATCTGTTACCAAGCCATTATTTACAGATAATTTCTAGCACAAAATTGTGCTTATTACATCCAACCCTTTATTCTGTATGGGCAATGTGTTGTTCCTTGACATCTGTAAATATTTTGGTTTCTTCTCTTACAGCATCCACAGCTGTGAAGCTTTTCTACACCCCCATGAGTTTCCCACTGCTAAATCCTTGCAGAGGTGATGATGTGTTTATGCAGAACATCTGAAAGTTAATTTCATTGTTTTCAGTGATAGCCAAGAATTTCATGTCATGTCAGATGGGGGAATTTTCAACACATTACTGACATGTAGGTGTAAACTGTGTGAATGATGTCCAAGGTATTCCTGGTATGCAGCTCAGTTCACAGTACAATGTTGTATATCTCTCTCTTTCTTCTTGGCTCCAGTGTTTACATAAATATGCTTGGCCTCACTTCAGTTCCTCTCTTTATTTGAAACTTCTGTTTTCACTGATGCATGAGAAATACTCAGCAAAAATGAAGCTATAGAGGAGGCCTCAGAAAATCTGCGTGTATTAAAGTATTAGGGCCAGATCCTTAGCTGGTGACATAATGCAGCCAATGAAATCAAGGATTTATACCAGCTAAAGATCTGTCTCTTAAATGTCTCTAGGACCCTTGACATTCATTTCCTCTAAGTCACAAGAGGAGCAGTATGAAATGTGGTGGCTAGGTTTTCACATGGTTTTGTCAAGCATTTTCTTTGGCTTAGGTGCATGGATGTTTAACTAACCCAAATAGCCCAAATTTTGCTCTGCATTCCTGGATTAAACCACGTTATGAGATAGCATACAAGGGTAGGCTTCACTTTCTTTAGAAGTGACTCAGGATCCCCCTGGGTGTTTGTGCATCCTAGCCAATCTTTTATTGGCTCTGCTCTGAGTGTTCAGATTGAAATGGAGACCAACAAGGAGTGAGTTTTATGAGGTTTGGGGGGATTAATACAAACCTGATCCTAAATGGCTTTGTTATTCGGCTTGTGCTTTTACTTCATTCCAGTGTTACTTGCGATGCAGCTTTCTGCAACAAGCAACCCATCTATCTAGCTGCCTATCTCCAATACTTGCTGGCACCAGTTGGGCCTTGTGTACCATGAGAATAACCTATTGTGGTACTTCTATTGCAAGTTCCAGCTAAAACCAAAAACCAAAGGGCTTTTAAAATGGACAAAAAACTTTGTCAAACTTCAAAAGAGAGACAAGTTTAGGGTGGGGTTGAGCTTTATGGACCTTCAACTTTTTGTAGAGGTGGTAGTAATATCAAAGGGTCTGTGTCAAGATCCCTGTTGTGTAAATGACTTTATATTATCCTAACAGAAATATTAATAAGAAAATAAATCCACTCTACCAAAAAAACTCTGGAGTTAACGTGATGAATGCTAATGTTCCCATGTGCTTTCTTGATTGCTGTTGTGACACTGGCAGACCAGGTCATGCTAGAGTATTCAGATCAATTCACTGGTGTATTAGGATAGATCAAAGTAATAGTTAGGTGTATAAGGTGTATTTGGTGTTTATACTTCATGAAAACTAATGGGACATTGTTTTCACTAGTCTGTTACAATGTAATAGCAAACATTTACATTGTGTACACTCCTGTAACTAAATAATCCATCAAAGAAATCTTGTGAAATGCTAATGAAGGACTTTAAAGGAAAATGCTAATTTCAACGCAAGTGGTTATTATATATGGTCAAAAGACAAAGTGCATTCCTCACTCACCATCATCAAAAGAAAATCCCACATAGGCAGAGACACTGTCAGCTTGTCTTCTTTCAGAAGAAGATGTAAGAATGAACTCAAAGGAAGATCCTTCATCTCTGGACTGTTGGGACTCTTAGAGGGAAGTGTACTAGATGCAAATCGGAGATTCCCGGAGACAATCTGGGTACCTTGAGTCAGGGATGAAAGTAACTTACTGGTACACAGGGCCGGGGTCCTAAGCAGGCAGGGTGGGGGGTTCCTCCGGTGGAAGGGGTGGGGCCTCAGGTAGAAGGGGGCCCTTTAAATCCCCAAACCCTTTAAATTGCTGCCACTATCCCTGGGCTCTGGCAGTAATTTAAAGGGCCTGGGGATCCGGCTTTTGTAGCAGCGGCCAGGAGCACTGGGCCCTTTAAATCACCGCTGGAGCCTCAGAATAGCAGTAGCTGCAGCCAGGAGCCACGGGGCTCTGGTGGTGATTTAAAGGACCAGGGGCTCCAGCTGCTGCTGGGAGCTCAGGGCCCTTTTAAATTGCCAGCCTGGGGAAGCAGTTCCCTGCTGGTACAGTCGGGTGTGTACTGGCTCTTGCCGGTATACCATACTGGACTGGACTGGCTTACTTATTATATTACTGCCACCATTTGGAATTACAAACTGTGATTCACTTGTGCATGCGTTTTACCTGCTTTAACCTCTCAATAACTCTCATTCTTTTGCTTAGCTAATACGTTGCTAGTTTACTATTGAATTGGCTACCAGTGTTGTCTCTGATGTAAGATTCAAAGTACCAATTGATCTGCCTAAGGGGACGGTCTGTGACTTCATGTTGAGACTGGTACAGTGATCCAGGTGTTAACATTTGTTACTGACTTGGTGAAATTTAGTTATAGAACATTGTCATTGGCGAGCCCTCGATTCGAGGATGATCTCTACCATGGATTTACATATGGGTCCCGAGATGATCCTGTCCTCTGAACCTGTGCAAACCAGATATCAACACACAATAATCTCCAGCTGGTTCCACCTAGACTTGCATGGGTTCACACTACTCTATTTTTTATTCATCTGCCAATGGCCTTGGAGTGATTACACAGCTCTTATAGTGAATTTTTAAGCAAGGTTCATGCTCATCCAACAACTGTTTCTATTTTACTTGAACTTGTTACTATTTTATTTTCATGCTCTATTAATCCATAATAATTCCAACCTCTCTGCAGCAACCTACTCCACATCCTCTCCCCAACACACCTTGTTAAAGTAATAGGTAAGACATACTTTGAAGAACAATCGATTTAATTCTCTAGCAAAAGAGAGAGACTCTTTAGAAATCTGGATACTTTGGTATAAATTAACAGAGCTATAGAAATTAATAAATATCCTCTAATTACAGTCTCTAGTGGTCTGACCAACTAGAGTTCTGGGCAGATATGGAGTAGGAAAATGGAAAGCCACTTTCAAGGAGTATAAGGTCTGAGATGGTATTCTTTTTGTGAAAACACGTATGTTACCAATAATGCCTTTGAATAACAGGTTTCACAGAAGCTAGGGGACTCTAAATGAAAGAACCACTGGTCTGCAGTGCCAGCTGATGAATTCTCTACTTCAGGAGGAATATGACTAAATCACTACTTTCCAGATGGCACCCAGCAAAGTACAGCAAAGTAAATCTTAATAAGTACAAATGATCATTCTTCATATAGAAATCTCTGTGCACTCAGACACCTCTGGTAAAAAAAAATCTAGTCTAAATTATAAGCAATAACAAGTAAAACCAAAGCTGCTAAAATTACTATATCTCCTAAAAAGCACCCCTTTAACTCATTATCCTGTTTTATTCCAATATAACATAAAATAAGCCATGATAGTGGGTGGTGGGTGGGGGTGGTTGTTAAATGTGCTAGATACTGAAATGCAGGACCAGCACTAGAGCTGCATTAGAAGAACCTTGCAGTGAAATGATTGGTAAGGTCACTGCCCTCTCCTTCAACACCTATCTCTTCAGTAACACTTTTATCTATGAAGGCTAAGTTTATGTGCATATATATATTTTAATCATAGGTGTTTGATTATTTCCTTGTCCCACCGACACTTCATACATCACTTGTCTATTTAGTCCTCAATCCTGCAAAGATTTAAACACATACTTCATTCTGAGCACATAATTCATCCCATTGGCTTTGAGAATGTGTGTACGTCTTTGTAGGATGAGGGCATTAGGTTGTCAGCTCTCAGGACAGAGACTGTCTTTTACTATGGTCCACATTAGGAAATTAGTGAAAAATCCACCCCCTTGAGCAATTCAGTTAAACTGACCTAAGCCCCGAGAAGTCTTCCGTTGACCTAGCTACTGGCCCTTGTGGAGATGGAGTACCTACACCAATGGTTGGCATACGGTGCATCTTCGCTGAAAGTGTAGTGGCAGCGTTTTAACTGTACAGAAGCCCTAAGTGTTTGTACGGGGCCTTGCCCAATGTATCCTCATTTCTGCCAGTGATTGAGGCCTCTGAGCACTAATAGAAAATAAATATTAAATCACAATTATAGGGAATGATGATGTTTTGGGTAGAGGTGATTCAATATCCTTTTGTAGCAATGTGTGTGAAACAACTGTGAACATGATTAGGTTGGAACCACAAACATTTTTACAGTGTGGGCTATAGTTAAGTAGAAAGAATCTCATGGCCACATCTTCAGAATTGTGTGAGCCACACAATTACAATTGCACTTAATTACAATTGCACAGCCTGCCTCCCCTCCTAGTCACAACTGTACAGCACACCACCACGCCCATTCACAAACATACATGGTCCCTGTGGTAACTACAGCAATTGTTTGCATGGGAAAGCTCTACTAGGAAACACTTGGTGTATTTGTTTATTACTGTGATTTAGCAGCTGGAAACAAAGCAGCTTAAAGTATGTGACCAGCCAAATCTGCACAGACCAACAGTTGGGAACCGCTGAAATAGCTAGATGCATCACACAACGTGACACAGCTTTTACGTCCCTTGAAGTCTCACGACTGTTAATTCCTTTTAAAAAAAGCTTTGACAATAACAGCAAAGGTGGTTTAGGGGTTTTCTATGCTAATTTTTTAAAAAAGAAGTGCCTTTTTAAAAACGGAGACTGTTCTATGGTTGGCAAGACTATTAAAATGTGCTAGAGTCAGAAAGAAATGAATGCTGCAGCAGATGTTTCATGCCAACACATCTCAAGCAAATTAAATACTTTCATAATATACATTTTCTGTGAGGAATTGGCATATTTTTTTATTTGATGCATCATCTATCTTTTGCATTGCTAGATGTGTCATGCTCCTACAACATGTAATTTTGCCAGGTTTTTTTAAGTAAAAAACATATGTTTTCGATTTAGGAAGCAGATCTAAGATTATATAGCTTCTTTCCCCATCTTAAATGAAGACACTAACTGGCACAAGGCGATCTGTCATCTAGAGCCATCTCATATGTATACTTTGGAAACAGTGTGTTTGGCAAAAAGTTCAATCTACAGTGTCAATGGATCAGCAGGGATCGCTTTGTAGGCTCAGCAACACAGGAAACAAGACAAACAAACCATTTTCTAGCCCCTTCAATATTTTGCAGTGCCTCGTATTATCCACTCTTATGATTCATGACTATCAATTACCTGGGTCAAAATGATTTAAATGTTGGAAATTTGAGGCGCCATATTCAGTTGCAATGGCATTGATTCAAAACTAAAGTAGACCTGGCGGTCGGAGCTGACTTTCCAGCTTCTATTAACGTTATCGTAATTGTTCTTTATCCTAATACTGTAAGTGCCTGCTGTACACCTATGATCCTTCAAAAGACATTTTAAGGATGTTTTTTATCAGACATTTTTCAAAATCTGCAAAGAGTTATGTTTAGTGTTCAAATCCCAACAGAAAACCCATGCCAAATAAGATACTGATAGCAATCAAAATGCAAAATTGGTCTCCGGTCCCCCATTTGGATGCCCACAGGCAGACCCATATGCCTTTGTAAGGCCCCAGTAAATTTCAGAGGGCTCCGTGTGGACCCAAGACTCTGCTTATGCCAATCTGATTGCAAGACAAAGGACTTAAGGGAAACACATTGAGACTGAAAGTCAATTAACCTAATTTTATTTTTAATAAAGCCATTGGATCTGTATGGGTTTAATTGAGAGGAGAATTTGATTTATTGTTGCCGCCGTTGCTTTAAAAAAACAATAAAAATAACTCTGCAAAATTGTCCTCTCAGGGCCATATGGGAGTATTCAGCTGGCATGCTCTTCTTCCCTGAGCTCTTTCCTGCATGGGAAACCCACAGGTCCATGCTCGGAACCAGCACAAAGCTTCAGAAACCTAGAGAAAAACCAACAGTTTGAGGCACAAGCATCTGAAACAGAAATTTAATAAAAGCAGAAGGTTCTACAAAAAGTGCTGGAAACTTCCCTGGTTCAAATAATTTCATAGTTATACATTCCTAGTACTAAAAAATTAAAGTTTCAGTCAAGCCTGCAGATAGATCATTTGTCTCCTCCCCATTTCTTACAGTCATTGCTGAGTAGAGATAAAAAGAAGAGCATACACAAATGGTGTATTGTTATGGTGCTTTCTTTATCAGATATGTCTGTAACTAACTTGGCTCACAACAAAACAGTGCAGGCCAACACAGTATCTATCCTAGTCCCAAGCTTTTAGCTGTCCCCCCTCTACCCCTTGTTCTTTTCTGTTTTCCCATATGCTGACACTCATGCTCCTTTTAAAGCAACAGTGTCTGAAACACATAAGAGCTTGATTAATTATATGTGGAATTTAGGCAAGGCAGAAGCAAGTCTTTTGAAATGTGAAGATTGGGAGAAAGAGCCTCTCTCTTTCAAATTTAAGTATTTCAGAGTTAATTGGTTGAAAAAGGAATTTATGCGTTGCAATCTCAGCTATTGAGACCAAGCTCGTAGGTTGCACCTTTAACTCCCATTGACTTCAGTGGGTGTTTGAGTGCTCAGCAGCTCACAATTTTCAGAGTAGCAGCTGTGTTAGTCTGTATCTGCAAAAAGAACAGGAGTACTTGTGGCACCTTAAAGACTAAGACACTTAATTTGTTAGTCTCTAAGGTGCCACAAGTACTCCTGTTCTTTTTGCAGCTCACAATTGATTGTGTTAGAACCCACAAAGAAATACATGCATAGATCTTTACATTTTCACAGTGTTCCACTGAAGTAAATGGGATTCAGTGCAAACTTCAGGCCTGTCTATCTGCATTCCTTTTCAGGACAAAGTTTTGTTTGATATCTGCTAGATCTGGGCACGTGCTCCAGCAGGGATTTTACAACTGAAGACTAGACCAGTTCACGGGTATGCTAGTTTTGCTCAAAATGAATATTAGTCTTTTGTATTTAAGCTCTATGAAATACTTGTAAATTGTTGTATGCATTAATCTCACTTGTAATGTCTGTATTACATGCTATAAGAAAATATGTGTGTTTGCTTTATAACTTTGAAAATGTTTGCTCTGAACTTGTGAACCCAGGCATGGGAATTGTCCCTCCCCCAACTCATCCAGGAGGACTATTAAAATTTAAGCAGGCCAGTATAAGGCAAAAGTTTTGTTAATTGCCCCAATCACCTATTGAGAAATATGTGCTGAAGGCCTCATTAGATAGCTTTGAATGCTGGTAGTGGGAAATAAAAATAGTTGACATGAAGATTTTTCATCTCTTTGCTGTTTGAACTCTCACAGAGTCAGACAAACCAAACTGAAGCTAGAGATCCCCAAGGAATATCTCCTGGGTCTCTCCTCAAAGAATCGACAAATCTCTGCAGGTACGTCTTCACTACTGGCAGTATCGGTGGGTAGCAATCGATTTCTCGGAGATCGATATATTGCGTCTCATCTCGATGCAATATATTGATCCCCAAACATGCTCCTGTTGACTCCGGAACTCCACCAATGTGAACGTCAGTAGCGGAGTTGACGGGGGAGCCGTGGACATCGATCTCACGCCATGAGGATGGTAGGTAACTCGATCTAAGATATTTCGACTTCAGCTACGCTATTCATATAGCTGAAGTTGCATATCTTAGATCGCTCACCCCCCCAGTGTAGACCAGCCCTACAATTGGATTTAGATGGTAACTTATTTGTGTGTATAAGTTTACTTGAATTAACATGTAAACATCTCTCTCATTTCTTTTTCCTAGTTGTTAAACCTTTAGATAGTTTAGTACAGGATTGGCTACAGGTGTTGTCTTTGGTGTAAGACCTACAGTACCAGTTGATCTAGGATAAATGACTGGTCTCTTGGGACTGGAAGCAACCTGAATATGGTGTGATTTTTGGTGTAAGTGACTGTTTATCACTAAGTCCAGTCTGCCTGGGTAGCAATATAGACTAGAAGTCTGACTCTATGGTGATCTAGTTCACATTTGTTACTGGCTTGGTAAAATCTAATTATGGAACACATCAAGAGTGTGGGGTGTCTGTCCTGTTTTATGGATATGATATAGAAATTAAATGGATCCAGAAGTACAAAAGTTGATAAGGAAAAAGAAGGGGCGTTGTAATTATGTGTACATAAGGTAGCTAGCTACACAAAGATGTTAACATTGATGGAAAGCAGAATTAATATATAGCCCAAAGTTTATCTGCTTTAGGCAGGGAAAACGTTGAAAGTACTTAGATATATAGAAGGCCCCATGACAAACTCTAGGCAACCTTTGCAAGAATTAATATTCGCAATAGCCAAAAACGTAGGCTATGTTTATACTACCATCTATATCAGTAAAACTTATGTCACTCAGATATGAATATTCCACCCCTCTGAGTGACATCAGTTATCCCGACATAAGCACTAGTGTGCACAGCGCTATGTCAGTGGAGAAAGCTAGTGAGCTTTGGAGTCTGGTGTTCACTAAAGAGGTTTGGGGCTGTAAGCTACAAAACTGCTCCTTTTCATTCCTTTTGCATTCAGAGACTTTGTACCTTCCTTAAAAGTAAACAAGATTTCATCAAATATCAGACTCCAACCATTTCTACTTCCAACTGGAACATCCCCAGAGCCCCAGACTTTGACAAGTTGTTCAGGTCAAAAAAGGGTTACAGTTGGCTAAATCCACTGCCAACATGCAGCGGTGAGAGGTGAGTCATTCTCAACATCAACAGGAATTCTGTGTTTCATTTGTTTGTTTGCTCCCTGTTACGCAGTAGAGTAGCTGACCTGAAAAAAGCTTAGTGCTGGAGCTTCTTCCCTTGCTTCCCTAAAGTGATTAAGCAAGGGAAGAACCAGCTATTTAGTTTTTCAGAATTCGTGACATACTGCAGAAACAATTCATATCTTATTTGGGTCTCTTCCAGAACAAAAGTGGTTTTAGGGACTTTTCCTAAACACAGGGTAATTTACAGGATGCATACCGGTAACTGCTAAATAAATAATGTGACTAAATCAGCGGTTATCAGCAGCTGTATGCGTTCACAGATAAGACTGAGATGTTTTGGTCTTTGAACTGTAATGTGTTTTACAGACTTACCTAGCCTCTTTTGTTTTACCTACCACTGCATTTTTAAATTGCTGTTTACTAAGGCCTGGCCTACACTACATAGTTACTCAATCTAATAATGTCTGTGTCAACACTAGCAGGTCCCTTCCGCCAGTGTAACTCACCTGCTCTGTCAACTTAATTACTCCACCTCTGTGAGAGGCGTAGCACTTAATTCGGCATAGTTAGATCAACGGGGTGGCAGTGTGACACTGCATTGCTAATATTGACTTAACTGGCCTCCAGGACCTGTCCCACAATGCTCCGCCGTGACCATTCTGGTCACCATTCTCAACTCTGCTTCCCCCCCAGCCAACTACACAGGAAACAGCCCCTTCCCAGCAGATCAGTCCGGCTCCAAGTGCGTTCCTGCCTGGAGTACACAGGAAGTGGTGGACCTTCTGGGTCTGTGGGGAGAAGAGGCTGTGTAGACACAGCTCCAATCCAGCTGAAGAAATGTAGACATATACGAGCAGTTCACGCGCGGTATGGGGGAGAAGGGCTACACCAGGAACGCACAGCAGTGCTGTGTCAAAATCAAGGAACTGCAGCAGGCATACCAGAAAGCAAGGGAGGCAAACAATCACTCTGATTCAGCACCCCAGATATGGTGCTTTTACAAAGAGCTGCATGCGATTCTCAGCAGCAACCCCACCACAACCTCCCAGAGCAGTGTGGATACCTCTGAGGAGTCAGAGTCCCCAGCCACCGCAGGCAACACTGAGGAGGAGTCTTCGATGAGAAAGAGGAGAAGGAGAATTGGAGACAGGCGAGCAGGGGATCCAGTGTCCCAAAGAGCCAAGAGCTGTTTGTAACCCCAATCGCAGCAAAGCAGCATGGTTGAGTGTGATGCCGGGGAAGGAACCTCTGGTGAGTGTGCCATTCCAATTAATATTTTGGGATCACATGTTCTTATATGCAATTATTTATTTATTTTTTTAAAAAGCAGTTGAGGTAGAGTGGCTATCACCTTCCCAGTGGCCACACCAGCTAAGCAGAGGGTGCCATGAGAAAAAGATTGTTTATGTGCAGAGGCATGTCCTGAGAATCCTCCACAGAGATCTCCAGGAAACGTTCCTGGAGGTGCTCTGCAATCCATTGTAGAAGGTTTCTAGGTAGAACGGCCTTATTTCTTCCACTGTGGTAGGACACTTTCCCACACTCCTCCAGTATTAATTCAGATGGCATCATTGCAGCACACAGCATAGTAGCATAAGGACCCCGTCTGTACCTGGATGCATAGGTGCCGACTTTGTGTGTGCTCTGGGGTGCTTACCACCCACCAGTAGCCAAGCTCCCTCCCTTCCCCACTGTGCCTGCCTCTAGCCAGCAACTCTGCTGATCAACTCCTTCCTGTCCCTCCACTCACTGCGGATCAGCTGTTCCGCACCATGCAGGAGGCACTGGGAGGAAGTGGGAGGAGCAGGCGGAACTGAGAGGGAATAGGTGGGGCAGTGGAGGAGTGGGGGCTGGAAGAGGCTAGGCAGGAGTGGGGCCTGGGGCTGAGCGGGGGTTGAGCACCCCCTGGGAGAGTTGGAAGCTGGCTCCCATGCAGACTCTTGCAGCAGCTGTTCCCTTGCTGACTCTGTTACCGTCAGGAGCATGATATCAGCTAGGATCACCTATGAGAGACAGCATTCCAACGTCGTCGTACTCCGCCTGCTCCCTTCACACATGTTCCACTAGGCAAGAGGGGACAATGCAATATCCCTTCCACTCAGCCCTGGGGTAGAGTGCCAAGAACAACAGTTGCACACATGATGATGTATAATGGGCAAGGCCGCTGTACTCTTAAAGACAAAATGAATGTGTCCCCCCCCTCCAAATTTTATTCCACTGTCTTTCCAAGGTTTAATTCTTTGTCAGATCTTTCAGCATTTATATACATGTGCAATAAAAGTCCATGTCTTGAAAATGAAATCTTTATTAATTCAAAGCGTGGGGTGGGGTAGGGGGATAGGGAAACCGAGACACGGAGATATGCACAAGAAAGAAGCACAGCGATCACAGCAAACAGCGATCACAGAAAAGTAACACACATTACTGTGGTCATCCCTAAAATGGGTTTTCAAAGCCTCCTTGAACTGCATTGCTCTCTGTTGAGCTCTTCTTATAGCCCTGGTATCTGACTTCTCAGAATTAGCAGACAGCCTATCTCCCTCCATGCCCCACCCCAGTGGAAACTCCTCTCCCTTTGCTTCATATGTATTATGAAGCAAACAGCAGGCAGCTGTAACCATGGGAATTTTTTTTTCACTGAGGTCTAACCTAGTGAGCAAACCCTTAAAATGGCCAAACCATCATTCTGCACTTGCTGAGCCTATGGTTGAACCAATCCTTGCTTCTGTCCAGGTGTCCGGTGTATGGCTTCATGAGCCATAGGAGTAAGGGGTAGGCTGTGTCTCCCAGGATCGCTATTGGCATTTCAACATCACCAAAGATGATTTTGCGGTCAGGAAAGAAAGTCCCTCCCTGCTTGCAGCTTTCTGAACAGACCTGTGTTCTTAAAGATGCACCTTCCCAGACCATCCCAAGTTGATGTCGGTAAAATGCCCTCGGTGATCCATGAGTTCTTGCAACACCATAGAAAAGTATCCCTTTCTGTTTATATACTCTTTGGCAAGATTGACTGGTGACATTTATTGCCCTGCCACAGTTAGGGAACCCCGCTGCAACAAAACCATCTGGTATGTCCTGCATACTGCCCAGAGTCACTGTCCTTCTTGGAGGAAGGCAATTAATGGCCCTGTACACTTGTATCACAGCAACCCCCATGGTGGATTTACCAACTCCACACTGATTCCCTACTGAGCAGTGGCAGTCTGGCATTGCAGGCTTCCACATAGTGATGACCACTAGCTTCTCCACTATCACAGCAGGTGTAATTTCAGCGTCACTGTGCTGCAGGGCTGGGGAGCGCTCCATACACTGTTCCTGGAAAGTGGCCTTGCACATACAAAAGTTCTGCAGCCACTGCTTGTCATCCCATAGCTGCATGACAATGCGATCTCACCAGTCAGTGTCTATTTTTCGAAACCAGAACTGGCACTCCACCATGTTCAGCTACTGTGTGACTGGCAACTGTAACAGGGAATTGTTTCATTCCACGACTTCCAGCAGTGCTGCTTGAATTCCATTGCCATGTTCTATGCGGCAGTTCCTCTAGCAGCTCTGGAAACACTGCAGAATAAGTTGCATGTGTTTGTAACACTTAGCACAATAGTGCACAGCTGAGTGAGGTTCATGCTTCTCTGGGGATGGCATACTTGCAGCTATGCCGGTCTTTTGAAAAAAAGGGTGTGAAATACTGTGGGCTGCAGATGAAATCAGGAGAGGGAGAAAACTGCATCTTGGAACATTAAAGCCATGTTCCCAGTCACCCCTGCAAGAATGTCAAACATTAACAGAAGTCTAAATACATTACATCAATACTATTTCAGTTCATAATAAAAATATCAATTTAGTTTGACAGGATCTATTTTTCCATAAACTCATATTGAATGGCATTAAATATATTACCCTGTTTCAATCTTTATTAATCGTCCCATATCAGCTGCTGCATTATCTTGAATTGGGTCAATATCAGACTAACAGATCTATGATTACCAGGAGTATCCTGTTTACTCTTTTCAAATATTGGCATGACATTCCTTTTCTTCTAGACTCATAGACTCATAGACTTTAAGGTCAGAAGGGACCAATATGATCATCTAGTCTGACTTCCTGCACAAGGCAGGCCACAGAACCCTACCCATCCACTTTTATAACAACCCCTAATCCATGACTGCGTTATTGAAGTCCTCAAAATTGTGGTCTGAAGACCTCAAGCTGCAGAGAATCCACCAGCAAGCGACCCATGCCCACGTTGAGAGGAAGGCGAAAACCCTCCACGGGCCTCTGCCAATCCCGCTGGAGGAAATTCCTCTCGACCCAATTGGCAATCAGCTAAACCCCCTGAGCATGTGGGCAAGACTCACCAGCCAGCACCCAGGAAGAATTCTCTGCAGTAACTCATTCCTATCCCATCCAACATCCCCTCACAGACCATTGGAGCAGACTTATTGCTGATAATCCAGATCAATTACCCAAATTAAACTATCCCATCATTCATCCCCTCCATTACTTATCAAGCGTTAGTCTTAAAGCCAGATAAGTCTTTCTGCCCCAACTTCTCGGAAGGCTGTTCCAGAAACTTCACTCCCCTAATGGTTAGAACCTTCGTCTAATTTCAAGTCTAAACTTCCTAATTCCGTTTGTACCATTCGTCCTTGGCCTACATTAGTACTATAAGCTTAAATATTCTACTCCTCCCTACGTTAATCCCTGATTATTTATATGGCAAGCTATCCCCGCAGCCTTCTTTGCCAGGCTAAACAGCCAAGCTCTTTTGAGTCTCCTTTCATTAGGCAGGTTTCCATTTCCTCAGATCTCCTAGTAGCCGTCTCTGAAACCTGTTCGCAGTTTGAATCTCCTTCTTTAAACATGGGACACCAGAACTGACCGATATTCCAGGTGGGGTCTCTCACAGTGCCTTATATAACGTGACTTCTACCACCTCCTTTATCCTGGCTGGAAATCCCTCGCCTGATGCATCTAAACCGCGTTTGCTTTGTTTACGGCCATACTCACATTGGCGGCTCATAGTCATCCTGCGATCAACAATACCCTTAGCGTCCTCTCCTCCTCTGTCGCTTCCATGTGCTTCCCCTAACGTTTAATCTAACAATTCTTATTATTAATCCCTAGTGCATGACCTTTGCACGTTTTCACTATTATTATTTCATCCTGATATATTACTTCAGTTTACAGGTGGTCAGGATCCTTCTGAAAGTATCCCGGTCTTCTCCGTGTTAGCATACCCCCCGCTTTGTGTCGTCCAAACTGTAATTAGACATTCCGCATCTTTTGTGCAAGTCAGAATAAAAACGGGTTAATAAGATCGGTCCAAAAACGATTCTGAGGGACTCCATAGTAAACTCCTTCCGACTGCAGTTCACCCTTCAGTACGACCCGGCTGGAGTCTTCTCTTTAACCAGTTCCTTATCCATCTACAACTTTCATATTCATCCCATCTTGTTCCAATTTAACTACAGTTCCCCATGCGGAACCGGTCTCAAACGCCTTACTTGATCGAGGTAAATTAGATCTACCGCATTTCTTTGTCTATAGTAATCCGTCACCTTCTCAAAGAAGGAGATCAGGTTGGTTGCACGATCTACCTTTGAGAATCCATGTTGTGCAATTCATTCCCATTACCATTGAACCTCAATGTCTTAATCTACTTTCTCCCTTAAAATTTTTTCCAAGACCTTACATTACTACAGACGTCAGCTAACAGGCCTTAGTTACCCGGATCACCTTTTTTCCCTTCTTAAAAATAGGACTATGGTTAGCAATTCTCCAGTCGTACGGGTACAACCCCCGAGATTACCGATTGCTATAAAAATTCGCGCCTAACGGCTCGCAATGTCAAAGCGGCGCAAGTTCCTTTAATATCCTTCGGATGGAGATTGGAGTCCGGTGTCCTCCGCTTGTCATTAAGGCTGGTTGCAATAGGCGGCTTATTTCAGATGCGTCAAATATCCACTCACTTCCTCATTCCCATATATATCATCCCTCCAATCCATCACTGAAGCTTCCACTAAGTCTGATTAAGACGTGAAAGGCAAAGTAAATTTTAATATTGGGCCATGCAGAGTGTATCCTTAAGGCTCCATTCCATATCCTCAGTGATAAGCGCCTCATTCTTCTTCCTTTGTTTTCTCTTATTTATGTGGCTTAGAACCTTATTACTTAATTGGTTTTGATTCCCTTTGCAGGTCCAGTTCTACGTGGCTTTTAGCCTTCCCTCACATTTATCCCTACATGTTCTGACCTCACTAAGGTAGCTTCCTTCATAATCCGCCTTTTTCCACTCCTGTAAGTTCTGCTATTTTTCTAATCCCCAACATTAGACGAATTGCTTGCTTCATTCCAGCTTGGCCTACAATCCGTCCTGGTTATTTTCTCCCCTTTCTCTAGATGCAGGCTTCCCAACAGTTTCCGCAGCTGCGCTGCCTACAACGTAAATTCCCAGCTACTACCTACCAGCATTTAATCGACACTAAGTTCCCTCCGTCCAATCCACTTCCCTAACTAACTTCCTTAAAGTTCCTATTAAATTAGCCCTTCGATAAGTCAAAAAACCCTAATCCCAGATCTACGTTTGTTTATCCTTCCATCTAATTTGAATTGAATCAGCTCATGATCACTCGAACCAAGGTTGTCCCCTACCACCATTTCTTCTACGAGGTCCTCACTGCTCACCAAAACCAAATCTAAAATGGCATCCCCTCTCGTAGGTACTTCAATTACTTGATGAAGAAATCCATCCGCTATCACATCCAGAAAAATCTGACCCCTATTATTCTTGCAAGCACTCGTCCCCCAGTCTATATCTGGGAAGTTGAAGTCTCCCATGATCACACATTTCCCCTTAGTGTTTACTTCATTAAAGACATTAAAGAGGTCTCTATCCATATCCAAATCAGATCCCTGATGTTCCAAGACTTACTGAAAATCGACATTAATGGTCCAGTGTGCTCCTCAGCCTGCTCTTTAAAAACTCTTGGATGCAACTTATCTGGACTTCCTGATTTAAAAATCTTTAATTCTGGAACATGCTGTTATCATCCTGAGATACTAGTGAAATGGAAAGTGTGTTATGATATCACTGCATAATCTGTTGGGTTTTTTTGCAAATGTAGAACAGAAATATTTGTTGAATACTTCTGCCTTTTCTGTATTATTATTGATAATTATAGCATTTCTATTTAGCAATGTACCAATACAATGATTAGGATTCTTTTTGTCCCTAATATATTTTTTAAAACCTCCTACTTATTGTCTTTAATGCTTCTGGCCATAGATTTCTCCTTGTGTCCCTTTGCTTCCCTTATCAATTTTCTGCAATTCCTAGTTTCTGATTGTATTAATTACTATCAATTTCCCTTTTCTTCCATTTTGTATTTCAAAACTCTTCCTGCTCAATGGGCAAAACTGTGACCTGAATTATATACTACCCATACTGTGGGTCACAGTGTGAGTAGAGCAGGAGAGCAATCTCTGTAGGTTACTTCTCCTTTTTTATTAACAAATGAAATTTGGCCTCCACAACTTGCTAGCCAGAGCAGTTGAGCTGGGGAAGAAGGAGAGTCCTATAGCTGGTTTAGATTACTTCCCCCACATCCGTTAGTGTAGCAGCCCAACTACACTGTGCCTCTTACTTGAACTTATTTGGGTAAGATCACAACCTAGCCCCAGGTTTAATGGGAGATTCAGAATTGGGATTTGTGATTTGTTCATTATAGAGTTAAGCATCAGGTGCAACATTTGGATACTGACAAGAGTTTTGGTGTTTAATCCAAATAACCTCCAAATCTGGGGGCTGCTCGGATCAGGATTTTGGTTCAAGCCCTCCAATACAACCTTAGCCCAAAGCAATTTAGATTTGGATATTTTTCACTTGAAAAACAAAGTTTTAATTGTTTAGAATGTTTTGCATTTGTACAACTGAAAATGGCTTTGTTTTTCAAACTGAAATTCTGTAGACCACAAATCCATAATAGGAATTTATTTCCTTTAGGTATTTGGAGGAAATCACAATATTGTATTTAGAAATGCAATGTATTGACTGACTATGCTCCTCATTTTTTCTAAATACAACCGCTTAGATTTTTAGCATGTGCTTTTTAGTGTTTGTAGCTGGCAGCTAGATTGACAGCATATCATTATGGAGTATCTGATTAGTAATTCACATGCTAAGAAGGATTTATGTGAGAGACCATTACAGCTTACGCACCAGTAAACAACACATAACATGGGACAAATATAACAGATATTCTCTAAATAATAACAACATGGTCAAAATATGATAAACCATCACAGTAGCCTTCCATTACTGTATTCTATTGGGAAAAAATACATGTAATGTCCAAACCAAAGTACCTATTTAACCAGGTAAATAAAAATCCTTTTAAATGCAGCTAAATACATATTACATTGATCCTAAGTACATATTTGCATGAATTACATTCAGCTGACTGAAATATCAGAACAAAAGGTGCCATTCTAGTCTATGCCTATTTTATCAACTTCCATGATAAAACGGTTTTCTTTTTCCTCTTCCCTTTTTGAAGTTTAAATCACAAACCCCAGAGGAATTCACAGTGGAAGAAAACCCTCTATATTTAAATATTGCAAAAGCCAACAAATTCCAAAGGTACATTTAAGCCAATACTCTTTTTTGATTCTAATCATTATGCCCCTTCCTGTGTTGTCTCTCTGTTTCCACGGATGTAGCATCGATCTAAGCTTTGAATACCCTGGCTTTCATGGTTTGTATCAAGCAGTAAATGTGTTGAGTACACTGGGAACAGTGGACTAGTTCTGAGTTCATCAAATATAATCACAGTGCAATGATGCGTGGTTGTGGTTTTGTTGTTGTTGCTGGTAACAGTTCTATTCTCAAGGGCTTTCACCTGGCCAGGTAACAGAACATTATTTACAGTTTGATTTTTAATTACTTGCTATATACTTGGTTCTATTTCTTCATTATGAGCTAAAGAGTTCAACCCTGAAGTTGCTAAACTCCCTGGTCATCATCCAGCAAAGTATTTAACTTTGTGCTTAACACCGAACACCTGAGTAGTCCTGTGCATGTCTGCACAAAAGTGTTTTGATGGATCAGAGCCAGAGCACTCAGCAGCTTATAGGATTGAGCCCAAAGTAAAGCTCGGTTAGTTTAACAGGGGAAAATATGGAAGAAGAAGATCCTGGTTTGTAAACACTCAGAAGGCAGGCACAGCACTTCTGTTAACTGTTGGCCTGATTCAATGCCCACTGAAGTCAAACTTAGTGGAGTTTGAATCAGGCCCTGTATAATTAGCTAGGCAATCCTGTGACTTGTCAGGCTGCTGGAAATAAGTAGGATGATATCCTCAGTTGATGTAAATCAGTGTCGCTCCATTGACTTTTTTGACTGAGCTGTCCAAGTTTATACCAGCTGAGATCTGGCTCCTAGCATACAATGAATATACCCAGAGGCAGTGTAACAAAGGCAGTATCATAGAAATATCCTGACATCTTACATATTAGCTTCTTTAATTCCTCAGCCAATACCTCCAACTTTGAAATAACATTATACTGGAAATACATTTTTAAAAGTTTATTCTATTAGTCATCTGTGGTTTATTTCAGCCCTGTGTGTATCTGCCTGTACCTCTCAGGATATGGCCGCTAATGTGACTCACTCCAAGATGATTATGTTGCGATTTCAACCAGCTGCTACTTGGACTTGGAAGCCTTGGTGAGGCTTGTCTCTGTAATAATTCTGCATTTGGTAACCTTGGTGATGTGAATATATGCAGTGATTCTTCTGGCATGGATACGCATTCTTTTCCCCTTATCTATTCCTTGAGGAATTTAGTTTTTACCTTTTTTTCCTGTACCAGCAGGTGGCCTGTCACATCTCTGATATGTCAAGTAAATCTCAATGATTTCTCCATTTTCCTTAGCTGTTCATTTGTATAATATAGGATTGTGGTCCTGCCCTGGAGATAAAATGACACTTACTGGTGTTAAGTTGTTTTTGTCACTTGCCCTATGGACTGCTTGCTGAGCTGTCAGCCTGAACAGTGGTTTTTCATCTGTCTTTCAAAGTAACATTTTTGTTCCTTTGCCTTTCCTGCAGTATTTGTAAGCCTGGTGTTTGTGCAGGTCAAGCAGTTCTTACTGGAAGTAAAGTCTTTGTTTATGTGCCCATAAGTAGCCATGCTGGGGAAGCTACTTTTACTTGCAATATCTGAAATCCAACAGAACTAGAAATGAATCTTCATCACGTTTTGCCTCCTTTAAAATATTTTTCACTTTCAGCCATCCTGCTCCTCTGGAGATGTTTCAGTGAGACAGATTACACTCAAACTTACTTAGCAAATTCCTAAAATTTTCCACTTGAGAACTGGGGTCTACTGTCAGTAACTGGAACCTCTGATATTCCATTCCTTGCTTGTTAGGATTTGATAATCGCCATTCTACTGCTTAAATATGGTATAGGCTAGGCAGAGTCCCTTCTGCCGTCTCTGTCTCCAGCCAGTCCTGCTTACATGTGGTGATGGTCTGTCCCCCTGCTCAGAGAAGCACAACTCACCCTTAAACATAATCTCTTTCCTTTTGCCACGTGCCCAGACTGAAAAGATGCAGGCATGTTGGCCATGTTGAAGCCCCTGTGTAGAAAATGCATTGTTCCATGGGGATGTCTGTTGAGAGACAATCCAAGTTGATGGCTCCAGATTACTCTGTGGTGGCTTCTCGATGAAGATTCTCCTTCCACAAAATACCAAGTCCCTTTCCCAGGCAGGGTACCTGCCTAGAATGCATTACAATATCCTTGTGTGGTGTTCCAAAGCTCTCTGAAGTCAATGGAAAGATTCATATTAATTTCAGTGAGTTTTGGGCAGGGCCTTGGAGTCTGAATTTGCATTTTACTAATTTCACTGGGTCTTCAAGGCAGTGTTTACACACTGAATTTTTTTTATAAACTTCCTATCGCAGAGGCAGCTGCAAAGATGACAACAACTGGAGTGCTAATGTAGTAAAGTGACCAGCATTTTATCCACCAAAAAGGGGGAAAAAACAACAACCCTCATTCCATTTTCCCAGGAGATTCTGGAAAAAGTGTAGAGGACAGAATTGTGTCTCATATTATCAAAAATCTGTTCGGTATAGACGCTACAGGGGACTTCTGATGAAGTGATTTAACCAGACCAGTTAGAAAGCTTATGTAAAGACAAGTTAACAAGCATGTGGGTTCAATTGTCCCAGCCTGATCTATGCTCATAGAGACCTCTTCTGCCCGCCCATGGGGGTGACAGTCACTCACTTCTGTGGTACCAGCCATATGAAGGGGGTTCTATGCCAATCTTTGAGGAGAGAAAGAGCCGGTTGTATTTTTGTGCATCATCCCGCATCACTGCAGGGAAGAATATTCTGAAAAGTTAATACAGGCTCTGATAGTGTGGCAAGGAGATGGGGAGGGAGAGAGCATGGTTTGCAATGGGCAATACAGAAGCACAGGGCTTACCCAGCATTTCAGATGGCCCAGGCTGGGGACCATCTACAGTATTAAAAGAAAGGGAAGAGTTGGAGAGGTAATTTCAAATAATTTGCCACATGTGGCAAGCCAAGCGGACCTGCTGCTAATAAACATTCTGAGTCTGGTTTCAGAGTAGCAGCCGTGTTAGTCTGTATCCACAAAAAGAACAGGAGTACTTGTGGCACTTTAGAGACTAACAAATTTATTTGAGCATAATCTTTGTTAGTCTCTAAGGTGCCACAAGTACTCCTGGAAGTATTGGAGCATAAGCTTTCGTGGGTGAATACCCACTTCTTCAGATTTTATCTTGCATGTAACGAAGTGGGTATTCACCCACAAAAGCTTATGCTCCAATACTTCTGTTAGTTTATAAGGTGCCACAGGACTCTTTGTCGCTTTTTACAGATCCAGACTAACATGGCTACCCCTCTGATACTTGACAAGTACTCCTGTTCATTCTGAGACTGGTGATGCTGAAAAATGAACAGCAGAATTTTATTTATTTATGTATTCATTCATTTATTTATTCTTTTTGTGAACTTGATGGTAAGAAAAGGACAAGGGGACCCCAGGTACCAAGCCTGGAGCTAGTGGAAGTTAGGGGTGGGGGGGAAGATTAGGCTTGATGCTCTGCTCACCCACACCAGCGCAACTCCACTGACTTTAGTCACATGAAACCTCTGTTACGCTGGCGTAAGGGAAAGGAGAATCAGCTCCTTTGTCTGTAGTGGGGCTGCAGCCAGTTATTGAACGAATCTGAGCATCTGGCCAAAGAACCACGCTAACCTTTACTACAGCGGAAAAACTGGCTGTCTCACATTCTCCTTCCCTAGCTAAAGGAAAGAGGATGCCTAGGCTGAGAGCTTGTGTGGGGGAGACATTTAAGAGGGGAAACAATCACATTTTTCTCCTTGAGTTTCTATTTTCCTTGTCTGAATAATGATCCTTCAGTATTTCCCCAGAAGGGGTATCACTTTCATAGGGATGTTATTGCCAAATATCTATCTTCAATGTTGAACGCTCTCTGAGCAGAACACATAAACAGAGCGCTGGATATGAAGTGGTGCTGATAGCCAGAAGCTGATAATGAAAGTGTTCTTTCAGGATCTTATGTAAGCTGCAATGTTCGGCTGAACCATTTTCCACTGAGATATTTGAGTGTGCATCATTGTTATGGCCCTAAATGAACCAATAATATTAGCTGATAGAACTAATTCTTATATTTGTATTCTCTGATGTGTGTATTGTTAGCTGCCTCAACCCAGTGAATATTTCAGCTGACTACGGCAACAGAACACTTCTATAACTAATCCCTCTCCCTCTCTACTCCTTCTCTGGCCCCTTCACTTGCTTTACTTAAACACAATGAATTAACCCCTGGCTTACAAGTGACCCTTCCCAAAATACTGCTGAAATCGAATTAATTTTCACCGCTTGATCATCACATTATGTTGCATGAAACTGCAATACACTATGAAGATGCTGGATGGTCCTCCTGTGGACTTACTGCCAGCAGGTTCCGCTTTTCTAGATATGTTAATTTCTGCTATTTCTTCTATAAGAATAATGAATGGTTGTGATCTAAGAACTGAGATTTCATCCCGCTAGGTGCCGTACAAAGAGAAGTAGACACAGGGCCAGAATGTCAAAGGTATTTAGGTATCTGAAATGGAGACAGGCACTTAAATACCTTTAAAAATCTGGCCCATAGTCCCTCCCCTAAAGAGCTGACAAGCTAAGGGCCCCATTCTGGATTGAGAATCTTGCCGACAGCCCACTGACTCCATCTAGGAAATAAGTTTTGCAGATAGAAAACACATTATAGCCAGAAAGCAGAAGTCAGTGGGTTCTGCTGAGGGTGCCAAGGTCTGCCTGCACAATGCTCAGTGAAAGTGAGGGGCTAGCCAGGGGTCGGCAACCTTTCAGAAGTGCTGTGCCAAGTCTTCATTTATTCACTCTAATTTAAGGTTTCACGTGCAAGTAATACATTTTAATGTTTTTAGAAGGTCTCTTTCTATAAGTCTATAATATATAACTAAACTACTGTTGTATGTAAAATAAACAAGGTTTTTTAAAGGTTTAAGAAGCTTCATTTAAAATTAATTTAAAATGCAGATCCCCTGACACCGGTGGCCAGGACCCGGGCAGTGTGAGTGCCACTGAAAATCATCTCACGTGCCGCCTTTGGCACGCGTACCATAGGTTGCCTACCCCTGGGCTAGGCCCTGAGAAGACAAGTAACATACTGATGGAGAGAAAGGGGGAAGGAAAACAAATACATGGAACAGATTTTTATATACATTTGCTAGTAAAAAATTGTTAATGCATAATCACCTTTGCCCAGTTGCCCTTTAGTTGCCTGCCGCAACTGCTTATCATCTTGACCATTAAACAGTGGCTGATAGAGACGAAAGACAGAGTTAAGAGTCTCCATGTATCCTGGTAAGAAAAGTGGGATTGTATTGTGTACTGATCACAATAATCCTGGCTTTTGTGCGTCCAATATTTTAAGTAATTAATACAGCATAAATTCTTCACAGTCAGAACAACAAGAGAGGAAAATATCTGAAATCTTTATCATTCCAATGTAAACATTTTTTTTTCCAGTTTAATTTTTAAGGGGATTCCTAAATAATGTTAGTCTTCCATTTTGGATTACTTCCTGTCATAACTTTCATAAGAGAAACTAAAAATTGGATGGAAACACCAGGTTTTGCAATTCATACTAAAATGTCACTGGTATTTGACAGTTCCTATGCCTAATTTCTCAGATCTCTTATGTAATTGTAGAAACTGCATTATGTACCACTTAAAGCAAGAAATAAATACAGTCAGTGTAAGCCATGGAAATAAAATAGGTAACACTTCTTCAGATAGACATGAATTCTCTCTACTTACATTTTTACTCTAGGTACATTATATCTGCATAATGGGCTCAGAGCCTGCAAAGCCTACAATAAATGATAATAATAATAATTAATAATAAATAATATATTTATTATTATGGTAGTGCGTAGAGGCCCCATTCAAGGATCAAGAGCCCTATTATACTAGACATTGACACAGAAATGAAAAGTGGTCTCTGCCTGTCAGAAAACATTTTGCAGTTTCATTTTTAATTAATCACCACAGAAAGAGAGGCAGGGTTTTCACAGATTTTTGCATCAGAAAGTGTCTCTGTTTGTCTTTTCTAACTTTGGTCGTCTCTAGGCAGGACACACAATCCAGCTAGTTTGGTGCTTAGTTTAAGTCTGGTTTAAACATGATTGTTATAATACTGCTGAAATCAAATTTATTTACACTATTTGACCACCACATGTTATGCTGAGTGAATCTGCAATACTCTGTGAAGATGCTGGATGGTCCTCCTGTGGACCTGCTGCCAGGTTCCACTTTCCTAGATCAGATCCATACTTTGATCAGTCACAGCAGTTAGAGTGCAACCTAACTGTGGGCTGGCTGGCCATTGTGCATGAGATCAGACCTCATTACAACCATTCTCTGGACTCTTTCAGGCCAGTTTTGCCACAGCTAAAGCTGACTGAATAAGGAAGAAAAAATCCTTCAAATGTTCATCTGAATTTTAGATGAATTCACTTCAGTCATGCTCATAAGTTTTATGGTACACAGATGTTCATGGACAGCAAATTTCAAATTTGCATTCATGAATATTCATGGTTTCTGAACTTTAAATTCACACGTGACTATTGGCTCCATAAAAGTTTACATTCTCTTCCAATCAGGGGACAGAAATGATATTATGTGGCTTACATGACCAATCACTGCTAAATAACAGCTTAAATTTCAAATGTACATGGCAAATCTAAAGAGAAAAAATTAAATTGATATTGACTGAATACATTTGAATGTATTTGAGGATACTGCATTCTGCTTGCAGATATTCCGTGATCAAAAAATATAAGCTCATTTGCTGAATGTTTTTGTCAATTAATCATGCAACTCCAGCTGCAACAGCATTTAAACAGTCCTTAAAGATGGCTCTTAAACATGCTTACTTATCCTGGATAGGCTTTTTATACCTTTTGAGCCTGAGGTAGATACAAAACTAGAGAGCTCTGTAATCATTTATACCGTTCACCTTTATGCATTTGCAAAACTGTCTATAAATAATTTTCTTATCAACTTGCAGATGTCTTTACACCAGCTAGGCCAATTCTATATGATACAATTAATAAACAGACCCAACATTTTCAGTACTTGACATTTCCTTGTTTAAATAATTCAATCTCTAAATATGCTTGAGCATAGATTAGCAAAATGCTATCGGAGATATTCAATGCTTATCTGATGCTCAAAACCTTGTGAAATTCATTTCTAACAGTAGTGTGAGTGCTTCTCAAATGCTTGTGAAAACTATTTGTGTGTGTAACATGGGTAATCTTTCATGTCTCTGTGGACTACAGAATTCCCACATAATGTCATACTAAAAACATTTGTATTTCAGTACAAAAAGGGCTATGATTCTTTGAGCCTCTAAATCTAGAAGGTCTTTTTTTTAAAACATAGATTTAAACTCTTTCATGTTTCCTAAAATAAGAGCTAATATACATTCAGTAAAACTTTTGTTTCCCTGTGCAGTGTTTCTAATCTCAGCCCTGGTCTGTCTATCTCTTTGTATTTGTGTGTGAAAAGAGAGCAAATATGAATCTGAAAAGCTGCAAAGGGTCTCAGCTGTTGTGGTTTGTTAGTTTAGATCTCTCTTCGCTAATGAAAAACGTAATCCCCTTCCACGTGCCCCACTTTTAAACCATCTTTTATTTACAGGCTTTTAAAGATTTTCTGTTCCTGTTTGTATGAGCTGAGATTCCTTCAGTTGTAAACAGAATTGTTTGGTGGAATGAATTTGGTGCAGGGAAAAGAAACCGACCAAAAATCTCTGTCATGATTGTTGTGATGTTTGGAAAAATATCTTCAAGAATAGAAACTATTTTCATTTCCATCAAATCAGATAATGTGTAATAATTCCAGGACAATGAGCCAGACTGAGCTAGTTATTAGTTTTGATTGATTAATATCCAGCCTGACCTACAACTGGCTCCTAGACTCTAGCAGAAACAGCCTCTGAGTGTTGCAAAAACATTTTAGCTGGAAACCACCCTCTCACTTAATTGAGATGTAGAGTATTCCTTACTAGTTGTTCTAGTCAGCTCTGGCAAGAACCCTAATCTCCGCTACCTCAGGGCATGCAGATGGTACAACACCGAATCTGCATATCTACTAGCACTACAGCCATTAATGCTTTTTACTGAAGTACCTGCTGTCTTTGATATCCTTTATCCAGGAACAATATCTTACCCAGTCAATCAGGCTAACCATTTCAAAAATCTTTCTTTGTTTTGGGTGCTTTGCTTTATGGGTCATTCATCTTGAGACATACTATATTTGACTCCAGTATTAGGGTTTTAGTGCAATAAACAGTGTACCTCATGTTCACTACTATGTTCACTACTTTTTATTTTGTCCTTCAGTTCTCCTCCTGTCATTGTTATAAAATCATATCCAACCAGATCAACCCTGGAAGATCTATGGAGTCAGCACAAAGCTGATTTGTGAGCTCTGTCTGATTGGTTTTGTTAGTCTTGTGGCATGCATGAATCTTCGCTCCCCGCAGTCTGCATTTTGAGATTGTCTCTGAAGTCATGGACTATTCTCCCTAATTAGAGAATGAGCAAGCTGTTATGAAAACATTTGTGACAACATGAGCTGTGTGATAAAAGACATGAGGTCTGTCTCCCAAGAACCAGGATATAATGCAATGAAATTTGGTGGAGCTGACTGGAGTTCAAGCAGAACAAGTTTCTAATATTGGGGTCAGCTGGGATGCATGTCTGTTTTTTGCTGCCAGTGTTCGGTAGGCTTACTTCTCTCCTGTGTTTGGAGTATTGGAAATACCTGCTACTTCAGACTATTCCATCCTTTGTGGGTGGTTCTCCTGCAATTTTCCCAGCCACGTGCTGTGTTGATTTCACAGTCTGCTCTGGAGATGAAGTTTGGGGATACAGTTTGAAGTACTGTCTATGATTTATCTGCAATATGTTGTTTTAGGAGTAACTGTCCATTTTTTCTTTGCATGGCATGACTATACTGCCATGGATCTGCATTTGGAGCTCCAGGCATGGGAGATAAAAGTCTGTGGCAGGATATAACCCGAAAGTGATACTGGAAGGGTATAGGCCAGGGGTTGGCAACCTTTCAGAAGTGGTGTGCCGAGTCTTCATTTATTCACTCTAATTTAAGGTTTCGTGTGCTGGTAATACATTTTAATGTTTTTAGAAGGTCTCTCTCTATAAGTCTATAATATATAACTAAACTACTGTTGTATGTAAAGTAAACAAGGTTTTCAAACTGTTTAAGAAGCTTCATTTAAAATTAAATTAAAATGCTGATCTTACGCTGCTGGCCTGCTCAGCCCGCTGCTGATCTGGGGTTCCGTCTGCTGGCTCCTGCCAGCCAGGGTCCTGGCTGCCGGCCCCGCTCAGCCCACTACCGGTCTTGGGTCCTGGCCCTGCCCACATACAGTGGGTACCTACCTTCTCCCTGGTTCTGGCCCATTCTCTTCCTCTCTCTCTGCACTGAGCTGAGAGTGGGGATGCACTGAGCACAGGGCTGGGGGTGAAAGAGCAGTCTGGGGGTTGAGGTGCAGGGTCTGGCCATGAGCTAGAGTGAGGGAGGGGGCTCAGGATTGGGGCAGGAGATTTGGGTGTGGAGCCCTTACCTGGGCAACTCCCCTTTGGTACGAGGGGTGCAGGTGGGAATGTGTGAGGGGGTGCAGAAGCTCCCATTTGGTGCTCAGGGTGGAGATGTGGGCGTGCAAGAGTCAGGGCATGGGATGGGGGGGGCTGGGTATGTGTGGGGAGTGCAGGAGTCAGGGCAGAGGATGTGTAGGGGGCTGGGTATGTGAGGGGAATGCAGGAGTCAGGGCAGGATGTGTGTGAGGAGGGCGCATCATATAGAAGTCAGGGCAGAGGGCTGGAGGCGTGTGGGGAGGGGGTGCCAAAGTCAGAGCTGGGGTCATGGGGGAGTGCAGAGGGCTGGGGTATGAGGGGGGTGCAGGGGTCAGGGCAGAGGGCAGGGGGGTGGGCTGGGATCGGGGGGTGCTCCCAGCCCCCTGCCCTGAGCGGCTTATGGCAGGGGGCTGGAGGGATATGCCCTGATTCCACCCCCCTTCCCCAAGGCCCCGCTTCTGCCTCCCTTCCCTGCCTCCTTCCCGGTCTGAGCAGCGAGGGCGCTGGGGCTCCTCTTCTCCCCTCCCTCACAAGGACCATTAGGAGCAGGGAGGGAGAGGAGGCAGGACACGACACAGCGTGCTGGGGGAAGAGGCGGGGGAAGGGGAAGCTTGGCTGCCAGAGGAGCCTGCCCTACAGCAGCAGCCGCCAGGACCAAGCTTGCTTCTGCCCCCTGCCCCCGCCAGAGAGAGCGGTAGGCAGGGGATGTAGAAGAGCGGGCTGGGCTGGGCAGGATTTTTAATGGCACACTGCTGCCTGCCGGGGTTCTGGCCGTCAGCCCCGCTTAGCCCACTGCTGGGATTTGGCAGCGGGCTGAGCGGGGCCAACAGCGGCTGCAGCGTGCCCTTAAAAATTGACTTGCGTGCCATAGGTTGCCAACCCTGGTGTGGGCGAAGGCCCTCAAAGTTATTTAGATTCCTAACTTTCATTGATTTTAGTGGAAGTTAGGAGTCTAAATATCTTTGAGGATCTGGGCCATAGCTGCTACTATGTGAGTTCTCCTAAAAGTACCTATTAGTGGGTACGTTGGGCCAAATTTTGAAAACAGCATCCAAAACTCACCTTCAAAATGTGTGAGTGCACTTCTCTGCTGGTGCCAAATAAATGTGTCCACACCTTTTGACAGTGCAGCTTTGGGGAACTGCTTTGAAAATGTAGCCCTTGAAGTGCTTCCAAGTGTTGACCCGGATCTATAATGCCTTATATGGCTATGGCCCTCATTGTGAGCTAAACCTAAAGGGTACATCTACACAGCAAGCAGAAACTTGTGGCAGCAAGTCTCAGAACCCTGGTCTACAGACTCTGGTTCACACTACGGCACTAAAAATAACTGTGTAGCTCCTCCCAGGGCTTCAGAGTCCAAGTTCCAGATACAGCTACTTTTAGCACCATAGCATGATCCCAAGTCTGTAGCCCCAGGCTCTGCAGGCCCAAACTGCCCTGGGTTCCTGCTTACCATGTAGACATATCCTAAATGGATATGCATGGGAGTAGGAGGGAGTAAGGATCTATCCCTTTGCCTGGGCTGTAAGATCCAGTCACAGGTGCAGCTCCAGAGCTTTCCCTAGGAGAAACTGGGTGCAGACTGAGTGAGATGGGGCAGAGACTAGGCAAATCCAGCAAAGATGGCTCAGGCTGGCTGCGTGGGGGATGAGAAGGAGTATCAAAAACACCCTGTAAAGGGCTGTAGTCAGTTACTCCCTTCTCTCCCCTCCATCACAGCCAGGGAGACCAGGAGGATGGGTGTTCTCTGAACAATGCTTCCTGGTGCTCCCACTGAAGTAATGTGCCTATGCAATATATCCCTGACTATGGACTGCATGCAAATAGCATGACCTACCTTCTCTCTCTCCATGTGGTTGTGGCATTTGAGGTCAGCTAAGGGGCCCGAGCTGACATTCTTATAGTTAAAAATCCAAGGATGGTAGCAGGGTGCTCGGTGGTGCTTCATGAGTCAAACTTCACATCCTCCACTGGTCTGACAGAGCTGTGGCACAATACAGTACTCACCATTTCTTAGGTATTAAGGGGGTAAATCTGTGCATATGAAACCATCACGGCGTCCTGAAACAGGTTGTAAGGGTGCATTGTTATAAACCTAAATACAAATAATGACTGGAAACCAAAAAAGAGAAACAACTTGCTGTTACTTTTTGTATGGTAGAATAACAACAACTTCCAGTGCTGGCATGCCGAGTACCACTATTGGCATGGTCAGGGAGGAGCTGCTTTTTGGTTCACCTGCTGCCCGGAGTGGCCCTAGTTGTTTTGCCATCCATGGTAGAAAATATTTTCAGTTTTTTTCCCCCAATCCCTTCCTGCAGCAGCAGAGGGGGAAAATGGCCAAGTGGCACAGCTGTATGGTGCCCTATGGGAGCTGCTGCCCAGGGAAACCACCCTGTTTGCCCCTAGAACTAGGACTGCCTGTGGACAAAGATCGGGTCCTAGTTCAAGGCTTGGCTGCAGTAATGTGCAGGATGCATATCAAGTAGGCTAAATTCTGCTCTCAGCTTACACCGGAGCAGAATTTAGTCCATCAAGTATAGATGCCAGATCTGGTGCTCAGCTAACTGGTTACCTCGAGACCTGGCCATCAGCTGGCAGATGCAATAAATAAAGTGAATTCAAAGTTCTAAATAATGTTATATTCTAAATAACACCCTTGCCATCCTCACTCCTTGTGCCAAAAGACCTGGTGGTGAGAGGTTTTCTATAGCTCTTTCTGGAGTTGATCTACCAGAACTAACAAGAACCAACCAACCCTGGAAACTTCGCTCATTAGGGGACTGGTCCAGAGCTTAGTAAAATTAGTGGGCAGCTTTTCACTGATTTCAGTTACCTTTGGAGGACCAGAGCCTGTCTATGTGAAGAACAAACTATTTTATAAAGCTTGAGTTAAAGAATGAGAACTTAACTCCCAAAGCAAACTATGAATGCTTTTCTTTTGTTCTCTCCGTTCTCCCACTGCCCTCTCTCTTCTACCTGAAAGTTTGGTGTGGAACTGAAATGGTGTTCCTCACAAACAGATTAAGAAGGGAAGCACCAGGCCTACCAACAGGTAGTTCTGTACTTGAGAGTGGCACCATTGCACCTTGTGCTAGTGTGTATAATGGCCCTGTGGAGTGTTATACACATCCCTAGCTCCTCTCCCTTGAGCAGGAACATAATGTGTATGCTAGGTAGTGTACATTTGCACTTGTTCACTCTTCTGGTTTCATCTAATGAATCGCATGAAGAGCAAGGCATGCTTTGTGCTCACACTTGCGGAGGTCACAACAGAGAGTCACCAGACTCTTTCCAAACAACGGCTGAGATTACTCAGGGCCCGATTCTGCTCTACCTGCAGTCAGTGTTGGCTTTGCATTTGAACTCAAAGAGTGCAGGGTCAGACCTTCTGTCTCTAGCTGCGCGCGCGCACACACACACACACACTGCCAGATATTCTGATTTACTCTTGGTATGTTTATATGGCCTGAGCCAAAGCTTACTGAAGTTAATGGATCAGGCCCATCTTGAACAGTGAATGTGTCTAAACGCAATAGTAACACGTTGCCCAAACAAGGAAAAATAGTTTAGTAAAATTCCTATGAAATTATGAATTAGCTCAATGTAACTATAAAAATGGTTAAACCAAGGATGTAATAGTATGCGCATTAAAGTGAGGATGTTTTTTTCCCGGCATTTATTCCTTTGAATTCCAACAGGAAGGAAATGGTTTTATGGATTTGGATCTGGGCCCAGTCCGCTTTTCCTTAGCCCTCAGCATTCGGATATGGGAAATAATGTCCGAGGACCGTTCCACATGGCTTCTTTCCCTTTTTTACTAATATTTAATCTTAAACTTCATTGTTTTAAAATGTTGCTATTGCTTCCCCTCGCCCCCTCAGAAAATGAAAACAAATGCAACAGTTTCTTTAGTCATCATTCATTCTCTTACTGCTCAATTTCCAGATGGACGTCAATGCTGCTCTTCTCACTAGGAAGCACATGCTCATAAACAAAAGCATTTTAACCAGTCTGTGGAGTACACTGAAAACAGCCGCCTCTTAATTCCCAGAGTAACCGTAGACTTTACTGCAAGCGCTAACAACATGTTTTCAAACAGATATTTAAAAAGTTGAACACTGGATGAGCGCCCTTCCATGATCATTTAATGTGCAGCAGAATTGTGGCTGATTTGTTTTTGAATACCTAGTGTATGAATGGTTATTGTCTCTAGCATTTGGAGTCCTTGAAATAAGACTTAAATAAGGCCCAGTCTTTGTGCTGGTCCCTTGCACAGGGGGAAATTTCAACTACTGAAAATATTTTTAGAGTCTTTTAAAACTCAGTTAGTTTCAAACCATTATGTTCAAGGATTTAGGAACTGTTTTTCAGCTCCCAGGTGGATGTGTGCATATCTGGAAGTACTGGTGCAATTCCCGTAGGAAGATACTTTGGGCAAAGGGCTTGGGACATGAACTGAGTGCTAGCTTCCTGTTTGGGGCCCACAGATGGGGAGAGGCAGGTGAAAAATCCCCCTTTGTTCCCCTCAAACAATGAGTGAGGGAGATTGCTCAGACAGCAGGGGAGGGATAACTCAGTGGTTTGAGCATTGGCCTGCTAAACCAAGGGTTGTGAGTTCAATTGTTGAGGGGGCCACTTTGGGAGCTGGGGCAAAAATCAGTACTTGGTCCTGCTAGTGAAGGCAGGGGGCTAGACTCAGCTCAATGAACTTTCAAGGTCTCTTCCAGTTCTAAGAGATTAGCATGTCTCTTATTATTACACCCGAGGGAGGATTGTGCCCTAGAAAGGGTGAAGAATGGCTTGTTGGAGCTATTGTTTGTTCAGACTTGTGGAGTTTTCCTAATTCCGCCAGACAGCTGACTTAAGCTACTTTATCAGACATCATCAGCTGCATCACTACAGGACAAGGTAAAAGAGATCCATGACAGGCTCATTGATTCTAAGCTAATGTAGCTCACATGCTGAGGAGGCAGAAAAGCAATTAACGGGATGAGATGAGAAGGTGTAGGCTATGCCTTATTTTTACATACCCTTTAGTTAATATACCTTCTTTTGGTTCCTCAAATTAGACAACATTGTGTTAAAAATGCTGCTGTATGATCTATGCTAGTACTCCCAGCTTTGCTACCACTGGTGGATCTGTTTCAGTGATAGAAATTGTAGGAAATTCAGGTCCAGAGTTGGTTTTAGATCCTGAGCCTCCCTCACCCCCCTGAGTTTAGTCCAGGGAGGGTCTGGATCTCCAGTTTGGATTTGGACCCATCTCTACACCAAGGTTCTGGAAAGCAACAGATAGTTTAGTTGTGTACCCAGACCTCTTTGGCCTAGAAGTCAGACTCTCTCTCTTGCTTTCCTTGTATGGCTCAGGCTTGTTAGAGTAATTGAATCCTAAGTTTTAAAAGTTGTAAGGCAGTGATGGGACTAGTAAAAATGTCAGAAACACTATAAAAACAATATGATTTTTATTTACCAAAAATGCCAACAAACTGTGTAAATGTATGTGACCCAAAAGACTTGATGGCTTTTCTTTTAAGAGTGTGCACAAGAGTAGGAGGATACATCCTGGGGATCCTGGCTACATTCCAGTTTCTCCCAACCTTAATTTCCCTGATCATTTCAACTAGATGTTACTGGTAGACACAGATCAAAAGTTGCTAGTGTCACCTTTGAGATGGCTGTGTAACCCACACACCTCCTGGTTGTGGTGCTCTGTCCCATCTAGTGGCATTGAGACCACCTAGAGAGAGTCAAAAGAGTCTGCTCTACATACAGCCTTAACTAAGAGCCAGTTGGCATTTCACTCATATAGTAGAGGATCATGCACTAAGCTACAGAGACCCCAGGTTTGATCCCAGCTACTGAGGTCTGTGAGCATTACAGCTGCTCAGTGTTTTCTCTCAGAATCTTCTCACCAATCTGCTGGTATTTGGTGTTCTTAGGGCTTGTTTATACTTACAGCACTGCAGCAGCACAGCACCACAGCGGTATTGAGTGAAGATCTAACCTACCCTGACGGGAGAGCTTCTCTTGTCAGTGCAGATACCCCACTTCCCCAAGAGGTGGTTGGTAACTCAGTGGGAGAAGCCCTTCTATTGACATAGTGCTGTCTGCACCAGGAGTGAAGTGATAAGTGATTACATGAGAATCTCAGCTTTCTTTCAATATTATTTTTAAATGTACATTTTAATGCCCTTATAGCTGCAGAGAAAAAGCTTGAAAACATGACTCCTCAAGGCTCAAACCCATAAAGGGAATAAAGAGACCCCCAAACAATATTATTATTATTAATAATAATATTTATGATTTGTAAACTAATCTCATAATTTGGGGGAGACTGACTCATGATTTTTGAACGGGGCTAGCAATAGTCCATGTCAGCGGCTGAGGAGAAGTTTGTGAAGCAGTTGGGAGTCTTCAAGATAAAAGGCTTCTATGCATATGTAGAAATAACTTCTCTTTTGTCTATACTACCACTTATGTCAGTGTAACTTGTCACTCAGAGGTGTGAATAAACCAGTCCCCCTGAGCGACATAAGTGACACCGACCTAAGTGCTGGTGTGAACAGTGCTATGTCGGCACGAGAGTGGGTTAATTAAGTCAACAGGCTTTCTCTCATCAGCTTAGAGCGGCAGTTTATAGTGCTGTAAACTCTCTAGTGTAACCATAGCCTAAGAAAATCTTTTGGTCCTATTAGAAGTCTATGTATCGATCTATGTTCTCCGTACTTTTTGTTGGTTTTCTGATGCATCTGTCTCCACCAAAGCTAGTTTCTGATCACATTTCAACTGTCACCAGAGGAAACTGACAAACTCTCAACTCCCTGAAACTCTGCCACACCCATGCTGAGTCCCTAGATTAAAAAAAATAAAATCTTTATAGGGGCCTCACATAATGGCAGCTCATTGAGTAGCTCATGAACTGTTTCAGTTAGCCCTGCTTTTCAGCTTAGTCAGTTTGGGAATGAATTATCTGGTTCTCACCAAAATTATTCTATGTTCATGTTGTTGTAAAAACTTCTTTGAAATGGTAACCCTCAACTGGTGTCTCTGCATGGCTTCAAAGGCTTGATTGCCCAAGCTGAATTCCTTTTACAAACTTCATTTGAATAATAAACTAGCAAAGCCCAGCATAGTCAGGTTATCTGTTAGCTCTGACCAGTAGACTCTTTGAAGTGTTAATTGTTTAATTGATCAAAGCTCTCAGACCTTGTAACTTTTACAGCAGGTAAAAAGCCCTTACCACAGTCTTGTGCAGTCAATATTTTAATAAGGGGATGCTAAAAAATTTATCTCCCTTAGCTACTGATAAACCCTGTCTCCAGGGGTGATGCACTCACAGAGGAGAGAGGAAAGGAAAGAATGGGGAATCTATAATTTCAGTAACAATTCTGTCTCAGGGCTTGTCTACACTGGCAAGTTTCTGTGCAGTAAAGCAGCTTTTTGCACTCAAACTGCAGACGTGTACACATTGCCAATCCACTTTGTGAGCAGAAACTCCTCAGTTGCAGCGCTGCAAAAAAACCACCTCGATGAGAGTTGTAAGGCTATTTGTTCAGAGGCTCCAGGGCTCTATTGCCAGTGTAGATGCTTGATTACTTTCTGCGCTGTAATTAGGGTGACCAGATGTCCCGATTTTATAGGGACAGTCCAGATTTTGGGGGCTTTTTCATATATAGGCACCTATTACCCCCCACCCCCGTCCCGATTTTTTACACTTGCTATCAGGTCAGCCTAGCTGTAGTTGGCCTCCAGAGCTGTCCCATAATGCCTCAAGTGACTGCTCTGCTCACTGTTTTGAACTCGGCTGCCCTGGAGACATGCGCCTCTCCCCTTTCAAAGCACGGTTTCTGACAGCCCTTGAGCGCTATGCTTTGGGTGACCAGATGTCCTGATTTTATAGGAACAGTCCTGATACTTGGGGCTTTTTCTTATATAGAGGCCTATTATTCCCCACCCCATCCTGATTTTTCATACTTGCTGTCTGGTCACCCTGATCTGCTCCAGGGCACAAAGCAAACCATTAATGTGGAATGCTCGTGCTGCCGAACATAGAGGCAGGTATCTCTGTGTGTGTGTGCGACAGAGAGAGAGTACTGTGTAGAGGGTCCAGGGAGGCGGGGAGCTGATGTCGGGGTTTCCCCCACCCCCAGGACTGGTTGCTTCCTGCCGCTGTCTGAATTTACAAGATAGCATGCTGACACACTCTCTGGCCCCCAAAACAAACTGTCTCTCTCCCCCTCTTCATACACACACCCTGTCACACAATCCCTCCTGCCACACATACTTCAGTTAGAAAGCAGCTGGCAATGTAGTAGGACGCCCATGGAACAATGGGATTGGGAAACCTGCATAATGTGATGCTGTGCCTGCCCCACGAGGCATTGCAAACCCTTTCTAATGCACCCTGAGGCCAGTTGCACAGTGGGATAGCTATCCACAATGCACTGCTGTCTTTGCCATTGCAAGAGCTGCTAACGTGGATGCGCTCTGGCGTCACAGTGTGGACACGCAACAGTGGTTTAATTCCAGTATTTTAATAAAAGTGGTATAATTTGTGGTGCAGAAACTTGCCAGTGTAGACATACCCTCAGAATTATAACTAAGCTGCAGGCAGTAAATTTATATTTTTACTTCGCTTATTTTGTGAAATATGTACTGAGTGTATTGTTCAACCTGAGTAAATAGAGAGGCAATGTGACCTATTAGATGGAACATTTGACTGCAACATGGGAGACCTCAGTTTTATTCCTGGCTTTGTCACTTGGATGCCCTTGGGCAAGTTACGGCACCACCCTGTGCCTCAGTTTTCCCAGCTGTAAAATGGAGATAATGATGCTGACCTCCCTTGTAAAGTGCTTTGAGATCTATGGATCAAAAGAGCTATATAAGAGGTAGGTATTATTACTATTAAATTGAAGATGGGAGTGTAGTGCCTCTTTTCTTGGTTTTTTTTTTAATACCTGCCATTGGTCCATTCCAACTCCCCTACCTGCACTCCAAACCATAATGTTACAGAAGTACTTTTCTGTAAAGTTGTGTGAATTGTAGATTTTTCTGTTCACTGGCAATTCCAACACCCACCTTCCCTCCAATCGTGTAGATTTGGAATGCTATTTTACTTTAATTTAAAAAAAAAAGAACATTTCAAAAATGAAGTTATTTCAAATCAAAATGTCAAAGCAAACTGTTTCAGTTTTCAGATTTTGTTTTTTACTTTTTTTTTCTTTTTACCAAAACAATTTGGCAAAATAAACACAAATTTGCTAAATGCTTTAGGGTCACTCAATCTTCTTTTTTCATCTAAAGGTTTGGGCAAATTTTTCCCAGCTCTAGTTTTACAAGTCATCAGATAAGTCACCTCATCACAGAGTTGATCAAAGCAGCTGGAACTGGGAGAGTATTCAGTGAGAAGATAATTACCTCAGGCAGGGAAACCATTACAACTCCCTTGTTGTCAATTTAGTTGCAGAATTTTAACTAATTCTCCCCCTCACCCATTTCCCAGTACCTCTTTGTTGTACCCACAATAAATATTTAAAATAAGTCTTATGCCTCTATTTTAACATATTGTCATATTTCATATACTGAGCCTGATCTGTTTCCCACTGAAGTTCTTTATGGGAGTTTTCACATCAAGATAAATGGGAGCAAAACTGGGCTATTACCTATATGTGATAGCTTTTATGAAACACAGTAAAAAACTGAATGACACAAAGTTTCAAGCAAGGCCTTTTTATTGGACTAACTAAAAATATAGTTCAGATCCTCAGTGGATGTAAGGCAGCATAATTACATGTAAGTCGAGCAACACTGAATTGGAGATAGTCTGAGTTACACCCGCTAAGGATATGGTCTTAAGAGTATAAAGGGCAGGCTTTAGAGCATTTGTTTCTTCATCAAGCCTCAGGGAAGCAGATTAAAGAGAAAGTAGAAAGTTTTCTGGCATCATGGTGCATCACATTTCATTCAAAGATCAAAGGAGAAACACAGGAGACTAGGAGGTGTAGTTAGGAGTATATCCACTTAATAACACCATCTGAATTAAATGACATGTGGCTTTATCAATCAGAGTGAAAACTAAAGGTGAGAAAAAAATAAAAGGATATAGTAACAGGAAAATCTCCTGAAGTTAATTGACCCCTTTGGAGCTACTACTGAGAGACACCTGAACAGCAGAGTGATGTGTCGCTCTGAACAAACTAGTCATAACAAATAATGTATTAGATTAACTTAGCTCTTTTTCTGTTCATGTATTGTTCATGAAGCACACCTATGCTGATTTATATTTGCTGAGGATCTCACTCTAAAAATATAAAAGGAAGATTTTTGAGAGCACTGGCTTGTCTACACAAGAAAGTTGCATTGGGATAACATAAAGTGTGAAATTAAACCAATATAGTTAAACCAATGCAAAAGGCTGCATGGAAGCTTATTTTGGTAAGAGTATCTTATTTAAGTTAAACTTAAGTAGGTTAGGAACAGGTTTAGCTAAACCAAAATAAGCCACTCCTCTACTGAAATAAATGTCCACACAGCTGTTTGCACTGATTTAACAATATTGGTTTAATATTCAATTCGAATTATACCAATGCAACTTTCTCATGTGGACAAGCTCTTAGGCTTCGTCTACACATAGGTTTTGTACCAGTATAATTATGTTCTTTGAGGGTGCAATTTATTTTTACCAGTATAGCTATACTGGTACAATCCCTAGTGTAGACACAATTATACTGGTATGAAGATGCATTACCAAGAGTTAAACCAATGTAAGACTTAGGGTATGGCTACATTTGTGAATTAGAGCACATTAACTCATGACATGTCCACACTGGCAAGGCACGTAGAGCGCCCAGACTCCACAGCCAGAGCGCTCCTGGTACTCCACCTTGGCGAGTGCAATAACGTTTGATGTGACCCTGCTGGAGTGCCACAGTGCCAGTGTGGATGCCCTGGTCTGTTAATGTGCTCTGATCGGCCTCCAGAAGTGTCCCACAATGCCTGTTCTAGCCACTCTGGTCATCACTTTGAACTCTACTGCCCTGCCCTTAGGTGACCAACCATTAGATCTGCCCTTTAAATTCTCTGGGAATTTTGAAAATCCCCTTCCTATTTGCTCAGCCAGGCGTGGAGTGCTCTCTGTGAATCTTTCCGGGTGACCATGCCTCCACGTGCCAGGCGATCCCCAACATGGAGCAATAGCGAGGTGCTGGACCTCATCAGTGTTTGGAGGGAGGAAGCTGTCCAGTCACAGCTGCATCCAGTAATAGGAATTGCAATACCTTCAGGCAGATATCAAGGAACATGATAAAAAGGGGCCATAACCAGGACGCACTGCAGAGAAGGGTTAAAGTGAAGGAGCTGCAGAATGCCTACCGCGAAGTCTGCAAGGCAAACCACCACTCCGGTGGTGCCCCCGTAACCAGCTGTTTTTACAAAGAGCTGGATGCGATACTTGGGGGCAACTCCACCTCCACTCCGAGTACCACCATGGACATTTCAGAGCCCACTTCAACAAGGCAGGAGGAAGAGGATAGCGGGAGCGAGGGTGCTGAGGAGGAGGGAGACAGCCCAGCATCCCTAGATGCATGCAGCCAGGAGCTGTTCTCAAGCCAAGAGGAAGGTAGCCAGTAGTGGTGGCCAGTGCTTGGGAAAGGACAAACACCAGAGGAGGTTCCCAGTAAGCGGCTTTTATTCTGGGAAGGAAATTATTTGGTGTGGGCTCTTGGAGCGAGGAGAGTTAGAGCTGCATGCATGCGTAGATACAGAATAGGGTGTTGATGTGCTCTCTCACATCGTGGTAATCGGCCTCAGTGATCTCTTCAAAGGTTTCATCCAGGAGTTGGGCAATGCACTTGCACGGGTTTCTTGGGAGAGCCACTGTGGTCCTTGTCCCAGTCAAGCTAACAAGTCCACGTCACTGTGCTGTGAGGGGTGCGGGGGACTATTGCTGCACACAGGCAAGGTGCATATGGGCCAGGGTGGAACCTACATTGCAGTAGAAGACCCTCCCTTGCTTCCTAGGTCACCCGCAGCAGCGAGATATCTTCCAGGATGAACTCCTATGGAAAATGTGGAAACAGTGTTCAGAATAGGGGTCTCCTGCCGCTGTTGGCTCTCCCCAAGGCACAGAACCCCAGAGGAGAGTAGGACCCTGAAACAATCAGTCCCCCTTACCCATGTGCTTACTCACCATTTTGGGGCTCCCATGGGTTATGTGCATTTGCTTTGGGATGGGCAAATTATGTATTGTATAGAGTGTGCTTGCCCTTATGTACAAGGGAATCATTGCTCTGTCTGGTGTGAACAATGCTGCCTCTGTTAGTTGCATTTTGCCTTTACAGGTGCAACCTTGAGATCTCAGCCGTCCATGTTATCACCATCCTAAAGACTCCAAAAAATTAAGAAGAGGCCACGTAGAAGCAAAGAAGACATGTTGCGTGAAGTAATTCAGCAGTCCCTTAATGAGAATCTAAAAGCACAGGAGTGGAGGGAGAGTGAAAGGCAGATCTGCCAGTAGAATGAGGAGCGCCAGCAAAAAAGTGCAGAGCTCTGGCAGCAAAGCATGGATCAGCTGATAGCTATCATGGAGCACCAAGCAGACTCAATCCAGGTGCTTGTAGCCATGCAGGTGGAGCACTACCGCTCCCGCCCCCCACCCCTTACAGCTCTTGTCTCAAATCTCTTTCCTTTGTGCCCCCAACCCACTTTGCCGAACTTCTGGGTTCTTATCACCACCAGCTGCCTCCAACACCTGTAGCTTCACCACCCAGCCCCGAAAACAATGACCCTTACCTACTGCACTCAACACCCATCACCATGCAGTATAGCCAGCCTGAAGTGCAGCACTCATTGCACAGCACTCCAGACAGGAAGGCTGAGTATGATAACAGGACATACATAAATCTGTGGTTGTACCATTCCCCACCCCACCCTCTTGCTCTTTCTGTTTCCCAAGCAGTTGTGTTTCTTTTCAATAAATGGATTTTTTGGCTTTGAAAACATTCTTTATATTGCATAAAGTAAAAGATACCTTAGCCCAGGAGAGCAACAGGCACTGCAAGTCAGCATAGCAAACACAGATTTCTACTAACATTGGAACCACTGCACTTTACTCCCATGCAGGGCACCAAATATTACTGATGGCTTTCAGCCTCAAATTGCTCCCTCCAGGCATACCTAAGCCTTGCAGCCCCACGCTGCGCTCCTCTAATAGCCCTGCTCTCTGGCTGTTCAAATTCATCCCCCAGATGTTGAACCGCCGAGTTCCATGCCTGAGTGAATCTTTCACCCTTCCCTTCACAAATGTTATGCAGGGTACAGCACACGGCTATTACTGCGGGGATGTTGTCATCGGCCAGGTCTAGTTTCCCATAAAGCGAGGACCAGCGGCCCTTTAAATGGCCAAAAGCACACTCCATAGTCATTCTGCACCAGCTCAGCCTGTTGTTGAACTGCTCCTTGTTGCTGTCAAGGCTCCCTGAGTAGGGTTTCATGATCCACAGCATTAAAGGGTAAGCAGGGTCTCCAAGGATCACAATGGGCATTTTGCCTTCCCCTACGGTGATCTGGTCTGGGAAAAAAGTCCTGACTTGCAGTTTCCTGAACAGGCCAGTGTTCCGAAACATGTGTGCATCAGGCACCTTTCCGGGCCAGCCTGCGTATATGTCAATGAAACACCCAAGGTGATCCACAAGTGCCTGGAGAACCATGGAGAAATACCCCTTCCAATTAACATAATTGGGGGGCTAGGTGGACTGGTGCCAGAACTGGAATATGCATCCCATCTATTGCCCCTCTGCAGTTAGGGAAACCTGTTTTCTGCAAAGCCAGCCACACTGTCATGCACATTACCTAGAGTCACGGTTCTTCTGAGCAGTATGCAATTAATGGCCCTGCAAACTTGCATCAACATGATTCCAACGGTCAACTTTCCCACTCCAAACTGATTAACAACAGATTGGTAGCTGTCTGGAGTTACCAACTTCCAGATTGCAATAACCATCCGCTTCTCCACTGTTAGGGCAGCTCTCAATCTCTTGTCCTTGTGCCGTAGGGTGGGGACGAGCTCCTCACACAGTCCCATGAAAGTGGTTTTTCTCATCCGAAAGTTCTGCAGCCACCGCTCGTCATCCCAGACTTGCAGGATGATGTGATCCCACCACTCAGTACTTGTTTCTCGAGCCCAAAAGTGGCATTCCATGGTGGAGAGCATGTCTGTGAATGCCACAAACAACCTCGTGTTATATGTGTTACTCGAGTTGATATGGTTGGAGTCCTTGTCATAAATGGATAGGTAGGTAAGGGTTAAGTTTCTTTTACCTGAAAAGGGTAACCGAACACCTGACCAGAGGACCAATCAGAGAACTGGATTGTTTAAAGTCAGGGGTGGGAATTTGTATACTCGGTGTCTTTTTTGTTTACTATGAGAACAATGTCTTCTTCTAATTCCCCTAATACTTCTTCTAAACATCGTAAGTCACCGACAGGAAACCGCAGTAATTCAGTAGAGGGTCGTTGGGGTATTACACTGTATGTTATTCTGGGCTGGTTGAATTGGCTATCTTTTAAATCAGACTGTCTTTATATTCTTCCTGTATAGTAAATAACAAGAGCCTGAATGGACGAGTTTCTAATGCCAAGAGAGTTATATTTTCTTTGCCTTGTTTCTAGTAAGTTCTGTGTTGAAGTACCTGGAGTCTTTTCCTAGGAGGCAAAGGAAAGCCTGCGTGGGGGCATAGAATGTCCGCTAGTGGGGTCCAGGGAACAGCAGACGACGGGAAAGAGACGAAGTAATCTCCTCTGGCCTCTAAGTGGTATGTTGTTCCTCTCGTTCCTGAGCAAGGGGTGCAGAGCCCCGCCTGTGGTATTTTGCCATCTCCATTGTCCGAGAAGCAAAAACTGGTTTCTTGGTCACACAGTGTAGCCGCGAGGCAAGCCTGAAGAGGAGGGAAGGGGTATTCCTGGCTTTTAGCATCAAGGATTGGAATCGGGGGCCCACAAGGGGAGGTTGGGAACCACGAGAGAGGAAAAGGGGGATGTAGGCCCCAGTAGATTAATTCCTGATCTGGTGGCAGCGAGAATATCCAAGCTGGTAGTGAGCTTGGGGGAGTTTCAGGTAAGCCCCCAAACTTTGGACGCAAAAGTCCAGAATTGGGACAGGACCAGACTGGTGGACACTAAAGTCCAGGTCTGGGACTGGACGGCTAGATTACCACAGTCCTCATTGTCAGTTTGGATCTTAAGGAGTAACTCGACAGCCAAACGTGACGTGCTGGAAAGACGCATCAGCATATTCCTCAGCAGTGCGGACTCCTATCCCGCAGACCGAAAGGGAAGACAGAGTGCGCAGTAGAAAAACGTTGAAAGATGGCACCAAATAAGGACAGAAGCACAGGGATTGGTGGGATATGAACTGATATCATGGGGTGTTGGGACAGGACTCAAAATACCCTGCAGCCCCAGCCCCCTTCAGCCACAGTGCCAGAATGGGAAGAGGTGCTCTATGGGATTGCTGCTCATAATGCACCTCTCCCAATGCTGCTGCCAGTGTGAACAGACTGCAGCACTTTCCCTACTGCGCTCTGCAAAGGCTGATTTAACTCAAAGGGCTCTATATTTGCAAGTGTAGCCACACCCTTAGTCTACACTACAAAGTTTTGGCAGCATAGCTATGTTGGCTAGGAGCGTGAAGAAAATAACCCCAGAGCCAACACTGCTATGCCAGCAGAAGCGCTAGTATAGACACATGTGCTAGTACAAACATGTGTCTGACGAAGTGGGTATTCATCCACGAAAGATCATGTTCCAATACATCTGTTAGTCTATAAGGTGCCACAGGACTCTTTGTTGCTTAGTATAGACACAGTTATACCAGCAAAAGAGTTCAAGCTTTTGAACCCCATGGTTCACCAACAGAAGCTGGTCCAATAAAAGATGTTACTTCATCCACCTTGTTTCTCTGATATCCTGGGACTTACACAGCTGCAACTACACTAGCACTTGCTGTTTGTTGTTCAGTCTGTGGGAATGGTAGTCACACACAGGGTATCTGAGGGCTTGGCTACACTGGAGAGTTGCAGCGCTGGTGAAGGGGTTACAGCGCTGCAACTCACTCTGTGTACACACTTACAAGGCCCAGCCAGCGCTGCAACTCCCTGGCTGCAGAGCTGGCTGTACACCTGGTCTGATTGGGGTGTAGCGATTCCAGCGCTGGTGATGCAGCGCTGCTCATCAGATGTGGACACCAAAAGAGCTGTTATTGGCCTCCAGGGTATTAGGAGGTATCCCAGCATACCTTTTTGGCCACTCTGCTCATCGTTTCACACTCCACTGCCCTGGGCTCAGGTGACCCGCCCTTTAAATGCCCCGAGAATTTTAAAAATCTCCTTCTTGTTTGCTCAGGCAGGCGTGGAGTGCAATCAATCAATCAATCACTGACCATGCCTCCACACCCCAAACGAGCCCCAGCATGGAGCAATGGTGAGCTGCAGGACCTCATCAGTGTTTGGGGTGAGGAATGAGAAGCTGTCAGTCACAGCTGCGAGCGTATCGCAAGGGCCGTAGAAAGTAAGTGGATACGCCGATGGCAATAGTCAAATACCCATGCTGGCATGGTGGCCACAGGATAAACAGAAAGGAACGCAGGCAGTGCAGGTCAAAGTAAAGGGAGCTGTGATCCTATTGCAAAGCCCGTGAGGGAAACAGCGCTACGGATGGTGCTGTCCCCCACGACCTGCCGTGCTTGTTAACAACGAGCGGATCAAGATCTTGGGGTGACCCCACTGCAAATCCGAGGACCATGATGGACAGTCAGAGCCGGGAAAGGAAGGTGGGAGGGTGTGGAGGAACTACGAGACTTGAGGGTACTGGGGTGGGGAATACCCCGAGTCACGAGGCAATGCAGCCAGAAGCTCTTCCTCAGTCCAGGAGGAAGCTAGCCAGTCGCACAGCTGGAACTTTTGAGTTGAATAACGAGACAGAGGAGCGTGATCCGGTAAGCAGCTTTTAAAATGTTTGGAGAAAGGAGGGGCGTTATGGCTCCGAGTCATGCATCAATGCCTATGTGGAATACCCATTGATTTGTTATGTACGTCGCAGTAATCGAGCCTCTGTAAATCTCTGCAAAAGTTTCTGCCCAGAAGCATGGGCAAGTGCTTAGCGCAAGTTTCTAAGGGAGAGCTACGCATGGTCCTTGTCCCAGTCAGGCTAACGCCTCCTGGCCACTGTGCAGTGAGGGTGGGGGACCATTTGCTGCACACAGGCAGAGCTGCATAGGACAGGGCGGAATCCCCATGCTTGAGCAAACCGCGCTCTCCAGGTGACGCGACAGGAAGTATCTGGAAGATAAAATCCTGTGGAAAATGAGGGATATTGTTCAGTGTCTTTCCCCCCAGCTGCTCTCTGCTTCCTCAAGCACAAACCCATTGAGCCCCTGCCTCACTCAGCAGCTCCATTCCCAATCGCAGCAAGAACGCATTGGATTCATTAGTGAGAAGCCCCTGGTACTCACCATGTCGCTGCTGTTGCCTCTCTGGCTATGCAAGTGTGTAAGATCGCTACAGAGAGAGTCTACACACTCCTCCAACCTTGATTATAAGCAATGCAGCCTCTGTAATAACTTTTCTGTTGTCCTTTGTAAAGTGACCTCGAATACTACTGGCTCTAAACACTGAAGAAAGAGACTCCAGAACGGAGAAGGAGAAGAAAGGAGAACCAAAGAGGAGTTGGTGATAGCAGTTAGAATCAGTATGCCAGCAGACAGTAGGAGTACAGGACTGGAGACAAAATGCACCGTGGGGAGCATAACAGAAAGCAGGAAAAAAGATTGGCTAACAGGAAAAAAGAATTGCAAAGAAAGAAACCGACAAACCAGCTTGTAAGCCCCTGCGCTCCAGCAATGCGTATGGCAGTCCCTGGTAGCATGCAAGGCAGATCTATACCGTGCTACCAGCCAACCCAAAGTCTCTCTCCCTTTCGCCCCGTGTTGCTCATAACTCCCTTCGCCAGTATCTGCTCCTAACACCAGCTGCCCACCACACCCTGGTACACCTACCAGCCCTGAGAACAAACCCTTACTCTGCACAACCCCATTCACCATCAAAGCATAGTCAACCTGGAAGTGCAGCTAGGCACTGCAAGCACTCCGCCAGACATATTCAACACCTGACTGTACAGTTCATCACCACCCCCACAACTCTTTTATTTGTACTGTACTTTAATAAAGATCTTTGGTTATTAATGGTTTTTATATTGCAGACAAGAAAACATACTGTACCCAAGGGAAAAATCGATTATAACCACTGCACTGAACACCAGTGCAAGGCCATCAAACATTACTGTTGGCTTCTAGCCTCAAATTAGCTCCTCAAAGCTCCTAATTGCCTTGGAAGCCCTGGTCGGCCTCTCTAGGTAGCCCGCTCCCCTCTGTGCAAGTTCAGCGTCGCCCCAGGGCATTGAACCTCGAGGTCCATTTGTCACGGAAATTCGCGATTCACCTTCCCTTCACAAAGAATTATGGAGGTACAGACAGCAGATATACGCAGGATGCTACCTACTCCAGTCTAAGCGTTTCCAAGAGACACCTCCAGCGCCCCTTAGTAAGACGGCCGAAGGCACTTTCACAGCCATCTGCGCCGGCTTCAGCCTGTAGTTGAACCAGTCTTGCTCTGTCAACGTCCTGTACGGTTGCATGACCCAAGCATTAAGGGTAAGCGGTTCCATTGATTCGACAAAGGACAATTTTGACGTCCCTACTGTGACTTCGGCGGAAAATAGGTCGGCTGCGGTGAGCTCCTGAACAGCCGGACTGCTCCGAAAGAGCAGGCATCATGCAAACCTTCCAGGCCAGGCTGTTAATTCAGTGAAATACCCGGTGATCCAACAAGCGCCGTGGGACACCATAGAGAAACACCCCTCGCAATATGGAATGTACCTCGAGGGGCCTGGACGGGGGGGTATTGTGCGACAGAATAGGGAATGAGCACAGAAGGTCCCATCTGAGTGCCTCCCACAGTAGGAAACATTTAGCAAAGCCATCCACAAGTCCTGACACTTCCCCAGCTCACGGTTCTTCTTAGCAGGGACGCGGATTAATGGCCTGCGAAACTTGCAATCAACACATCCGAAACGGTCAACTTCCACTCCAAACGGGTAGTCGGCTCGACCTATCGGTAGCTGTTGGAGTTTGCCATCTTCCAGAGGCAATAACGCACCCCCTCTCACGACAGGGCAGCTCTCATCTTCGTGTTCCTTGCGCCGCAGGTGGGGGCGAGCTCAGCACACAGTCCCATGAAGTGGCTTTTCTCATTGAAGTTCTGCAGCTACTGCCGTTCATCCCAGACTTGCAGGAACGAATGTGATCGCATAACTCCAGGCTGTTTCGCCGAGCCAAAAGCAGTGTCCACCTGCGGGCACGTCTGTGTACTGCCACAAAGGCAATTTAGTTCACACGCGGTCAGTGAATCTATATCTGTACACAATCGTCGTCCGCGACTCCTCACTGGCATTTGGAGTAAAGAATAGCTCAATTGCCAAATGTGATGTCGTGCGCATTCAATGAAGCACAATCTTCAGACTCGGGCTAACATTCTAATAGAACCGCGCTGCTAGATCACCATGGCAACAACACGCCTGGAGGCTGAGCAATGGGCGTTGGGACTAGGATCAGCAGAATGAACCCGCACCCCTTCCGGCCCTCCCACACTCACAGCGCAGAAAGGGGACAGGTGCCTGTGAGATAGAGCTCCCACAATGCACCAATTCCCAACAAGCGCTGCATACTGCTGCGAAGTGTGGCCAACACTGCAGCGTGGTAGACTGTGAGTGTGGCCACTCTGCTCAGCCGTTCCACACAACGACCACAGCTGTAACTCGCCAGCACGCACATTTCA
>NC_133769.1:234058905-234246370 GCF_003597395.2 Chelonoidis abingdonii
CACAGCGCCAAAATGGGACGAGGTGCTCTGTGGGATAGCTGCCCACAATGCACCATTCCCAACAGCGCTGCAACTGCTGCGAATGTGGCCACACTGCAGCGCTGGTAGCTGTGAGTGTGGCCACGCTGCCGCGCTGTTCCTACACAGCTATACGACCACAGCTGTAACTCCCAGCGCTGCACATTTCCAAGTGTAGCCAAGCCCTGACTCTCCATCCATTATATTGTTGTTGTTTTCTTCACCATTGCAACTGTTTAGCAGTTCTACACTTCATTGGGAGTGGAAAGCAGTGTGAGAGAGTGAAGAAGTAGACCCAGGGTGTGGTTTCTGTTCTCAGACCGCATGACTGAATTTTTAAAAATAGGAAGGACTGAACAAGTCATTTCTAGGTTGATCCTTCACAAAGAAATAAGTTCACACTAATATTTGTAAGACTGTTTCTTTTCATTAACATTCTTGTGAACAACATTCCCTTGTATGCATTTCAATAGGAAAACAAAGGTAAAGGGATGTGAAAAGTATCAGAACAACTGTGCCTTTATTTGAGCGAATGTTGATGAATAATTTCTTGCAGTATCTGCCTACCTGAATCTTTGATGTAACTCCACTGAATGCTCCACCAGATGGGCAATTCTGCTGTAATACTGGCAGATGCAACATCTCTTTCAAAAAGAGGGTTTCTTTTGTTAAAAGAAAGAAAGATGTATTTTAGGACATAGTGGAACTGTAGAAACAACAAGGAGTCTGGTGGCACCTTAAAGATTAACAGATTTATATGGGCATAAGCTTTCATGCATAACAAACCCACTTCTTCAGATGCATGGAGTGCTACCCCCTGATATTTGACACCATGCATGGAATTGGAGAGTTTCTTATTAGGTTTTCCTCATGCCTGCTGTTAAAGTAAAAAACTCTAGAGGTCTATAAACCTTGCATGGTGTCAAATATCAGAGGGGTAGCCGTGTTAGTCTGGATCTGGTGAAGTGGGTATTCACCCACAAAAGCTCATGCTCCAATACTTCTGTTAGTCTATAAGGTGCCACAGGACTCTGTCGCTATGAACCTTAAGGTTAATGGTCACGAGGTGTTTCAGCATCTGACAAACCCTTTTCATGCTGGTCTTCTAAGCCACCACATTCCATGTGACTCTAGCACTCGTTTTTCAGGGTAAAAGTCCAAAAATAAATAGCAACCTGGTTGAGGCTGCAGAAATTTAGACTCTTTTAATGGGGCAGTTCCCCCATTCAGAAGTGAAGCTAATACAGAGCTATTAAAATTAAACTGAAAATATAGTCATTACAAATTGTTTAGTGGATATGAAAAAAAGTAATTATATATGACTGATTACTCTGGCCCAAAGAAGTACTTTGAAAACTGGCTATTCCCATTCAAGTCAATGGGAATGGTGGGTGCTCTGATTACGTTTAGAATATTTTTGCATCTTTCAGCACACTAAGCATGTTCAAATTTGGAATTGTGTTGTTACTTAAAATTAAGGTTGGTGCTGGCATCCCAGCAGAGAACTGTTCCAAGTGACCTTAGAAATGCCTTCAATCTGGGCCTAAAAATGTAGAATCATGGAATATCAGGGTTGGAATTGACCTCAAGAGGTCATCTAGTCCAACCCCCTGCTCAGAGCAGGACCAACCCCAACTAAATCATCCCAGCCAGGGCTTTGTCAAGCCTGACCTTAAAAACCTCTAAGGAAGGAGATTCCACCACCTCCCTAGGTAACCCATTCCAGTGTTTCACCACCCTCTCAGTGAAATAGTGTTTCCTAATATCCAACCTAAACCTCTCACACTGCAACTTGAGATCATTACTCCTTGTTCTGTCATCTGCTGCCACTGAGAACAGCCTAGCTCTATCCTCTTTGGAATCCCCCTTCAGGTAGCTGAAGGCTGCTATCAAATCCCCCCTCACTCTTCTCTTCTGCAGACTAAATAAGCCCAGTTCCCTCAGCCTCTCCTCATAAGTTGTGTGCCCCAGATCTCAAATCATTTTCATTTCCCTCCGCTGAACCCTCTCCAATTAGTCCACATCCTTTCTGTAGTGGAGGGGAGGAGGAAGGGGGAAACTGGACACAATACTCCAGATGTGAGCTCACCAGTGCCAAATAGAGGGGAATTATCAATTCCCTTGTTCTGCTGGCAATGCTCCTACTAATGCAGCCCAATATGCTGTTAGCCTTCTTGGCAAAAAGGGCACATTGCTGACTCATATCCAGCTTCTCGTCCACTGTAATCCCCAGGTCCTTTTCTGCAGAACTGCCGCTTAGCCAGCAGCTCAAGCACTCTTCTGTTTGGGGAAAATAGGTAGTCAATTTCTTCATTTAGCATTAGGGCAAAAGAAGTGCAATTCAATTTAATTTGTACTGGATCTTAAAATTATATCCCCAAGAGCTTTACTGAGTTAAGTACACTTACAGTTAATTCATGCATAATAGGAGAGGATAGAAAACTTTAAAGGCAACTGTATAGGCATAGAAAAAAAGATGTTTTCAGATCAGATTTTAAAAGACATTAAGGACATGTCTACTTTGCAATTAGGTACCTGTGGCTGGCCCATGCCAACTGATTTGGGTTTATGGGACTGGGGTTAAGGGGATGTGTGACACTCTGTACCTCAGAGGAACATCCTGCACCCCCATGTTCATCCTTACAATATGATTGTGTGGTATCCACTGCAAAGTTTGTCATGTTGGGTGTCTTTGGAAGGCTCATGATACACTGAGCATTGTTGTTATAGTAATGTTATAGGTTGTAACTTCAATGAGGCTGAAACTGTGTCCTCATGGCTTAAAACAAGCCCAGGCAAAAACTCTCCAGGAGCAGAGGGGCAGTTCACACCTCATCAGGGCATGTATGAGACAAACCCAGCCCAGCCTCACAGGAACAAAGGACTCTGGCCTAGGCAGCAACAAAGGATCTGTTGGACTCTCAAGTGAGTCACCCCCCCTTCCTTTGGTCGGTTTGGGACTGTGATGAGGTAATGCTCACCTGACTCTGAAGGGAGGTGGGGAAAAGCCAAGAGGGAAGAAAAGACATGATAAAAGGGAGAGACATTTGTCAGGATCATTCTCTCTTTCACCTCCATATACAGACACCACACCAAACGACTGAAGCACTGATCAAAGGGGAGAGCCTGGCTGAAGAGCAACCAGCCAGCCTCTGGCGAGAAGCATCTGAGTTTGTAAGGGCACTGAATGTATTAAGATCAGCTTAGAATGCATTTTGCATATATTTCATTTGACCAAATCTGACTTCTTGTGCTTTGACTTATAATCACTTAAAATCTATCTTTTGTAGTTAATAAATTTGTTTATTCTATCTGAAGCAGTCCGGTTTGAAGCATATCAGAGACTCCCCTTGGGATAACAACCCTGGTATATATCAATTTCTTTGTTGAATTGATGAACTCATATATGCTTGCAACATCCAGTGGGCATAACTGGACAGTGCAAGATAGGGGTTCCTAGGGTTGTGTCTGGGACTGAAGATATTGGCAAGTGTCATTCAATTACACAGTCCAAGCAGCGGCTGGCCAAATGTGCTCACTCACGTAGCTGGGAGCAGCTTATATGCCTTGTTTGAGTCCTTCACCTGAGTATATTGCAGCTACATTTCATCTTTCCTGGTGCTATACAGCAGCTTACTGACTCCATTCTGACGCATTTTCTGATGATGTCTGGCTGATTTCAAGTTGGCTTGGATGCTCTTCTCACCGCAAATAAACGGCAACTGCTCACAGCAAGTCTCACCCTCCTAGCAAGTGAATTGTCCTGACACCAGTAGAGAGCTGGTGAATGTGGTTGCTTTTCAGCTCAAAATATTATCTGAACAGTTTTATATGAGTGCTATGACCAGCAAACAAGTCCCAGGCTCTTAAACTAGCCAAGAGATTGCAGGTTACTCACAGAGCCAAATAAGCATTTGTGGAACTGAACTTGTTCCATGCTGTACAGCTGGCAGGGACATCATCCAGTAAAGAGTCACTGGTTACTTAATGTGTTGTATGGACAGGAACCATTGGCCAGATCCACAGCTGGTGTAAATTGGCCTGGCTCCACCGGAGTCACAAGAAGATGAGGACTAAGAGAAAAGTAGGAAGGAGAGAAGGGAGGAGGGAAAAATGACTGGAAGATCTAATTCCAAAGGGTCAATTACAAAGCACCTTTTATGCTTATTTGGGCTAGTCACTGAGTAGCCACAACATATTGCTTAGTATTTCCAGTAGCTAGATGGTAGCCTTGGGTAGCCCCCAGCCCCTCCTCTTCCACACAAGGCTCCCCCGCCCCCTGCTGTCAGAACCCAGAGCCCCATGGCCCTCCTCCCACGGCCGGGAAAGCCTTGGGCTGGCCAGAACCCTGAGTCCCACCCCCGCATGAGGAGCCCTAGCCGCACTGGCCAGCTGCCCCAAGCAGCCCCCACTGCCCCAGCCCCAGGTTGGCCCAAGCAGCCCCAGTGGAGAATGAGAAATTCAGTGCGCCTCTCCTCCTGAGACCTCGAGCTGCTCAGCGGAAGAATGCTGAGCCTTTCATATGTGCCAAGCAGCTTCCTGGGTGGGTAAAGAGTTGGTATCTGTTACTCAGCTTCCTGGGTTCATCAGTGATCTCTCTGGAGTCCAGGGAGACTACTGATGAACCCAGGAAGCTGAATAGCAGATACCACCTCCTCAGCTGCTCTGGAACCCGCATAGCACATAATACTAAGGGCTTGGCTACACTTGAGAATTACAGAGCAATAAAGGAGCCCTGGGCACACTAGTTCACTATCCATCCACACCGGCCAGGCATGTAGAGCGCTCTGACTCTGTGGCTACAGCGCTGCTGGTGCTCCACCTGGGCGAGTGGAATAACATTTGCTGCGCCCACACTAGAGTGCTGCAGCGCCAGTGTGGACAAGGTGTTGCATTACTGCGCTGTGATTGACCTCTGGGAACATTCGATAATCCCCTTAAATCAAGTGGCCACTCTTGTCATTGTTTGAACTCGCTGTAGGAATGCAGCTATACCCTCTCAAAGCTCCGTTTCTGATAGCTGGCTGCTTATCTGCTCCAGGACAAAGGAACCATTACTGAGGGCTTGGCTACATTAGAAGTTTCAAAGCGCTGCCCAGGCAGCGCTGTGGGAGCGCTGCCGTGGCAGCGCTTTGAAGTGTGAGTGTAGTCAGAGACGCAGCACTGGGAGAGAGCTCTCCCAGCACTGCTTGTAAACCACATCCCTTACGGGTGTAGAGTGCAGCGCTGGGAGCCGCTCTCCCAGCGCTGCCGCCCTGATTACACTGACACTGTACAGCGCTGTATCTTGCAGCGCTCAGGGGGGTGTTTTTTCACACCCCTGAGCGCGAAAGTTGCAGCGCTGTAAAGTGCCAATGTAGCCAAGCCCTGAGAAATGCTGCTTGATTTGAGTGAGTGAAAGAGAGGTGGGGGTGGGGGGGGGTGAGGAAAAAGGTCTGCTGCTGTCTGAACTTACAAGACAGCAAGCTGACACGCTCTCCGCTCCCCCAAAACCCACTCTCTCTCCCTTCACATACACACAACACACTCCCTGTCACACTCCATCCCACCCTCGCATTTGAAAAGCACGTTGCAGCCACATGCATGCTGGGATAGCTGTCACAATGCACCGCTCTTTGTGGCATTGCAAGAGCTGCTAATGTGGCCACGCCAGTGCGCTTACAGCTGAGAGTGTAAGCACTCAGCAGCATTTTCCCTGCTGTGGTCTCCAAAGGCTGGTTTAACTCTCAGCGCTCTAAAACTGCAAGCATAGTCATGCGCTCAGTAAAAACACTCAACCTGTCATCCCATGGCAGCGGCTGCGCTGGGGAAGGCTGAGCTTTCCCTTGCCTATTATACCTGCCGCCTATGATGGTAGCTACTCACTAGAAAGGCTATTAACTGTTTTCAGAGGCATGATGGCATTGCAGCAAAGGATTATGAGTCAACCTGAAAAGTGTGGAAGAAACAAAAGCACACCAGGCGTGCTTGGGAAGAATGGAGAATTTTGATCTGAACTCAGGGTTGCCTCTTGAACTGGGAATAGGTGATTAGAAGGCAGGTCTGGGAGGTAGGAGGTTAGTTCCCAGTTCTGCCATAGACGTACTTGGTAATCTCTGGAAAATCCCTTCATTTTCCTGCTCCTCAGGCTCTCCAACTGTAAAATTGGTATAATAGCTATCTGTTCCACAGGGGCATATTATGAGGCTTAATTCATTCTTTAACTTCTGGTTAATGACAAATGGACGAGTGTGGAAAGGAATATTGACCAAGATTTTTAAGGGTACTTGCTGGGAGTGAGAGAGGATCATGCTGTAGTTCAGAAAATCAGGACCGCTGCCCCTGCTTGTGATAAAGAATGTTTTCTGGAAACTAGTCAGACAGCAACTGCCACAGTGGTCATAGCATAAAGTATTATTGTGCTGATGCCATTTCTGGGTGCAAATAAGCATCTAGCTACATGGGATTTTTTCTCATCCTTTGAGGAAAGGCGGGGGACTACTCAGGCAAACTCATTCTGTGAAAGAAACCTGTGATGAAAGATTGCCAGAGGTCAGAGAAGACATTTTAGTGTATTGGGAAATAAGCTGCACGTGGCTAGCTCTGGAAAAAATTATATTTAATATTCTGTCTCAGCCCATCATCTACATGTGAGTAAAGAAAGCTGCTTAAGGTAGCTCATGCTAAGTATTTCACTTTAAACAAAAGAGAAAACTTTCTGGAAACATGATTATAAACCTCCCTCTTTATTTTGGTCCGAGAGGATAAAGATGATCAAGGAAATGGTGCAAATTTATTTATTTGCAAATATTTATTTCAAGTGGCCGGACTACTCACAGTCTTTTTTTATGAAAACTGACTTCCTTATTCCTTTAAAACACAGGCAAAAATATTCATGTCTGACTTTTTGCACATTCGAATAGAAGCTCAACAAAATCCCAATAATGGGCACTGAAGTCAGAAGAGAGGTCTTCCCAGAAAAATGTGCTTCTAAACTAAAATAAGAGTAAAAAATAAAAATTTCCTTTTCTGGTGAAATGGAAACAAATAACCAAACAAAACCAAAACTGTAGAGCAGTAGCTCCATATTAGAGGTAAGCTAAACCCATTTTGAGGTAGGGCTGCACATTGTGTTTGGGGCTGGATTCCCTGTGTCCATTGGTCAGCAGTGTCAGCAATTTGTTTCTTGTAAGCAATCACCACAGATCTGGAAGTTAGGGCCAATGCAATAATGACATTTCACAGTATCGCCACCTCTTGTTGCACATCTGGCTGAAATGTGCTGTGCCAACATTCTACTTATTACATCATTTTAGACGTTGTAGAGTTCTAGAATTCTTTGAATATGCCATTTGAAAGTCTATGGTGTCCAAATTGTTGATTGAAGTGAAGGCAACTGTTTCAATGTCTTTCTTGATTCAAAATATCTTCATGATCAGCGGCTTGGGCTTTGAACTCACTGCCAAAAAAGGAGTGCTTTTAGTGTGGAATAACTAGCCTGCATTACCTATCCAGCTGTAGAATCCTAGTGGAGACAAGAGCACGGTAGTTTTACTGTGAGGTAGCTAGGCGAAGTGAACCATGCGGGTAGTATATGGAGTGGAGTATTGACCTCACCAAGGGAATGACTATACCGTTATAAAAAGACCAATGGCACCGCTGTGGCTGGCTTGGGGTGAGCTGACTTGGGTTTGTGGGTCTTGGGCTGTGGAGCTCTAAAATTATTGTGTAGACAAAGCCTCGGGCTGGAGTCCAGGCTCTGAAACCCACCCCCTGCAAAGAGCCACTTAGTTACACCACATTAAAACCTCATCTTTTTTAGATACAGACTTGGATTGCATATTGGCCTGTAGTATTGTGATGTTAAAGATTTAAATACATTAGGATTCTGAATTTGAATTCCCTATTCTGTAGCACTGTGAGGTGTGTATCCAAAGAAGAGCTGGTAAGGAAATGTTTATTTTTCCACTGGAAAATTTTGATTTGAAATTTTCAGAGAAAATTTTGTCTTTCCATTGAAAAACTGAAAAGGTTTTCCAAACTTTGCCCAAACTTAAAAACTTTCAGCTGAAAATGTTTAGATTCAGTTTGAGGAATGCAGACGCTTTCTGTGAATGTTTTTATTCAGTTGGAAAACCCAATTTTCAATGCAAAATTTTCAACCAGCCCTAGTTGTCAGGCCCTAGAGACCTGCCAATTCCAAGACTCAGTGGCTGGGAATTTCAAAGGCCCCCAAGAGAGTTAATATGAATATCTTTGGTAGCTGGACACCTGATTTCCTTGGGCTCCTTTGAAACTCAGTCTGTATCTTTTAAAACCAAGTTTGAGGCCAGGTTTATTTCGTACCCTTTCCTAGTCATCTTCTGTCTCCACACATCTAATTTCTGAAGCCATGTCTATATGTAAGGCACTGTAGTGGCACAGTTGTACCGGTACAGCTGACCACTGCAGCTCATGTGGTGAACATACTCTAAGCTGATGGGAGAGAGCTCTCCTGTCAGCATAAAAAAACCACCCCTGTGAGTGGCAGAAGCTATGTCGGTGGGGGAAGCTCTCCCACCAACATAGCACTCAGCACACAAGCGTAATTTATGTCGCTCAGGGGGATGGTTTATTCATGCTGCTGAGCAACATAAATTATGTCGGCATAAACTGTAGTGTAACTCCACCAGAGAGGTCCTTTGGGGCCATCTGCCTGTCCCAAGTCAGGATAAAGGAGGAGGGTTGGGCGTGGGGCTAGCAACTCCACCCCGTAAAAAATCAACTTGCTACAGAAACGCCAACAATAGAAACAACAGAGACTTTTACCCTGGAAAAAGAAGGGTCTTCAACTCGAAGATGCATGACGCTGGGTGGTGAAAGCCATGAGGAAGCCACTAAGCCAATTATCCTTCTTGCAACCAGGAAGATTACCATAGGCACATGGAATGTGAGGACCATGTACGAGTCAGGAAAGGTGGCGCAGGTTGCAGCAAAAAAATGGGCTATACCTGGAACCAGCTAGAGGAAATGGCCCAGGATAGAGGACTCTGGAGATCTGTGGTTGGTGGCCCATACCCCGGTTGGGGTGACAGGCATGAGTGAGTGAGTGAGTGAAACTGTAGTGTAGATATAGCCTGATTGTAAGCTATGTTTATTCCCCTAGTTAAAAAATAATTTTAAAATCTGTAATTATTGGATCTTAAAAAGCAGATATCTTTATACAGCCTGAATACCCTTGCTGAATATGCTTTTCTTATGAACTTGTTTCTTTTTACTACTATGTTACATTGATTTTTTTTTAAAAATAGCTATCAGCGGTCTTGTGGTTATTCTGAAACCAACACACCCTTTAAAGATCAGCACACTAGATCATGCTCTTCCTGGACATAGCTGGGGGTGCAGCATGATTTTGTGAAAACTACACTTCAGTTTGCCTCATTCTTCAACAAATTTCCATGGTAGGCTTCAGACTTATCTTTCAATAAGTGCAGTTTTATTTAAGAGCCAATCCCATCCACCTCAGATGAGTACTTATTGACAGTGGGTGGGGCTTGACACCTGCTATCAGATCATTCCTCAATCTGCCAGATAAACAGGATCTCTCCCTATCTTTCTGTACTATAGCAGAGAACATAGCCGTGGGACACAGTCAAGCACTCAACTCAGCACCACAAGTAATTTGTATTTGACTTGTAATATAAACCCACTCCAAATTTTCTGTTACGTCCCTAAGGAAGTTGAAAAAATAATTTCTATGACTGAAAGTGCAAGGAGAGATGCGGTGAACTAGACCACAGCGGGCTCGCAACCTTTCCAGACTACTGTACCCCTTTCAGGAGTCCGATTTGTCTTGCGTATCCCAAGTTTCAACTCACTTAAAAATTACTTGCTTATAAAATCAGACATAAAAATACAAAAGGATCACAGCACACTGTTACTGAAAAATTTCTTACTGTCTTATTTTACCATATAATTATAAACCAATTGGAATATAAATATTGTATTTACATTTCAGTGTATAATACAGAGAGCAGTATAAATAAGTCACTGAATGAAATTTTAATAGTACTGACTTCACTAGTGCTTTTCAATGTAACCTGATGTAAAACTAGGCAAATATCTAGAGGAGTTGGTCCTTGAAAGACCTCTGTGTACCCTCAGGGGTACGTGTACTCTGGTTGAGAACCACTGAATTAGAAGTGCAGTATGTATCAGATCCATACAGACCAATATGCAATTCAAGTCAGTGTACCTTGAAAGCTTTGTAAATTGAAACTGGAAGGCTGTAGAGAAACCTGACCTCTCACCACTTGTCAAGTCTGTAAGCAGTCACACACACCATTTCCTTTACCTTTAGGGGAATAGATGGGTAGATTATACGTACATTGTACCCTTATGTTTGTGATTTGGATAAATAGGGAAGGAGGAAAAGTCCATATATGGGCTGACTCTGAAGATAACCTGCATGATACTTTGTATCATCTGAAGCTTAGGTTTTGAGCGGGAGTTTTTGCAAGTAGAGTGCGCTAAGGCAGGGCTAGGGGGCGGGATTTTTGACAGAAGAGGAGAGCACAGAGCAATCTATATATAAAGTAGAAAGTTGTTTCCACAAGAGGCCAATGGAGGTAGACTAGCTTTCACCACATTAGTCAAACACATATGAACAAATTTAAAAGTCAGAGTGGCCAGCTTGTTATTTCTTTCCAGAAAGATAAACTCATGCTTCTGAAAGCTGTGCATGCTGCATGGTTTAGTGAGTCTATAGCCAAAATAGCTTTAATCATATAATTTAAAAATTTATAATGAGGGGTGAAAACAGGTTTGACAGCACTGGCACAAATACTGTGCCTATATCATACACACACCGCCTTATCTCTAAGTGAACCTCACCAGTTCTGCCTAGTCCAATGGAAGTGAGGTAATCAGGGGCAAAGTACATGGCTACCGCAGGATGAAGAAATCCTGTTTTCAGTTGCAGCAGGGAAGTGAGTGACTCATGAAGTGCAAACAGCAGAGCTGTGGGGGTAGCATTAGCGGACAAATGCTGATAATGACTATAGCATGCACCATAATAAATGAAACACTGAAGAAAATGAGGTCTCAGCAAGACCTTTCTATGTGAATGGCAAGCCTCTGGTTTAAAGCTAAAGCTCAGGATCTCAAATCCTGGGTTTGCCGTGTTCATTTTGAAGGTGTTAAAGTACATGCCTTTTGCTGGGGTGAGGAATAAAGCAAGTAGACAGGGTGTCCAATTTGCCAGCGGAAGATAGAGATGACCACATTTCTCCTTTACTGGCTTCAAGGGATGTGCAACATGATAAAAGAGAATTAAAATTATAACAGGCTTCAAAAAAGAACTAGATACATTCATGGAGGATAGGTCCATTAATGGCTATTAGCCAGGATGGACAGGGATGGTGTCCCTCGCCTCTGTTTGCCAGAAGCTGGGACTGGGCGATAGGTGATAGATCACTTGATTATTATCTGTTCTGTTCATTTTCTCTGGGGTACCTGCCACTGGCCACTTTTGGAAGACAGGATTCTGAGCTAGATGGACCTTTGGTCTGATCGAGTATGCTCACTCTTATGTTCTTATGATAAAAGAGACAATGAGCTTTTGAAATCTGTGTTTTCCTTTGGCTTTTGAGACCAGGCATAGAAAGGATGGGGGTCTCATGATTTTTATTCTAGTTACAGTTAGGTCTGTAGTGACATACCACATCCACTTTACCATCTGCAAATACCTTCCTGCTACTTGACCTGTGGAAGTTGATAATTCAAGTTGACTTCTGGCCAAAGAGGGAAGGTTTGTCTGAGACAAGTCAAAGTCTCTTGTGAACCAGCACCACAGGCAGCAGGTATAATAGACCAGGGGAGGCTAAGCCTCTTCTGGTACAGCTGCCACTGACCCACCGCCGGACACCATGGTGGCCCTGCCTGTGCTGTGCCTCTTTCCCTCCCTGCTCCGCCCCTTCCCCAAGGCCCCCACTGCTGCCTCTCCTCCCGTCCACCCCCCACCCAAGAAATCTGCTCACCATGACCCTCCTCTCCTCCACCCTCCCCTCTGGAGGTCCCCCTTGCTTGTCACATACCTCTTTTCCTCCACGACTCCTTGTGAGACTCCCCTGCCCACTGCTCTCAGCATCCTTTCTCACCCCCCATCCCCACAAGAGCCCCCCGCCCACCATCTCCTTCCTCTCCTCCACACCCTCACCCTCATGAGGCTGCCTGTCACTCAACATGTCCCCCCTCACCCTTCACCTCCACGGTGGAAGGAGGTGGAGGAGAGGAGGGAAGTGGTGGGCAGTGAGGGCCTTACGGAGGAGGAGAAGAGGGACTCGGTGAGCAGCAGACAGTGGGGGGAAGCAGGGATAGGGCCGAGCATGGTAGGGGCTGGGGGCTGGGGCAGAGCAGAGGTGGAGTATGGGTGGGGCCATTGGCAGAAGAGGCGGGACAGGGAGCTAGCCTCCTCCAGGGGAAGCTTCACCCGCTGCCCATGACTGGCACTCAGGTCACTTAGACATCATGTCACTACTGTACAGTTAGGAACATCAAAGGACCCCAGTATGTAACATGTATTAATGTCAGTCCCAGATGCACTGCTACTCAAAGGCTGAACTTTCAAATGTCCCAAGCAATACCAATTTGGGGACATTATATAACTTCTACTAATAGCCTGATACTCACCATCAGTTTCATTTATTGTAAGGAACCCACCCAAACTGCAAGACTTGTTCACCGGTTTCTAAACCATTTTGGCTCATTTCTAGTTTTGGCTTAATAGTTTGAGTTGTTGCTATTCAAACATAAATATTGTCCACTGACTCTGTCCTGATGTTATCTAACAATGAGATGTGTTAGCTATCTAGGTTGTAGGCTACATTTCAGATACTACAGATAATCGCATTGTGCTGTGTTTCTTGATCCCAAGAAACCCAGCTACAATCTTCTAACAAAAACAACGAGGATTATTTGTGGCACCTCAGAGTCTAACAAATTTGGGCATCCAAACTCACTAGTCGCTTTTGAAAATGTAGGTTTTGTTGCATCCTTATTCTTTCTTTTCCTCTGTTTGTACCTGTGGGGACAATTTTCCCAACATGGCTCTGATCCGACCACATAAAATGGTAATGGGCACGGTAGAAACATATGGATCTCAATATCACTGATGGAAGAATAAGATTACTTTTATGCTGAAATTTTTTTTGTGAAATATTCATCCTTTTTTTTCCCAACAAAAGTCAAAATTCAGAAAATTTCTAACAGCTCAGGGTCTCAATGGCTCCTTCATGACCCCCACCGATGTTTCCTTCCTCAACTGAGTATACTAGTGCACTTTTGTAAGTTACACACATCCAACACTGTCATCCATTACCAACAACTGTGAACCTACAGTATTATTTCCTTGTGGACATTCAGCTTCTTGTAACATACATTGATTTCTGTGATTGTACAATAGCAAGATATGTCTTAAAGTACACAATTACACTGCAAAATGATGCTGTCAGTGATAAATAAATGCTCTGCTTTTACAGATGCAAACATATATTCGGTAAGTACAAGATCATTCCTTGTTTGATTTTTGCTTTAGCCCAGTCTATACCTAACACTCAAGACAGTGAGGACAAGTGGGTTGCAGGGAATAAAACAACACTAACATTTAGTCATCATTTTACATTATTTCATTAATAGTTTATGCAAACATATTTCCTCCTCAGAACTGCTTATGCAATATTTGCCACTAGTAACATAACCATTTGTAATTCAGTATTTGAGTAATGTGATTGACTGAATGATCTTTGACTGGCTGACTCCCTAGCCTACAAAAGCTTTCAGGTTGGCCAGGGAAATCCTTCCACTGTGACTTATATATTTCTGACTTGACTATATATTTCCAAAAGCATTCAGGACATTTTTTTTCTTCTCATGAGCATACATCCAAACAAAAGTGTGCACCCACAACTGTGCAATTTTAATTTGAATGTAATTTGCAAATACTCATTTGGAGTTTTGACTCAGATTTAAGCAGGCAAAGATACATTCCCTCCCCTCCCCCGCCGCCCATTCCTATCTCACTGCTGATCCTAATATCACCTCTTTGAATTAGAAAAACCTGTTTCAGGACCTGAAATAGTAGCATCCATCAAAGCCCTTAATGGACATTGGGCTAGACACACAAAGGATTTTGGGTGCAAACCTGCCACTTCAGGTGCCTAAGTACAACATTTAGATCCTCAAAATCTAGACTCAGTTGCTGCCTAACCCTGTAGGTGCCCAAATTCCCTATGCATCTAAGTTTCTGTGAACAAAGTGCCATAGGTGCCTAATTTCCTGCCTGTAGGAATGTACAAAGCCATGTAAGTCCTGATGCTGTCTACACCCTGGTGTGATCCTTAAACTAGGCATTCTCTGCCTGTGGGGCCCAATCCAGTAGGCATTCTTAGAAGCTGCCTTAGAGCACACCTACTGGATCAGGCCCTGCACAACAAAAAGGGTAGCAGTTCCTTTTCACCAGATCAGTAGCCTAGTGGGATTAGAACATTCACCTTGGCTGTGGGAGACCCTGGCTTGACTGCCCCCCTCTGCCACACTCAGATGAGGGATTTGAACGCAGGTCTTCCACCTTCTAGAGGAGTGCCCTAATCACTTGGGGGGTGGGTCACAGGCTTCAGTCCCTGCTCTGATTCAGGCAGAGAGGGAAAGAATTTTGAATCTGTGTCTCCCACATCTGGGGTGAATGCACTAACCACTTGGCTACAGGTTATAAAAATGGGATGGGGGGAGGGGCATCACCACCACCTCTCTCATTTGTTTGTTTACAAGAAAGGGATGACATGATGTAAGTATCTGAGTTCAGCTGAGGCTTCATGGCTGTGAATCCTGAGTGGAGATAAGAATTTCCATCTCGTTCAGATTTAGGTGCCTAATGCCCTCTGAGGGGCGGGGCTTAGGTCTAACCTTTCTCAATATTTCCTATGGGCTAGCTCAGCTTGCTGGCTTCTGTGGATCCCATTCCTAGGTGCCTAAACCTCCCCATGTACTGTACAGGGAGCCTGGGCACTTAACTCATGGCTGAGGATCCACTGGGTAGTATGGCAGCTAAAGCGAGGCATAGCAACTCTGTGTCTAAGGGCTGCTCTACTCTACAAAGTTAGGTCAGCATAACTACATTGCCCAAGGCTATGAAAAATTTCATGCCTATGAGATGTAATTAAGCCAGTCTAAGCCCTGATGCAGACATTGCTAGTCAGAAGAAGTCTCCCATCAATCTAGCTACCCCCTCTTGAAGGTGGGTGGAAGAATCTCTTCCATCTCTGTAATAAGTGTCTACATGGCACTGCCACAAGCGCTGTAGCATTTCTAGTGTATTGACATGCCCTCGGTCCCCTTTGTGGATCTAGCTTCATGGCTACTCTGCTGTTTTTTGGAAATGCTGGATAAATCCCTGGCTCTTAATCTAAAACCCATTATTCCAAAATGGATAAAATAAATTAGGTTTAAGAAGTCTTTTTAGAAGGCATTTGTGCAATTCCCAAACTTCATAAAGATTGGTGAAGAGCCTGAGCCCCACGTTCAGGGGTGTTTGGATGCAGTTCCCCAAATACTGGGTGAGTGGAGTGGAAGAAGTGGGATCTAGTTTTAATTTGACCCATTATGGAGATAGGGCCTTATCCTGAAGTTTGAATAAGGGCTGGCTGTAGATGTTTTGTCACTCAGGACAGAAATTGTTGATGGAGCAACCCGCTCCTGAGCAGCTGAGTAAAGAAAGAAAGAAAGAAAAAAAGACAAATTTAAAAAAACAGCCCAGGAATATGGTCTCTTGGAATATGGTGTTCATTCAGGGCAACTGCTCTTATCACTCACCCTAAGGCTGGCCCTGATTTGGATCCAAATCCAGACTACCTCAAAACTCTGAGGTGTTTAGATATGAGGTTTTTGGTGCACCCCATTACAACAGAGATCTCTCATCCCCCAGCTGCCTTAGCCACATTCACTTTTGGGGTGACCAGCTGCTAAGTAGAATGGAGGTTGACAGGTGCATTACTCAGCTCTGCTGCTGCGGACATTCTTTAGCCAGAGACCCTACACCAGATCATAGGCAGATTCTCAGCTGATGTTAAACCAGCATAGCTCTATTGGCTTCAGTGACAGTTTAAACTAGCTGAGGACGTAGCCCAACTTGTGAATTTGACCTTATGCATTTATAAAATTGCAAGGAAGGAACAACCAGTCAGTAAACAAGGCATCAAATTATTTTGGGAAAAAGATAAGACCAAATGGTTAACACCCACTCATCATGCGGCTTAATATTTTAGAACAACCAAATCAGCCCTTTTTATTTCTTCATGTCCTGTAGATTATCGGCTAAGGATGCAAAAAGCAAGGGTAGTTTCTTCTGATTTGTGATAATCATGTCAGGATTCCTGAGGCACCCTTTCACAAAGGCTGCTTGAACACTGAACCACTGGACTGCCTGTATGATCTTGGGAAATCCTTGAGTTTCCTTCAGGCCCCAGTTCCTTATTTGTGAAATGGGATAATACTTTCTCCTTCCTTTGTCTATCTTATCAGTTTGGACTGTAAACTCTTTGGGGCAGCCTTACTCTGTACATACAACTCAGAGCACAATGGAGCTCTGTTCTGGGGTTGGCCTTCTAGCGTTACTGCAATATATACAATAACCATTCTCTCTCAGTGTATTATGGGACAGATTCTGCCCTCCTTACTAAACCTTTATCTACACTACACAGCTTTTAGCGACATGGCCGTGTCATGTCACGACATGACACTTTTGCCGACAAAATACTTTCACCCCCAACAAGCAGCATTTGCATTGATGACAGGAGAGCGCTCCTGCTGACAACACGCTGTTCACACTGATATTTGTTGTGGCAAAACTTTTGTTTTTTGGGGGTGGGAGTGGGGTTAGCACCGCTGAATGACAAAAGTTTTGTTGCTCAATAACCAGTATAGACATAGTAGCCTAATATTGAGTAGACCTGTACTCTCTAAGTGGCCCCATTGTAGGCAAGATGGCAGAATCTAACCACTGATAAGTATCTTAATGTCCCTCTGTTTATATTCCCTATGATACCACAGGCCAGATTCTGACAGTCTTATTCTTGCTGAATAAGATCTTATCCCATCAGTAGCCTCACTGAGTTCAGAGGGGGAGGGGACTACTCATAGAGTAAGGCGCTACTCAGTGTGAGAAGGGGATCAGAATGTGGCTCTTTGATGATCTGTGCCATAACCAACACCGCAGCTTTTTCATTGCATGAACTCCTCTCTTCCTCCAGTACATCATGTATTTTAAGAAATGCAAAATTCAGCCAAATAGCAAGACAAGTATGCTTGCTTTTCCTTGCTTTCCTCTGCTGCGACACTCTGTGAGTGAAATCAATCAAGCGATGATTTTTTGCCAAAATTTTCTTTTTGCCTGTGTGTAACCACCAAAAGAAGAAGAAATGTACTCGGGTTTCCTTGATGTGCAAAACCATGTTGCACCTCTTTAGTTCTTCCTGGTTTTGTTAGTTTCTCTCCACTGCAGTTATGTTAGCATCTGGCTCTTTTCACAGCCAGCGAGGCTGCATTTCAGTAAGAGCTGTCCTGCTGTGCTTAAATGTATTTAAAATGGAAGAAAAATGTAAAAGCTGATGACCAACGTGACGGTGAGCATTGTCCACTCCAGGCTACCATCGCCCCGAACTTAGCCTGGGCAGGCAGTCACAGGAGAGGAGACACCAGCTTCTTAGTTTGAATGCAGCAACCCACCCTTTTAATGCTGGAGTGATTCTACGCAGGAGCCTCTGATGTATGCAAGGCTAGTCTCTGGCATCAAGCAAATAGCAGCACAGGAACGCATTACAGATTGGAGGAGGGGATACAAGAGGAAGTTCATCTGTGGAAAACAGAGGCTTCTTTTTCTATTTTTACAACAGACTCCTGTGAATTTTTACACAGAGTTATTTTAGAGCTCAGGGCAGGCAATTTCATGATTCATCAGAATCTGTGTTTTTCCCTTCAGCTACCTGTATCCATGCAACATTATTTGCAATTACCTCAAGAAACCAGAAGCTTAATGGGAGTGTCCTTTGTGAATCAGTGTTATTTCCATACAGTGGCTGCTGAAAAGCTATTCCAGCTTTGCTATCTCTTGGTGGCTGGCTGGGTGCCAGGATGAAGGATTCCTTTATTAACTGCATCCCCCCACCACCCCTTCCCTTTTTAGCAGTCTGTCAGAGTGTGGTTTATAATATAGCATGTAAGTAACTACATGCCATTTTATATGCACTGTAAAAGGGCATTGTAAGCAGAAAGGCTATGTGTCTCTGGTTTTCAAATAGCTGTCAATGTGTGGAAAGGATGAGGGAGAAAATGAGTTCAATGCTTTTAGCCAAATTCTTGCTCCTAGTGCTGCTGAAAGGAGGGCTCCTTTGACAGGAGCATGTTTCTGGTAATGCATAGAAGCTGCTGGCTCTACATTTTTCAGTACTTTAGTAGGTAAAGGCTCCTGTTGGATAGGAGCATTGCTGAAGAGAACTTTATCCTCTGATGGGCTGGGAACAACTGATACCTATGGTTGAATAGTTTGAACTGATCACAGAAGCTATAAGGTATTCACCAGGAATTCTTTGAAATACTTCTTGGGTAGTTTATCTCATTTGCACTGATGCTTTGTAAAATGCTCACTATTTTACTACAAGTCCTGGTTTGTCTTATGACTGTATTAAAAAACTGCACACATATTTTCACTGAGGGATCTAGATAGCTAAGGGGAATGGTAGGACTAGGTAATCCCAAGGCTAGCAGCCTGGGGGGTGGAACAGCGTCCTTCGCCGTTCCTCTCCTCAGTTACCCAAAGGGTTGCTTGGCCAGAGCAGAGAGGTCTAGTCCCAAGTGTCTAAAGATCTAAAGGGACTCAGCAATGGAGGCACATAATGTTTGCGGCTACTTCTAAAAATCAGGCCTTCCCCTATCTGGACCTCAATTTCTTCATCAGTAAGATGTAGATAATGATAGCTGCCCATGTCTTTATGTTGTGTCTAGATCTTCAGTGAAAGGCACTATATAACAGCTAGCAAAGTATTACTACTGATTATTTTCTGAACTCTGATGAAGAGTTTCTAAAACACAGAGGAAATGAACTGGGGGGAAAATACAAAAGTTGTGCTGTTGAAGTAATTGAAGGCTGTTCATGGCAAATTTTCAAGTTCCCAGACAAGCTGGAAGCCTCTACATGTGATAGACATTTACTCTGCTCATGGCAATTTATTTGTATGGGAACCGTTATCTGTTTTCACTCATTCGGTGCTGTTAGCACCTCTTATCAAGTATTAGTGCAACAGTTGGAGAGCTTTTATTTGGTTGTTATTGCTAAGAAAATATTTCTCAGGTATCCACCACATTTGTCTTTCCTTATCTATGTTTTTCAGTCAGCACAATGTCAGGGGTATACCAGAGGGCAATGTTAATGTTCCCAGCATCCAATTAAGCCACTAGTCACATCAGTATGTAAATATACCAAAACAGCATGACATATTTTATGCTAACCGTAGAAAGAAACAAACAACCCATCAGTGGAGGAGAAAATGGAGAAACTAGGGGTAAGATCATCACCTCAGCGCTGGCCCCTTTATGCCACATAAAAGGGCCCTAAAAACTTGGTTTTAACTGGGGAAGGGCCAGTAGTATAGTTGAGGGTACAGGAAGATAAATGGAGTTTAACCACTTCTCATATGGGGAATATAGAGTTTAGTTTAGATTAGTACCCGCTTCTTTTTTTACTGCTGCCTCACTGAGGAGGACCTAATCCGCATAGGAACTGTGTAAGACAGCTGTGAGTCTGCCTTCTGAGGACCACCAGGCAAACAGGATAGGATGATGCAAAGGTGACTTAAGCTACCATAGCTCTCACTCCTCCTGGGCCGCAGGTTTGTGCTCTGCTAGAGTCCCTTAGATCTATTATATCCTCTTCCAATATGTAAAGGAGTGTAATAAGGAGCTGAAGAAACAGGGTAGGTTAAAGCAGCAGACAGAGGTGATGGGGTGGGGCATGTGGGGTCACATGCCTCCTAGATTTGCTGCTTGGTTTGTACTGAGCATGCTCACACAGACTGAGCATGTTCAGTAACATTGCTGAATCTGGCTACCCTCACTCTGACCTCTTCTTCCCCTTTTCCCCCTCCCCTCTCCCAGGCATGGGTCATCTCTGGCAGATGGCAATCTATTTTAGTTTACAACCCTTCACTTTCCTGTTAGTTGCATTTCTTTTTATAATACTGTCTTCCAGCCCCTTAGCATAAGGGTTACCTAGGACTCCATTAGATTTATGACAGTGTAAAAAGAAGGATTAAATTTTTGTTAAGAAAACAGGGTTACTGTGATGGTCAGAAATATGAGGACAATTGTAAAAATTGATGTGTGGCTTACATGTGTGTATGAGACTGGATTGTGATCTGAAAGGGAGACTGCAAGTGTTGGCCACATAAGAAGGCTGTGAAAGTGATCTCTCTGAATGTGCATGTCTGGACTGAAAGGTAATCTGCAGAAAAAAAGCTGTTTCAATGTGTGTGCCTGTGAGAACAAGGCTCTGCTGATGCTGTTTGAGAGACACTGGTGTTTAAGAGGATGCATTTGTTCTTGAGTCCAGGTGAGGTAATGCTCTGAAAGGTGCATGGCTTCAAGACTGGCATTGAGTTTTGGATATGAGATAATGTTTTTAACCCATTCAGTGATATTTTAGGAGCTTGAACTTGACCTTTTCAACAACCACCTGAAATCCCCACAGATTCTGTCTACAGTGAGCCCTCCCATCCCTATTAATTTTTTTAAAATAAAGCACTCTATATAATAAAGAAGATCTGATATTGGATAATTCAAGAAGCTTAAGGATGTGAACTTGTTCTGTGTTTGTACAGCTCCTAGCATAATGGGGTTTGGGTTCACGACTGAGGCTACTGGGTGCTATGGTAATACAAGTAATTAATAACAACAGCTGGGGCTCAGATTGCTACTGAGGTATAGATGATAAACCAGAAAGTTTTGCTCCCTTAAAAAGTATTTAGTGTCACTTAATCTGTCTGTAGAGGAGTTGCCAGCCATAGATAGCAAATGATGTAAATACCGTATGCCCCCAAACTCTGCAAAAACAATCTGCTGACAGCAGCAGTCTGCATTAGCAAAATGTCACCTGGGTGGATAAAGGATAAAGAGGTCTCTAGAGTTTCACATGTCACAGAAATAAGGGGAAAAAACTCTGAATGTACATGAAATTATCATGCACTGGTGTTTTCTTTCTTTCTTTCTTTCTTTCTTTTCAAAAAAACAACCCTGCAAACAAGTTGAAAATCAGCATTTTAATGAGTTATTTGCCACCCAAAAGCCTGGATTCTTTATTCATGAAAATATTTTAGATACCTGGGCGAAACAGTCACAAATCATTATTCCCATTGCAATTGTGCTAAAATTTTTTGTCAACATCTTTCATTTTCAATTTGCATCAGTTCAGGGCTTACAGACGCTGCAGTATACACACTGACGTTGAAAAAACAGGCTGTGCTGAGGCATGGAGGCTCTACTCTCCTTCGGTGGGAAGTATAGTGGGTGCTTCTGTATGGAGTAGGTATTTTGCCAATATTTCCATTATTTATTGAACAGAAAGTTCTGTCTCCCATAGATGAAGTTGTGTAAGCGGTGGGGTTAGACACATACAAGAGTCATAAATAATGTAACTAGAAGACCCTTGTGTGCTACAGTCTTAAAGCCAGATGATACAGGGTGAGCAGTGGGGAGCAGTTGTATCGTGCAAGTGATTTATTAGTGTCTACTTTTAATTTAAGGAATATTTATTTCTAAAGATGGAGGGGGAGCTTTTAAATAGGAGGCTTTTATCAAGTGGAGGCTGCAGGGGCCCTTTAAGAATCTTTGATTTATGAGTAATAAGGAAGCAGGAGGCTTTCCAAAAGCTGTATAAGCTTGAAAAGGCAACTCTTCTGTCTCTCACCCAAGCCTCAGGAACCAGGGTCAGACTCCAAGGGAAAGAAAAGGAATTTATGTAAATGCATGAACTCTAGCTGGAGGCTTAGCTAACATATTTTACTCCCCAACTCCTTAAAATCTGAAACAAAAATTTTCTGCAAAGTTGGCTGATTAGGCCCACTTCTGTTTTTTGGTAAATGGATGAGTTATGTTGTGTTTTTATTCTCATCACCTTAATGGCAACTGACCAGCTTTTGGAAAAACAAAATAGTTTATCAGCCTGGTGACAGGCAGTGAAATGAATATGTTACTGTTTACTTGTAGGACATTTTATATTAAATAGAACTCCCTTAATGTACTCTAGATCATTTTTTTTTACATGAGGAATGGAAAACCTAATAGAAAGCAAATTAGCCCTGAAAAAAAAGTGGATATAAGAAAAATCCCTTTGAACAGTTTACATTTTCTTTCTTGTAAATGGAGTGAGAAAAAATCTTAAGGTTCAATTATCCTTCTGCAGGGTAGACCATCACTGAGGGGAGAGAGGTCAACCAGCCAAAAGCCAGTGCCTGGCAACATTAAGCCTACGTACAGCATCATGCCTCCACGGGTGGGAGGGAAAGCCACTATACCCAGACATAGTCAGCACTTTTCCTAGTATTCTCTAAATACATTGTGGGGCAGGACCATGGACTTGCCTTTCCATGTTCCCTTTGGGGCCACTAGCACTGCAGACAGTGCTGGCGGGCCTTCTCCACCTTGCACTTCACCACCTAAGTGACAGCTTCCTCTTGTATGGACAAAAGGACATCCCTGTCCAGTACCTTCTCAACACAATGTGTTTATTTACTTAGTTATTTGTAGTACCATGGTCCCTAGGAACCCTATTGATGGATCAGGACCCCATTGTGCTAGGCATCAGATCCCCAGCCTACCCATCATCATCTCTCATTCACTCTTGAGCTGTCAATGCTCACCTCTGATTGGCCCACAGCGTCCACTGCCCACTTGTTAAATTTTCAAATAAGCACTTTTCTCCCATGCTGCTCCAAATACTAAGCTTTGCTTGCAGTAATAAAACTGTAACAGTCCCATAACAGGAGACAATGAACTAATAAATGCAGCCATTGCTGGGTCCGGGAAATAACTGGCAAAATGGTAATAATGCCACTGTTAGACTGTCATGTTAGCTTTAGCAGATGGTTTTTTCTTCATCAATAAATTCTGGTACTGATTCAGCTGATCTTAGCAATCATTTCTGCAAGGTACTGTTAAATCACACATAACAGAGCACCATGTGGCTAGCAGCTGATGATGACTGACAATATTTGCCTTAGATACACAGGTAGATTCTACTCCCATGGTTCTGCTAAAGCAACAGGGGACCATGCAGCATTTAGATAAACAGTATGTTGTCTCTTGTTATTGTTTGTACTGCTTGAGCCAGTCTCACAGTCACTGTGGTACCTCAACAGCATACACATCTTATCAAGACAGTCTGACTGCAGGGGAAAAAAAACATTTAGGACAGACATGTCTCCCCTATACACCACCTCCACAAATCAAATACACAGAGAACTGTCAAGAACAGTATGTCTGTTCAGAGCGCATAGCAGCAAGCAAGGCCAATCTCTCCCTGGAAAAAAGATGTGCTGAATGTGTATTTCATGCCTAAACTATTGTAGCTCCCTTTGCTATGGCCTCCGCAACTCCCAGCTCTCCAGACGCAGGCAGGTGCAACACGTCACTGCCTGTTTGTATCACAAGAGCAAGGAAGCATTAACCATGTCACCCATGCTGTCAGACAACTTCCCTGGCTCCTCCTTCTTTCCTGGGTCCCGCTCAAAATAGCCTTCTAAACAACAAAATGTATAACCTCTCAGAGTGAAATTCCTACCTGCCCTCCCAGTGTTTACAAATGGGTTTTGTGTGGGGGAGGAATATGTGGAGTTAGTGGGGAATGAAATCCATCCACCCTTCCCCCCTACCCTTAGGGCTTGGTTATATTTCTGCAGAGGCGAAGTGTCACTGAGACAGGAGTGGAGTAAACCACCAAAGGAGTGTGTATGGAAACATAATGCCTGTGTAAGGCTATGTCTACCTGGCACTTTCATCCCTAAAACTTTTGTTGCTCAGGGGTGTGAAAAAAATGCCTACTGTCCCTCGTTGGAGGGGGTTTTATTTTGTCACCAGGAGAGCTCTCTCCTGATGATAAAGAGCAGCCACACAGCAGTGGCACAGCTGCACCATTGTAAAGTGTGCAGTGTAGACATCAGGGATCAGGGATTCTCATTCACCACCATGTGGCTGCCTGGAACGGGTTAAACATGAAAAACATTACTGGGAACCTTTATGGGTAATAGCAGGCCCTCAAGGTATCTGACCAAAGAATAGGTAAGTGCTGTTTAATGAAAAGGGGGAAAGGGAAGGCCTTAAAATAAATCCCCAACCCTTCACTGAGCTCCACCCATCTAGACCCCTGTTTAGGGCAGGATCAGGGCCTACCTGCCAGATGTAATTTCTCATTGCCAAGATATATGCAAATCCTAACCTGGTGGTGTCAGGGGCTTCCAAACCCACAAACTCTGAAGCTGCTGCTTCTAGAGAGGAAAGACTTAAACAGTCCTTCCCCTTCCTCTCTTGGCAGAGGAGAGGAATGGAGGTAAGTTCTGAATTATCACTGTTGCTGCAGAAAGCTGCAGCTGGGGGAAGCAGGTGTCATGCAGCTCTTTTGAAGCAGCTTATCCATCTGTCTGCCGACTGACCCCTGCCTTCCTCCCCCCTTAACGCCAGTGTTGCTCTCTGGAGCAGTATGTGTAGGAAGGCAGTAAAATGTGAGTAGTACTCACTGGCCTCTTGCTGACCACCCTGGGGTAGGTGAGGGTAGTGAGGACCAGTCAGGGGCTAGCTACTATGGATTGAGTGAGGGAGTGAGAAGAGGCTTGGATGGGAAGGGGCATGCCACAAACACGTAGAGAGGTCCCGTGCTTTGGATATGCCTGCCCACCTAGTACCATTGTGCTCTGTGTTTGAACAGTAACAAACAAGAGCATCATATCCAATCATATGCTTCACAAAGCAAATAATCACTATTAAGGTTTAACCTATATTCAAGCCATTTGTTAGTTTTCATCTTTTGTCCTTAAATCTGTTTCCATTTCATTCTGTCCAGTGCATTGCAGTACTTAATTCAGGAGCTTATCTGCTTATCCTGCTTCCTAAAACAATATTGATTTTTGGTGGGACGTACTAAAAATTGGGCAGGATACAGCAGATAGATGCTTCACCGTCTCCCTGAATGCAAAGTGGGAGAGGATTGTTCCTTGATTCCTGGAAGCCAGATTTTACCAACTTTACTTATGTTGTTTTGTATCTTACTCCACAAGAAGGCTCACTTATTACAATGGAACTACTTGTGTACAAAGGTATGACTCAATGGGAATAAGTGAGGCAGAACCTAATCCTTCGGTAGCTAGAGAGATAGAGGAGATGAAAAGAAATTTACACCTTGATAACCAAGAGAGACAAGGTGAGTGTGGTAATATCTTTGATTGCAGGGGTGCCCAACGGATAGCCACGGCCTACCAGAGCATTTCATAAGGCCCACAGCCTGCTTCACCACAATATACTGACGGTCGATTCATTAGCATTTTGTTGTCATGTAGACATCATTTTAGTTTACACAAGTACATAAATAGACAATATTGTCCATAGTAAGAACCTATCTAAATTCATATGAAACAAGCTGAACTTAAAAAACATAAATCCATACAGGTGACTTTAAATCTTATCAAAATATGTAGAATCTGTTTGGTCCACACAAGGTTGTGCTTAGGTTTATGTGTCCCTCCTGAGTAATAAGGTTGGGCACTAGTGTTTTACTGGACCAACTTATTTGAGCTACACAGAGCTCATCTTCAGGTAATTAAGATCAGATTCTTCTCTTGCTGGATTAATTACCATTCCAACCTCACAAGGGTGTCATAAAGACTAATTAATTAGAGCCAAATTCTGCTGTCAGTTACACCAGTGAAATCTAGTGTGACGCCACTGGATTTACAGTCACAGTCTCCAGCTCAGGGAAAATTTTGTGCTTGACTCTAGAGTTGTGGTAGCCAACTGACTAGGAATCCAATAGATATCTTTTCCTGCTGCTCCTTCCAGGAATCCAACCAGACTAATATTTAAATAAATAGTGTTTTCCACACATTCTAGTTTAAATGTGAGTGACTTATTTTCTTTGGTCTTTAGGGCTTTTGATTTTTTTTTAATCTATATAAGATTAATTTGTAGTATGGTGTCTGTTACCACAATTTGTTTTTCCAGCATATCATTTTTGTCTGCCAGGCTCATCACTCTGGAGCCCATCTGGTCTCGTTTGTTGTTTAACGAAGCTATCCTAGGCTATGTAAGGTCCATTTAATTTTCAGATTGCCTCAGAAGAGCATGTAAAGAACTCCAGAGCCTCTTCTGTGAGGCCTGTGTACAAAATGTTGCAAGCAGGTAATTTCTGCAACACTTTTGATACATTTTACTGATAAAATATCACACTGTGAAGAAACACCAGCCAGCAGTGATTTGTTTGTTTGTTTGTTTTTCTTTTCTTCCAGATTTTTGAAAGGGCAACACTTTCCAAAATCACTTCTCCACTGCTAAATGAAAGAAAAAGAAACTCCTGAGCAGGTAAAATAGAGGTAAACCTTCAGTAACCTCATTGAAAACAGCAGCAGCCAGTAGTGTATGAGAATGTTTTCTTCAGTATGAGAGAATAATTTTCATAATTTACATAGGACTTCAGTTCATAAGAAGAGATTGGCATAGATCAATTCTTATATATATGAGTTAAATATTACAGGTCCTATGATATAAGCTAAAGATCTTCCAACATGTCCATTACTAAATAATAACAGGTTGTAGATAACATTTTATTGGGCTAGTTAAATGATAGAATGTTACAGAAAAGCTTCTAAGAGTCCTTGAAAATTCTTGAAAGCTTGAGTCTTGGAAATCAGTTGAACTGGAACCCTCCTTCATAGATAGGTGTCAGCTCTAGCTTTGATTATCTCCAACTGGAAGTTGATTCCACAGCCTCTTACATCCAGACCTAGCAAAGCACTCAGGTATGGGCTTCACTTTGAGCAGATGAGCAGTTTTGTTGATTTCTGTGGGACTACTCCCATGCTTAATGTTAAGCTCATGCTTAAGTGCTTTGCTGGATTGGAGTTTTAGCAAGTTCACTGTAGTGAACTCTAAATCAATAGGAAAGAGGGGCATAGATTGTCTTTCTGTTTTGTGTTTGTACAGCCTAGCGCAAAGGTGTTCTGGTCCATGACTAGGGCACCTAGCACTATGGTAATACAAATAATCAATAATAATGATGATGATAATAATACTTATTATGATGTCTTACATTTTATACAGTACCTTTCATCACAAAAGGTACCCCTATGAGGTAGGTAAGTATTGTCTTCTCCATTTTCCTTGTGCAGTCACCTGAGGCACAGCAGCCTTCTTTTACCATTGCCCTGTAGTAACTTACACCAGTCCAAAGTGAGTCCAAGGTGAGTGTAAGACACTCCAGTTCCATTCTGGTATGTTACAACTAAAGCTGGGTGAAATTCAGGATTTCTTTCCCTTTGATATTTGTTTTCAGCCGTGATAGGCTCTCTGGCACCCCTTTGGGGGTATCCCTTTCTTGTTTTGGATGTCATTCTCTGGAAACTGGCATCGCTGTTGTCTGGGTTCCAAGCTTGGGGTACAGCCCTTCAGCTGTACCTCTTAGGCAATCTGCCCTCTTCTAAGGCATTTCAAGAGGGGAGGGAATAGCTCAGTAGTTTGAGCATTGACCTACAAAACCCAGGGTTGTGAGTTCAATCCATGAGGGGGCTATTTAGGGATCTGGGGCAAAAATCTGTCTGGGTATTGGCCCTGCTTTGAGCAGGGGGGTTGGACTAGATGACCTCCTGAGGTTCCTTCTAACCCTGATATTCTAAGTAACCCAAAAGAAAAAGGCAAAATTCCTCAATAGCCCACAAAAAGGGCCAGTCCTTGGGAGGAAAGTCTAGGAAGGCCATTCATCCAATCTTGAACCAGATTGTCCTCTTTTGGGGTAGCTTGTCCCCCTTCTGGTGCTGGGACAAACCAGATGCGATTTTGTCCAGTATCAGACATGGGATTACAGTATTCCAGAAGCATGTGAGTGGCCTTGCTACCCTTGTGTGTCTACCAACCAAGGCTATGCCAGGGCTCCAAAAAGAAAAGCTGTTGTCTCTATTTCCTCAGGGGACTGGGGTTCCTGGTTCTCTCAGGCGGTTTCCCAGTAGACAGCTCCTGGGAGCTCTGGGCCCTAGCTCTCTTTGCTCTTGAATGTCACAGACTGAGCTGGGATTCTCCTTTTGAGGCCTTGGCCTTCTCCACGATTGAAAGACCTCACAGGTGCAGTGAGTTGGGATTCGCTGGGCTCAAAGGAGCATTTTAACCCCTTCTTGACTGGGGCTGAAAGTTGCCCCAGCACAAGCCCAGATTGGGACAAAAAGGTCGGAAATACTGCAAAACATTGTGATTTGGAAATGTCTAAATGTTTCTTTGGGGTTTGCTAAAGTGATCCAAAACACTTTGTTTTGAGTCAGTTCAATACTAAACTTCATTTCCCTATTGTGTCGCATTGCTTCCTGGGAGTTTAGTTTCAGAGCCTGATGCCCCCATTTTCCACTATGGGCCAGGATCCCTGAGTGGACACATCTCCTCTGATGAACTGAGAATCGTGTATCTACTATGATGCACCACACAACTTGGCCAAAGAGGGTCGACCTTGCATTATAGGAGATGTACTCCTCCAGTGAGTGTAGCCCACTGGAAAGAATGAGAACCCAAACTGCCACTCCCATGAGGCAATGTGTCATGATAGAGAAGCACAGTTTAATGTTGAACTGATTCAAAACTAAATATTTCAGTCAAATCAACAAAACAAAATATTCCAATTTGACTCCAACTGATTCACAATGAAATGTTTTGTTTCAAATCAAATGTTTTATGGCCAGCTCTAGTTACAGCTCCCTCTGTGTCAGTGTAAATGACAAGACAAGTTGCAGCACAACAATGAGCTTGACCTAGGTGATTTAAGTCACTTTTCCAAGGTTGCACAGAAAGTTTGTGGCAGTACATGCAACAGAAGTTTTATATCCTGATTTCCAGTCTTTTAAATATTGCATAACTCTTCAGGTACATTACTGAATACCTTCAAGTGTCATTTTAATCAAAACATAAAAATGTGTTTGACATAAGTGTCCAAATATATCTCCTCTGATATTTTCTCAAACAAAAAGACTAATAAATTTTAGGCCAACAGTAAAAAATTAGTCCGGCAAGTTTGAGATCACTTTTTATCTCATTTTTTTACTTATTTTAGGTACTTCCTTTGACATTGTTTTCATTGATTGCCTGACCAAGTGAGGCAGTTCAAAAATCTAAGATGTCTGAGGCAGTTTAAATTCCAGATAATGCAAACTTTAGACTAGCATATGAATCCAAGGAAATGTTGTCTATTGCCCAGACTCGGTGAAATCTACCTTGCCTCCACAGTTTGTTTTTTGAGCAACTACCCTCCCCCAATCCTAAGCAGACACATCCCTAGTTATTGTCACGCTCATCTTTACATTGTTGTTTGTCAGTCATAGCTATTTCCTAAAAGCATGACATAACTGGGTAATCATATTGCAGATAATCTTGTTTATTGGATCTCCTCATCAGAGCAAAGATTTATTAATAGCTCCTCTCGGGGATTTGTCTCCTTGGAAACATCTTATACACGAACCCCTGAAACATGCCCCATAAATATCAGAGCTTCTGCTTTTCCAGCTCCAGATATTAACAAGGCTTCTGTTTTCTCCATTGTCTCTCTTGAAGACTGTATTTGGCGGGGAGGATGTTTATGAAGGAAGGCAGGCTTCCTGGAAGGGTTAGTTTTTATATAAAAAAGATCAGCATATAACAAACAATTAGGTATTTTACACTAGATTCAGGCAGTTATAATACACCAAGGAAAACACTGTAAATTACAAACATTAGTTAAAAAATCAATGTGGCAACACTGAAGAAGTGAATGAATAGTGTTAGGCTTTGTCTTTCCCAGATTGTTCAGCTTTAACTATACTGGTATCTTACCATGCCCAGTGTGGACAGCGTTATCCAGTAAAAAGGTGTTTATGTTGGTATAGCTTTTTCACACATGGGAAGGAGAATAAGCTAAACCGTTATCAGGTACCTTTATCCTATTATAGCTGCATAGATCTTAGGGGGTGTACTGGCATAACTACGTCAGAAAAAAACCCACACTCCAACTGAGACAGTTATAAAAAACATATAAGCCAGGCCTTATTAGACACACATTATAAACTCTATAAGACAAGGTAGGTCCTAAATAAATATTAAAACTCCACATTAGAGCACAGCTAAGATGATGCAAGACAGGGCAAACTAGTGCCCATCCATAACTGGATAACAACCACGAACTGTTCTTCCTCAATAGTAGCAAATGAGCCGCTGGTAAGTGAGACTTGTCAGAGGTAATTGATGTAATAACGACGAGGAGTCCTTGTGGCACCTTAGAAATTAACAAATATATTTGGGTGTAAGCTTTCATGGGCTAGAACCCACTTCATCAGATGCATGGAGTGGAAAATACAGGAGCAGGTATAAATGCATGAAAGGATGGAGTTGCCTTCTAGAAATAGTTTATTTTTAGCATTGGAAACCCTGATTATTCATACAGATGGGTTACAATTGAGATGAACCCAACAAAATTACAATATTTAGGAATCGTTCCATCCTTTCAAACATAACGAGCAACCAGCTGGACTGACTTTTCTCCTTTCTCTGTGACCTAATCCATCATTTGAACACTAGTTTGCCTGACACCCTATATGTCATCATAATATATTGCCATTTTCTGATGATGCTATGCAGTTCTTCTCAATGAGCAAGATAAAGCCCCAGAGAACTGCATGAGGAAGGAATTCTCCAGGCTCAGATCTGCTACACTTCTATGGTGAAAGGCAGAGATGCGCTTCCATGGCACTTTTTCTCTTTCTCTCCCCAAATATTGTGGAAGGACATCCATGGGTCCAGTGTGGTGAACATGCATCATTTCCTCCCCAGCCCAGTTACCAGCTTCATTGACTTTATAGCCAAACTCCATACTAGTGGCTGTCTCTGGCAACATGGCTCCTATAGAACCATACTGCTAGGGAGACAAAGAGAGGGCAATGCAGAAGCATAGCATTTCTGTGCACCTGGCTTTTTGCCTCTGGTAGATTCCTATGGGCCTTGAGGGATTCATTATATTTGGGGCAGAACCCTCGCTTTGTTCCAGAAGGGGCAAACTATTCCACTTCTAAAGGCATGACTTGGGGAAAACTTCATAAAGAGTACTTCATACACGTTCCTCGTTCCCCAGGTGCTCCCCTGAAGGTTTTCTAAGCAACAGTAATCTGGTCTGGTCCAATGAATCATAGATAATGGGGGTTCTCTTGTTAAATTATATCTGTTGAATATGAGGTGTTATCTAACAGGGCATTCTTTGCACCCAGAGGGACTCAGGCTTACCACGAGATGCAATGATTTTTGAAGTAACCTATATCAGCACCGTGTATTATGAAAATGCACAGAAAAACAATTAATGGTTTATACAAGTACCAGAACATCCTGCCCTACTAGAACCTGAAAATCCTGCTGAAGATGAACAAATAGTAACTGCAGCTAGCAGTAGGTTAGATCATCCCCTTCCACAGAAAAACCATAGCAGGAGGGAAAAGCCATGAGGAGTCCCTGACAGTTTTCCCCAAGTCATTTTACTGGGTGGCAGAAGTGCACCTCTTCCCTCATAGAGCAGATAGTGATTATTGTTACAACATGGTCCAGTCCCTCATCTGAACAGCCAACAGTCTGGTGCTAGTGGACCTAACTGCTGGATGCCATGTACTTCTATAACCTAACTGAGTCTGGGCTGAGTCTAGTCACTCTGGCCCATGTCCACAAAGGGACCACATCAGGCAGATGGGGAAATTGAACTGGGATCTTCCACATTACAGATGAGTGTCCTAACCACTGGGCTGAAGCTTATAAGAGAGGCCTCTTTCTCCCTACTACCCCGGGGGGCATTCTGAGCGGGATTAGGCATGCTCTGAGTGTGGCCACTTGATTGGGCCCCACAAACAAGGTAGGTTTTGCCACATCTATCTTCACCTGGTTTGAGGTTCATGTTGGGGCTTAGGCAGGAGATAGGCATCTGGGTACCTGCCTGAAGGCAGAAGTGTGCATGCCCAGAGACCAAAATGCAAGTGTCTAGGGACTGTTACAGTGAAAATTTAGGCTCCAATGCATTGAGGCATCTATAGGTTTAGGTGGCAACTGAATGGGGGTTTTGTGAATCACACTGCCATCTAAACCTGGGCTTTAGGCATCTAACCCCCTTTGTAGATGTTGGCCTCTATTCACTAGGCATAATATAGTTCACAGTTTGACCTAGACATATCCCGCCCTGTCACAATTGTGTCTTCAGCTCCAGCAGATTCCCTGGGATCCACAGGTCTAGGAACACCGACAAGGAGACATCTACAACCTCTCTAGGCAATTCCCAGCTCTCTGAGAACACAGCTCCATTGGAATAGTTTTCCATAGCCATGGTTGTCAGGTGCAGGGAGGGGTCCCACAAGTTAATGAAGCTTCAAGGTGAATTAATTTTTTGCTATCTTTTCTATGGGGTTTCAGAGGACTGATACACATCTTCCCATCTGATCATACATCACTAGAAGTCAATGATTTGGGACAGAGCTGGGGGATGTGTATTAACCCTCCTAAATCTCCTGGAAAAACCAACATGAACAGCAAAACAACACCTGCCTGGTACCTACTAGCCCTCCATAATGCAAGGTTATAAACACTCTGCCTCCGTTCCCCCACCTTTCTAGGGCTAGTCCTTTAAATTTGGCAGACTCAAATAGCTGCAGCCCTGAAGTGGCCATTTTGCAACTGATTGCTTCTGGCTACATCTCTTTAAGTTGGTAAGTTCTTGTCCTGTTTTGCCTCATTTTCCCCTTTCTTATTGCTGAGGAGATGGTATGTTCTCCCTAATCCTTTAAATATTAATTCAGTATGTGTGTATGGCTGCATCTCTAATTTCTCCTTTCTTTTTCACCCTGTAAGAGTAGCATAAAATATACAACAACCAGTGTTTTGCAATCCAGATGTTTAGGGATTGGAATATATCAAAAATATATGCTCATAATTGTGCCACAAATATTCTCCTTAGAGGGGGATGGCATGTTTTTACACTTTTTCCAGAAATACCATTTTTTAAAACTGTTCTTTTTTTATTCTGCAGTATCTATCACAAAACATTGCCTCCTCTGTGGTGTCCTTTCAAATACTGATTTTTTTTGGAGAGGAGCAGGGCAATATTTGTGTCCAAGTATCCACTCTACTTCTTCATCAATGACCAGATATAGACTGGCTTCAGGAAAGAATATTGCAAAACAATTAATGCTTCATAAAATTATAGGTTCATAGATTCCAAGGCCAGAAGGGACTGTTATGATCATCTAGTCTGACCTTCTGCATAGAACAGGCCATAGCACTCCCATCAAAATATTTTCTAGAGCAGATCCTTTAGAAAAACATCCAATCTTGGTTTTAAAATTGCCAGTGATGGAGAATCCACCGTGACCCTTGGTAGGCTGTTTCAATGGTTAATTACACTCACTGTTAAAAATTTACACTTTATTTCTAGCCTGAATTTGTTCAGCTTCAACTTCCAGCCATTTCACTTGGGCAGAGCAAAAAGCTGTGTCTGAAAATAATTTCCCTGCTCTTAGGTTCTAAAGATCAGGTTGTCTGCCAGTATGATTAGTTTCCTAGGAATCCTCTATTAGTTTTTCATAAGGAGGACATTCTTGCCATTCCAGTTATTTCACCAGTGGCTTGCTACAGCATTCTGTGGAAGTTGCAATGCTTTTTGTTGTTGTTTTAAAGTCTATGTTTGGAGCATGGAAAATTATAGACGATGGGCTGCACTGATTTGAGTGTATAGGTACCCATGTGTTAACCAAATATTGAAAGCCTTGTTTTACAGCATTAAGGCTTCATCTACACATGGAGCTGGAGCTGTGATTCCCAGAGCAAGCAGACATACTTACAAGCACTCTGCAAATAGAAATGTAGCTGCAGTAGCCCAGGCAGCAGTCAGTGGCAGCACAGGCCAGCCATTCTAAGTGCAAATCTGCCCAGCCCTTGTGGGTATGTACCACGGCCACACTATGGTTTTCAGAGTGTTAGCTCAATGAAAGCTGGTGTGAGTATGTCTACTCAAGCTGGAAATCATCCCTGCCCTAGCTCCAAGTGTAGACGTAGCCTCAGGTGCTCTAGAAATAGAATGCAGTGAGAAAAAGCTGTGTGTGCTAAGTGTTGCTGGCTATGGCTTCCGTACTGCAAGCTGCTTAGTGACTTCAGTGGAACTCCGTGGGGCACTGGGCATCCACCTGCATTCAGCAGCTTGAAGGGTCAAGGTCTAACTGACCAAATCTGATAACTACAGTGGCTGTAAAAGAAACCCCAGATGGGAATGTGTATCGTTTTTTTTTTTTCTTTTTTTTGGAAGGCATGGGGCTTTGAGGTGGGGGGTCATTCTCAGAACTAGTGCCAGTGATGGGACATTTGTGTGACTATCTGCTCTCCTGTGGTGGTAACTGGGTCACTATCCAGTCCTGAGTGAGGTAGAAATGCATTTGAAGCTTCTCACATTCAACTGAAATTCAAAGAGCCATGGGCAGGTTTCAACAACATTGATATTTGCTAACTGGGTATTATAAAAAACTTTCTAACTATAAAGGTAGTTAAGCTTGTCTTTGAAGGGAGGTTGTAGAATCCCCATCACTGGAGGTTTTAAAGAACAGGTTGGACAAACACCTTTCAGGGCTAGACTTGATGACTTCTCAAGGGCCGTTCCACTCCTACATTTCTATGAAAGTATCTATCTTCCAGAAAGGCACCCAGACTTGAAATGCGCATCAGAGATGGAGAGTCCATCACTTCCGTTGGTAGTTTGTTCCAGTGGTTGAACATGCTATAACTGTAGTTCATCCCAGCACAGTATAATCTTACCTTTTTTTAAAAAGCAATCTCTGACCACTATCTTACGATTGACCTGAGCTAGATTTAGAAGTAAGTGAGCTGTCTCCACACTAATATCATTTCATTGCCTAGGACACATCAAACATTATTGCTACAGACAGTATCTGTGCTTGGAATGAATGGTTCAAAGAACTTCAATTTTAAGAACCATTTATTTGCTCATATAAACAATAATGAGATATTACAACCTGTACAAGAATAGAAAGTTCATGCTGTACAATAAAAATAAAGTACCGTATATCCACGTTACTATGTTAGCTCCCTGTTGTGAAAGATACTGTTCTGCTGAGTAGATTATCTGTCTGTCACCTTTCTCTAGCTACAAGGGAGCCAGACAGTTCTGCTGATCTTTTGGATCTGTCGCAGTGGTTGCCGGATACGATAAGTTGTGACCTAAGTTACAGCTAACAAAACGTATAAAGGACCTGGGAACACTTCATTGCACTATTGACTTCATGGCAGAACACAAAAGATCCATAAGTCAAAATTCATTATATTGTCTTAAAGAGAAGCAGCATGATCCAGTGGGTAGGGAGGGTGCTGTGATTCCAGAGACCTAGATGCTATTCCTGGCTCAACCTGGGACAAGTCACTTTAGCCTGTGCCTCTGTTTCCCCTTCCATCTTTTGTCTCCCTTGCATATTTAGATTGTAAACTCTTTGGGGCAGGCTCTATCTCTTAGAGTGAGCTCCTCTCCCCACTCCCCCATTTTGGCTGGGGCCTCTGGGTGCTCTTGTAATACAAATAATTATTCATTGGAGTATACCATGTCCAGATTGTTACAGAATTGAACAGTGAGAAGCGGTGGCTTCTTCTTTCTTTTTTGTTTTTTGAAACTGTGATACTAGTAAAAAATGCCATGAAATGGTTAAATTCCTGTGGAATCTGTACTCATCATTCAAATACTTCCCCTTCCTTTTGTTTTTAACCTTGTTTTCCTGTCATATGCTAATGCTATCCTGTCCCCCACCCCATCCCATGCTGCCAGCTGCATTTTTGTGGGAACCCATAGCTCCATAGAGCTAGTGACAATGTGGCTCTGTAAATGGAGCTGGAAGGGGCATTGGTGCTGGGTAATGCAGCCAGTATTCTCTGGAGCTTCTCATAGGCTCAATATCCCTGGCCTGAAATCTGAAAACATTCACTCCCACCTCCCTGACCTTGATAGCTGCTTTCCTGCCTTTGGATGGTTCCAGGAAGAACATAACTAAAATCCTACTCTGTACTGCAAATGTGTGTGTGTGTATGTGTGTGTGTGTGTTTATTATCCATGTGCCTATCTGTATAAAATATTAGAAGAAACATCAGGATTATTTTGAGCCATTTGGCCACCAATGTTTATTGAACTCTGCTGCCTGCTAGCAAGAGGAAAGGCACATAAATAATAACATGCTGGCTCAGTAACCATGGATTGTGAAGTAAGAAATAATAATGGGTCTGCAAAGGGAAAGTTATGGGGAGGAGGCAGTAACGAAACCAGAGACTGGGTTGGCAGTAAATACCTTTCAGACGCAAAGAAAGGGAGAAAGAAGTAGTGCAAAATCATTCTAGTGAAAGGAAGCATGAAAGACTTGTAATTACTATTAATATAGCATTGAAAGTGCAGACCTTCTACAGATGCATCCAGGAGGGGAAAAGGAAGTGAAGACAAACAAACAAACAAAAAGTTTGCTGATAGGGGAAGCTGAGTAATGAATGATTGAGGTGGCTGAAATAATAAATGACTGCTACTGTTTAGCGTCTTGCTCCTTACTTTAGTAGCAACGCCCACCCCTACCCCCAAAAAAATCCCAAATCTAAACTATGGAGAACTGAATGCATACATAAAAGCTCTGTGGATTAAGAGAGCATAATGAGAGGGGGGTGGCCAGGATTACAGCAGCTCCTCCCTTTAAAACTTCAGAGAAATTAGTGACCTAACACTTCACTGAGTTACACCAGTTTTATGCTGGTGTGATGCCATGGCCTTCAGTGAAGTGTTACTGATATAGTGGAGAATCAGGCCCTACACACTTGGGTGCTTTTCTAGATGTGCATGAGCAGAGAGCAAGCATTGGCTGGGGGGCCAGCTACTTTATTTCTGTATGTTCCTGTTCAATTTTATTAACTCCTCCTGGAGGGTGGAGGGGGCCAGGTGAAAGACAACCTAATGCTTTCACAAATAGCTTTTTAAATAAATATTGGCTGGGAGAGTTCAGAGCCATAGATACCCTAGAACATGATAATAAGCAGCAATGTATTATGAGCAATACCTTGTTCACCGTATTCCTGTGACTAAACCACTGGGACTTGAATTTCAAGGTCTCCTTGAAGCACCAAGTATTTGTGTAAAATGCGGCTAATTAAAATGCAGATTTTTTTTGAAGAGTTTCTGCCCATATTTGGCATCAGAGTTACTTCATTCTGCGAACTTCATCACACACCCTGACTAGTTCTGAAACTCTTTATTCAAGAAAGAAAGAAACCAAAGAAGAAGGAGATTTACTTTATTTAATAAGAAATGTAGAAAAACTCACATTTTTCTTTAGGCAACGCCTTGTTTCCAGATAATTTGCATTAAAATGAGAGGGATCTACATAAATATGCAGAGGTAGCTTGCAAGGGATTGGTTAAATGTGAGATTGCTAAAGACAGCTGATGCAACTAGGGCAAAGGCCTTGGTCCTGTGACGGTTGTATCCTTTCTCTTTAACAACCTTGCATTTAACTAAAATCTTGCAAACTGCTCCTGCCAGTCTATGCAGATCCCTCACATTTTAATCAAATTACTCTAAAGAAAGAAGCAAGGTATCATGGAAAAAATGCAATGTTATCCACATTTACATGAAACTTATTGGCGGGCAGGGGAACACCAAGCAAATGAAAAAAGACAAAACTATCTCCTTGTCTGGCTTTTCTCTTGCTGAACATGAGACTTCAAAAGCGTCAGCACATCTGCAAAGATGATGAAGCTTCCTTACAAAAAACAGCAAAAAAGACATAATATTCAGATCAAAAGTATGCCCTGTGATTAGTCAATATGATATTAGGTATATGGAGTGAAGTAAGTCTGATGCCAAATATGGAAAGGGTTTCTTCCCTAACTTGCATTTTAACTGGCTGGAAGGGTTATATTAAACTAATACTTGGTGCTTTAACGTTTGTTGCAGGAAACATTGACGTTAGCAAGATTTAGATCCATTGTGTTTGGGCAATGGGGCTGGGTCTCTCTGCTCATCTCCGCTGTAGTCTTGTAGGACAACAAAAAAGACATGGGTCTGTATCTGATTTTAGTGTCTTTGGAAGGCAGTTTTATGGTATGCCAAGCAGCATGGGTGACACATGAGACACATGATCTCTCACTACTGATGCTTCACCACATCAGAATTTTCCTTTTTTTTTTTCACTTTGGATGCTAGCTTCCTGGTAAACTTACACACGGAAAAAATGCCACCTGAGAAAACGAATACACAAGCTCAGCAATAATGATTAAAAAGAACCACTTCCACTGAATGCAAAGAATGTGGATAGGGCATGAATGTGCTAGCCCAGCATAAATGAATGTGCTAAAACAAAAATGTCAGCTGCTTTCACACTTTCTTGTGACATTTTCTCAGATGAGTTTGCTTCTCTGCTTGTGCAACCATTTTTTTATCTGAGATACACTCCATGGGATTAAATCAAAGCCTCTTGCATAACTGGGAAATGAGTTCCAAAGAGAAAGAAGATAATAAATCTAAGCCTTATTTAGTGGAACATGCCAAGACAGACATAACTACCCCTTCACTCAGTTAAATAATAGCAAGTTTTTCCTACCAAACATGGGATTTCTTTAAACCCATTTAAAATTCGCTTTATCTGTGAAGATGAGCACTGAAATATTTCACAGGGCATGAGAGGAGGGGGGCAGGCTGGTAAGAAACTACTCACGCTCTTTTCTTGTCCTTTTGTTCCTCTTCCTGTAGTTTTCCTTAGACTCTAGATAACTTTGTGGCACTGGGGTCTTTTTATTAGTTTTATTTCTATAGCATTGTAAGCATACGTGGTACTGTGCCAAACAAACAGGCCTCTGGTCCTAGAGAGTTTACAATGTAAAGGCAGGAGCTGGTACAATGTAAATCCAAAGTAGTACTCCGAATTTTCCTTTAAATAGAGAAGCAGTGGCTGGGGTCATCTGGCAATTTTTCAGTTCAGCAATTCAGGTTTCATCTGGACCTGATCCTGGAGCCCTTATGCGTGTTTAATTTCCATTGACATGAATGAGAGTTTTATGGCCACGATTGAAAGCCCACTGAAGTGAGTAGGAATTATTTCAATTGACTTCAATGGGCTTTAAATAAGGCCCTATGGGTGTGTCTATACAGCAGCTGAGAAGCGTGATTCCCAGTGTGGGAAGACTTGTGCTAGCTCAGGTTGCACTTGGGTGCTAAATAATTTTTTAGCCTAAAAACAGTAGGGTGGGCACTGTAGAATGGGTGATGTTTCACTCTAGCTCAGGCCCAGGGGGTTGGGTGGGCTTGGGTTTAGGTGGCTAGCCCAACTCACCACCAGTGCCGCAACATCCACATTGCTATTTTTGCCATGTTAGCTTGAGCTGAGCTAGTGCAAGTCTGTCTGTCTGCTTGTGCTGGGACTCACACTACTCTGCTGCTGTCCAGAAGGCCAAGATTTGCAAAAGAGATTAGTGATCTGGGGTTACAATTAAAAAAAGACTTCCAAGTGGTGTTTAGAGCTCATTTCAGCCACAGCTGAGTTTAAAATATATATATCTAAAACCACACATGCACAAAGTGCTTCATTAGTATAAAGAAGCCAACTTAAGTCCACAAAAGCCAGACAATTCACCATTAAAGTCATCCTTGACAAGAAAATGTCGAGCGTTCTACAGAATGGGTTCTACTCATGATATGGGGAATTTTCAAAAGAACCTAAGTGACTTAGGCACACAAGTCCCCAGGAAGATCGGGTTACTTCGGCTTTTGTTACACCCTACATCTAGTTACAAAGAAGATTCATTTTGTTGTTTATCTGTATTCTAGAATGGCCCACTCAAGTGCGGGCCCTATTATTCATGATGTGGTACAACTGCATAGTCTCTGCCTTAGTCAGTGATAGGCCAAGTTAAAACAGGATGCCAAAAGGTGGGCTTGACAAACTGTGAGACTGAGGGCCAGGGTGATAGTGTTAGGAACAATGGCTGTGTAGTGACTGCAGAGACTAACTGTGTACACATTTTACAAAGGATTTTTTTGTTTGAGGTGTTCTAAAGGTATGCACAAATAGGCATTAATCATCAGCCTTGCTGCCCCCTGTTAATGCCAAAGCGCTTAAAGCATCCAGCAGAACTATTCTGGATAGTGAATAGCCTAGGGAACTTTAGGCTGCCTCTGCTTAAGCAGACTCGAACATTTCTTACAGTGAACTTTCCTATTATGGATAAGACTGGTTTGATATGACTTGAATTGATTCTTTCATAGTGATAGATCCATGCCCAAATGGGACAAATGTAGCATCGTCTCTGGTTGAGTTTCATGGGCTCTCCCTCAGGGCCAGTAAAATCAAATCAGGAAGTAAGACTCTAATGTTGTTTGAGCCCTCACTAAGGAAGGGCAAGATCTGGCTTCCCTCAGACAAGCAGTGAAGTTCAAGTAGCTCTCTTGAAACTGGTAATTTTGCCAGTCATCATCCTGCCTTCCCTTTGCTTTGGGAGTAAGTTATCAAGAAGGTTGTGATGAGGCAAGTTTGCTGCAAAACCAGAGCCCCCTGACTTCCCTGATTCATTTTAGCCTGGGAATAGCATAGAGTTTGCAGTAGTCTCACCAAGCGAAGATCATCTTAAGATCATCTGAATAGAATTTCTTCCGGAAGCATCAGCAACCTGACAGCTCCCAGCGGCGGCGCCTGCCTCGTTCACTGAATGGAGATACTGAAATAGCAACCAGTATTTCTACAGAAGTTCTCTGTTGCCACATAAAGGCTTCGTGTATGCTGCGTGCGAGGGCTGTGATTCCCCTGCCTGTGTAACTATACTTGTACTAGCTCTCGTACCCACTGGTTTCAGGCAGGTTCATAGGCAGAATGGCTCAGCTGGGCCTCTGCTGCTGCTACCCATCGTACCGTAGCTACGCTGCTATTTATACTTGTGCTTACTCAATGAGAGCCAGCCCAAGTTTGTGTACACAAGCAGGGAAATCACACCCCTAGTTTGTAGTGTAGACATAACCCTAGAGGAATAGGCCTGAATTTGTAATGGAAGAGGTGCCTTGGCTCAAGCAATTTTTTTTTACTTGCATAACTGACATGCCAAGCCCAGAGGTGCTGGGGCTATGAACTGCCAAGCGCTAGAGGTGCCAGGGCTCAGCTGAGCACTGAGTAGTCGCAAGTAGGAGCTGCACACCCATTGCGGTAACACCTCCCCGTGGGTAATGTAACTAAGAGGTGCCGAGACTGATGCTTATCTCGTGCATTATATTGATGTAACACCACTGACTTTACTGGAGTTATTGCTGATTTACACTAGTGTAAATGAGAATAGAATCAGGCGTATTGTTTCCAGAAGGAAGCAATCACCACACAAAAAAAGCAAAGTGCTTAGAGACCCCAGTCATAGCTGCCTGTAACAGTGATGACCACACAACAGGAGATAGAATACCAGATCTAAATGTGTTTTCCCCTGATCTGTGTCTGTGGATTTAATTGACATTTTTTATTTGAAGGTAGGTTTATTATGGTTTAATTTGCAAGGGGTGGAGTTTTCACTTTTGCTATCTCTGGATTATCCATGTTTTGGGCATTTTTCTTGGTGTGCCAAGAGCCTGCATTATACCATATCTTTCTACAAATCTGTGCATTTAATATCATGGTGCTGGGGCCCTTTGGGCCAAATGATTTTCTTTATTGAGCCAAGTTATCTTCTCCTTGAAATACGGGGTTTCTAGTAGAAATACTGATGGATCTTTAACTCTAGCAGTGATAGAAAACAACTGCTGCAATGAACTTACTGAACACATGCTGTGTCGTGTAACCTTTATCTTGAGCCATAAGAAACAGGAAACCTATGTGGGTTTTCTTGCAACGATTTGACATTTATAGTTGCTTTCGGAGCAACAGCTAGCAAGATTATGCAGCAATGAACCTCCATGCACCACGTCTCAAAGGGAGAGAATTTATCAGCGAGGCTCCTGTCTGGCTATGGAATGCAGTAGAAAGAGCACCACTGGAGCTTTCAAATCTTCCTTTGATTTTCCTCCCACTAGTTTGTCTGTTTTCATCATCCAATGGGGTGCTAAGCAAACTGCTGTAAACTAGGCGATCCTTACACTTGGTGTGGATTTATGGAAGCAGCAGGATAGCTCTTTAGGTGTGCTACAGTCCATGGGGTTTCCTCAGCTGCTCAATAGGATTCACGAGGAAAAAAACTTTCTCCAGTATTGTCCAATAGGACCTCAAATATTCTTTAGCACAAGAAGACAAAATCCATCTTCCATCTCAGTGAATGTCTTCCCCAGCAAAGAGCTAAAAAAAACCCTGTTTAATACTCCCCTTTTGCTGTCGACTCTCCTGACCAACCAATGTTCTGTATCGTCATTGAAGTAATCTCTTTGATATAATAAAGCTCTGTTCAGGGTGGGTGAGTCAATCCAATGAGAATTCTCTGTGATAGCAGGGTACTGGCCTTGATGACCTATGTTCCAGTGCAGGATTTTTCTTATGTATTTGAGATTTATGTTACTTTTAGGACACATTTTAATAAATATATATTGATATTGGGGACTGTACAATGTGCATCAATAACTACAGCTGTAATAAGACATACTTCTTTTGGTGTTTAAGGATTTCTTTTAGATGTGGAAAGCATTACTCTTTCCAGAGGGTTGGAGGAATAAAGAAATGTGGTACTATTTGAAGTAGAATGAGTCAGGAATATGGGTTTTGTTCCCATGAAATTTTTTTGATGGAGATTAAAAACACTTCATTTTGATCTAACTTTTTCTTCAAAAGTTTTTGGGTTTCCTGGGGGAAAAAACAAAACAAATTGTTTTGGTGGGTTTTCCACAAGAACCTGATCTGTTTTGCTGAAATCTGATATTTCTCATGGAAATTTCTGTTTTGATATAAAACACTTTTTGTTTGTTTGTTTTTGTTGACGAAAGGCTTAGAATTAAAAATATTTGCCAGCTCAGATTCAAAGAGTATCTGTCTGCCAAGGGCCAAGTTCTCAAAAGTGCTCAGTTCCCACAGCTGGGACTAGATTGCTAGCTGGGCTTAGCTTCCATTTGCACACCAAAATAAGTAGTCATATTTTCAGAAGAACACAGCACACTGGACACTGAGCTAAAATCTGGCTGCAGCTGTGAGCATTGAGCAATTGAAAAATCCGGCCTTGAGTTCTTTTGAAAATCTGACCCTGCATGTCAAAGGTTCTTTGCATTCAGTAATATTATAGGAGTATATTACAGCCTCTCTGATTTTCAAAACTATAAAGCTAATTGCTAAGTAACCAATAAACTAGCTGTGCATAGCCCTCACTGTCTGTCACTTGGATGTGTTTTCCTTGGAATCACCGTCAAATTCTTCCCAGCTAAACTGAGTGACTTGTGGGTTTTAAATATTACAAAAATATCTTTCCATACACCATGACAGAGACTGAAACTGAAGTTAAGAAAACCATCCAAAACAGATGATACCAAGAGAGAAGTTTTCTTTACTTAATAGTGTTAGGATTTGATATTTAGGCCTGTTTGCAAAGGCCTATACTTTAAGAATTTAGGTGTATTTTTATTACTAAACTAGTTATAGAGGTATAAAAGAAAGAATTAAAATTACTGTCTGTGTAAGGGCCTTTTTTTTCCTGTGACAGTCTGAGGCCCTGTTTTTAGGTTAAGGCCTTTGGTCAAGTAGCAGAGGCAGCCATAAGCTGGGAAGTGTATGGTTACATTTTTACATTTCAGACTAGTTACATTAAAATAAGGTGCTATTGGGCTGTTAAAAATACAATTCTGTTCTGATACTTTTATCACCTTTAGAGAAAAAGAAGAGCCTGGAAGATGGAAAAGAAAACTTAGTTTAACAGCATTGTGTCTGGCAAGAACTTACTTATTAATAGCTGGAATGTAAAATCCGTATTTTTGTATTGTTCTATTACTGTCGTTTTTACTTTTCTATTGTTTGTTTGTATAATCTGTGTCTGGTTCTGTAATTGTTTTTGTTTGCTGTATAATTAATTTGTTGGGTGCAAACCAGTTAAGATGGTGGAATATAATTGGTTAAATAATTATGTTACAATGTGTTAGGATTGATTAGTTAAATTGTAGTAAAATGATTGGTTACGGTATAGCTAAGCAGAATTTAAGTTTTACTGTATAGTTTGCAGTTAATCAAGAAGTAAGGGAGCGGAATGGAAACAGGGAATGGGGGTGGGGGAATTGAAATCATGTTTTGCTAAGGGGCGGGGGGAAATGGGAACAGGGACACAGGCAAGGTAAAGAAATAAACCCTCTAACAAATAGTATTACTTTGTATTTTCTTCCAGAAGTGTTGAAAACAAGCTTAGTAAAATAAGACCTTAAATTGCATAAACTTGAGCTAACAGCCAACACAACAAGCACAGATTTCAGAAGGAACTCCCTAATAATGCCTGTAAGCCCCAGCTTTGCACTCACAGGGGATGCAGGTGCACAAAATGGTTAATTATGCACTGAAGAGATGGTGTGAGTAAAAGCGGGATTTGTGCCCCTAGAACTCAATGCTGCTAGAGGCAGTATACCTCCAACTAGATGCGGTGTTCCCTACACTCCCCTGAAGTGAAAGGGAATTGAGGGTGTTCATTGTCTCTCAGGAGGTATTCAGTAACATTACAGGATCAGAATCTAGGCACACACTTCTGAAAATGAGGTTCCCTCTATGATGATGATCCTTATGCCTCTTAGTTACCCTGAAGGATTATAACAGATTGTAATATTTGAAGAGAGGGAATGTATATCAGAAATGGTATTGCAGCTGTTGATAACATAGGGGCAGCCCTCAGGGAATTTCATATGGACTTTTAGTATAAGACAATATTCCTTTTTTTCCTAAGGAGCTCTTCAGTGAGGTAAAATGGATGCAGAATTTTGTACTGTTGGGATATTTTTTATCTCCAATAAGCACCATCATTTGTAATAGCTAAACTACTTATGCAAGCTCTCTTTGCAACATTCTGTGGCATGGCTCCTGAGAGGAACTTCCTGTCCACTTGCAAAGAGGAGTCAGACACTGAATTTATTCTATGTTCTTGTCTTCTCTTCCCTCGCTTCTCTAGTTTTCGCCCTTGTGAAATAATAAATTCAACTTACAAAGCACTGGAGCACTCCCCAGAGAAGCACTAAGGCTGTTTGTCAATATAAAACCATTTAAAATGCTTTTTGAAAGTTAAAGACTGGCCTCTGAAAGGTTAACAAATGACAGCAGTTGGGGGCAAAATGGACTGAGAAAAGTAGGAAAAAGAGCTGAAAAGAAATAAATATGGGGCTGCCAGAGTAGTCAAGCTGCAAAAAAAAGCTTAGGAAGAAACAGGTTACTTGTACTTTAAAAGATGTACTTTAAAACTGGGAAGAGGTGGCCATACGAGTACCTCAATTCACTCTGAGCCCTCTCATCTCCCACAGTGCTCCTGTCTGTCCAGTTCCCAGCAGGCTTCTAACCTGTCACATTTTATGTAAGCAAGACTACAAATCTGGTGGTTGCCTAAAAGTGTTTGCCTGTTTTAGTGTCATATCCAAAATGAGACTTGAAGCACAGTATAAACAACAGGGTTATCAAGTTTTAGGTGTTCTACTGTTAGGGGAAGTTTGCTCCTAATTCAGCTAAGTATGGGCTTAAAGTTGAGCACATGCTTAAGTGCTTTATGAAATACATAGCAATTTAGTTAAGTGCAGAGTCAAATATTTTAAATATTTAAAATTTGCTAATTTTGCTGACACACTGTGTGAGTGTGTGTTCTTTTTCTTCACCTCCTTCCCCATCAGGAATGGTAAAAAGTAGTAAAGGCTTTAGCAACTCTGAAAACAGAAAGGAGAACTAGTCTTGTGGTTGATCTCAGTTCCCTGTATGCTTTGTGCATGCTCTACCGATAACAAAACAGAAAATACAAATGTGGGCTAGACAGGGAGGCGGGAGTGTATTCTACTGATTAGAATAAGAATGTAGGAGTTTGGAGTTCTCGGTTCTGTTCCCAGTTCTTCCCCTAAATCATTGTGTGACCTAGGACAAGTCATTTAATCATGCTGTTAAAAGCTTTCGAATGTACCCAAGTGATTTAAGAGTTTAAGATTTTACTTTACGTTATTTAGGCACTTACGTCTGTCTTGTTGAAAGTCAGTGGACTTGGGCTCTAAGTGCCTAAGTTGCTTTTGAAAACAGGACTTAGGCTCCTAATTCACCTAGGATACTTTTGAAGCTTTTTGCTCTTTATGCCTCAATTTTCCCATAGGAACAAGGGGCCGATACTACGTACCTCACAGGAGTGTTATGAGGATTAATTAATTTCTAATGTAAACTTATTTGAGATCATCCTATAAGAAGTACAGTGCATCATTCTTTCCATTACACAGTAGGGTATAGACTATCTGTAATAGACTCTTGTTCCAGTTTTGAGGCTGAATAGTAAATAACATACAACCAGTTTAATAAGTACATAATAAAATTGTCCAATGCTGCTCCCATTAAAGTAGATGGTAGAACTCTAGTTGATTTCAGTGGAAGCAGAATAAGGGTGAGTTCTCTAGTTATCAATGTGAAGCATTAAAACTAACTACTTATTTGATCTTATCTGCCTTTTTCAAAAATAAAGCAATTAAATGTAATTGCCATATTAATTACCAAAGTCATAGAAGTAACACAAGTGCATTTTATTACTGTCTCATCACTGTAATAGCTGCATAATTTCTTCCTTCACATTGTATTTTATATATTTAAACATAGAGGAAAAATTGCTTACTGGGCATTTAGCTAGTCATTCATTCTTCGATAGACTTTTAAGGCCACATTTTAAATACTATATTGTAAATGTAGCGAGGTTAAACTGAAATTAGCATGAAGAATATTGATGAAATATGTTCAGTTACAAATGATGGCAATATCTCACTTAACTACAGCTCTTCTGCAGGCTCAGTTTCCCATTGGGATTGAACTGAACCAATCCACTGTGTAGTTTCAGGTTAGTTTTCCTTCTTTCCACATAGGATTATTTACTCCTTCACAGCTCCTATACGAGCAGAGAGTCATGAGTGTCATTTGGTTGCACTGAAACTACTTTCTTCAAAAACTAAGATGGGATTCTTGTACGCTTTGTTTCCCAGCCTGATTGGACAAATGGACCAACTTTTGTGGTGTTTCCTTTCTAAGCCAGGAACACTGTGCTTTTTAGTTCAACATTTCGCTATGCAGGATAACAGTATCATGACTGGCATCATTCTTTCTTGGAAGCAAAACTCATTCATTCAACCACAAGGGCTGGGAACATAGAAAAAGGGGTTTGTGGCCAAACTTGCATAGGAACTGCCAGACAGGATTAGACCAATTTTCCATCTAGCCAAGTATCCTTTCTCCTACAGTGGCCAGTACCAGATGCTTCAGAGGAAGGTGTAAAATATTAATTATCTGCAATGTTATGCATGAGTAAACCTGGGGCACATCCTGCCACTTTTCCCCTTTAGTTTCTCATCATTGTTTGTTTCTGTATCAGGTTCAATTTCCACTGTCAACAAAGCTTCCCTTGCATCTAAATCAGACAGTGGAATAGCAATTTCCAACCAGCTAAATACAGGCAGATATTACAGCAATAAAAAATGAAGGCTGGGGCACACATTTTAGGACAATTGTTGTACACTTTTTTAAAAAAAATGTGGGTTTGATTTCTTGACTGAGTCTTTCATTCCTGGAGTTGTGAGCATGCAGAAATCAAGAGAGCACTGGAAACAGCAATTTTCTATAGTTTTACCAGGTAAAAACCAGCTATCGTTTATTTGTATTTTTGCAAAGATGCTAACAATTTCCACAGGGAGGGATATACAAGATGGAGAGTAGCCTGTTATGGAAATATTTACTATGTTACCTGTGCTAAATGTGTTGCTTGGTGTACCCTACGTTGGGGGTTAGAGGCATCCTAGAATTCTGGGTAAGATTTTCAAAAGTGTTTGGGTACCTCAGTTTTTATATAACTTGAGAAACCTTAAAGGAGCCTGACTTTCACAGCTGCTGAGCGCTCACTTTGTGCAAATCAATCTCCTTTATTGCATATCGAGCTGGCTACCCAAAAATTGATGCACCCCAAGTGACCATTTTATAAAAGCTAGGCCTGCCTATATTACTGGTGATAACAAGAGAGCTCTCTTGTTGCTAGATACAAAATAGAGCAGGTCAAGATAAAATCATTCCATGGGGGGCAAAAGTGAGATGAGAGATTGATAGATTTATGATTCAAAAAAGGTTCCATAAGATCAAAAAGAGGAAAATACAAACATATGGAACATCAACCAAATATAGTACAAGGACATGCAGTGATTATTCAGTGCTGAAAGGAAACAGTTGTATCACTTGGAAAATTGATGGCTATCCAATTTTTTTTTCATATAATCTGATATATGGTGTGTTCAGTGTCTAATGTTAGAGTGTGAAGACTTTTTGTGCACCTCTGCTAGCTGGAAGGGGCTCAAATATCATGCCCGTGGTTTGGAGAGGTCAACTATGGCTCATGAGGAAATTCCCTCTGGAGGAGAGCAGACAGACCTTTCACTGAAGGACTGAGGCAACTCACAGTCCATGCCTGATACCTCTAACAAAGACTTCCCAGTTAAACAAGTAGGACAGGAATTAGTGTTCCGAATATTTTGAAGGTGAAACATCAACCAGGGAAATAAAACCAAACATTTTAAAATAAAAATGCTTGCACTTCCATATACCATAATGGGGGTGAAAAGGGTATAAACTTACTTTTTTTATTATTTTTTTTTAGAAAAAAGCTAATACCACAGGCTATATTCCATTGAAGTCATGGTAAAACTGCCATTGATTTCAATGGGGCAGCATCAGGTGGAACTAACATTACATGACCCATCATTCACATCACTCAGCAAATCTAACTTATCTCAGTCTATTTACACTGTAAGCTCTTCAGAGCAGGGACTGTTTCTTATTACATGTTTGTACAGTGCCTAGTGCCTTGGGACCCCAAGGTGCCAGTGGCATACAAATATGTAGAGCTCCATTGAAGTGTTATAAACTGCTTCTCTTCGTGTGGCAGGGAAAGTATGACCTCAAATTCACTGTCTTGTTTATAATTACTATTTCTGTTTGCTGTAGTGTGGAAGTCTTTCTGAAGGCAAAGGCACACCATGTACAGTATCAAAATACCAGCCATCTAGAAGCAGGCACCCACCATTCACCATCTTCCATAGCCCTCAAATCTTGGCAAAAGTATTGAAATCGTCTTCCATTTTGAATGGGTGGGCATTTCACATCCCCCATAGAACAATGCGGTGTTTAAAGTGGAAAGGAGGAAGGATCCCCACTCAATCAGATGACTGAGTATCATTGCCGCAGTTTTGCTCCAGAAAACATCAGGGCTGTTTGAACATGAACTGCTTTAAAATTACCCACCAATGGCAGCCAACTGCATCAGAAGATGCACAATGGATTTGTTACTAAAAGAGCCATAAATCATGTTTTGCTTTGCTTGCTGGCTAGAGTGTAATTAAAAAGCTATTCACATGGAAAATAACTTATGTGGAAAACAGAAACTGAATTTTCATGCAACAAAACAATTCAGTTTTAACTGCACCTTGGGCCCACAGTGGAAAATTCCATTTTGTTTCTTTATGGGGCTTCCAAAATAAAATGCCCCCAAACTCTAGTGAAGCACGCTGTATATGCAGCTTGACCCAAAAAACTTGTGTCAGAGCTCAATCAAACTCTTGTGTCTAGATGCTCTATTTATGTGAATACATTTCTGGAGTTGTTCCTGGCAAATGAGCGCACGGTGTGAAGCGCTATAAACTCAAGATGAACTGTGACAGTATTTGAATAAATCACGCCAGAGATGGTTGCCTTCCTCTTTGGGTAGGAGGCTTCTTTCTCACTGACATTAGTGCTTTACCCAAAAACAATGGTGGTTAGTCACAGCAGGGCCTGCAGGCTCCCTTCCATATGGAACAGTCTGAGGGCACGTCTACAGTACAGGCACCTCAGCAATGCAGCTGCAGCACTGAAGCTGTGCCGCCATAGTATAGATGGGTTTTTTTCTGTTGCTGTAAGTAATCCACCTCCCTGAGCAGTAGTAGCTAGGTGGATGAAAGAATTCTTCAGTCAAACTAGTTTGGTTTAACTATGGGCCTCAAGGGTGTGATTTGGGGGGGGGCGGAGTGACATACCTAGGTCGATCTAAAGTGTAGACCAGATCTGAGACAGGTAATACTACCTTGTGCAAAAACTGGAGACAGCATTATCACTAATAAATCTGGTCACACTAAATCAAAAAATAATCTGCTGTGGGACAAGCAAATCAATTTTAAGAGCATAATTTTCTTTCTAGCTTTAGGTTAACCTACAGTCAGGCTTGAAGAAAACCCCAGACCTGAGCAAGCCTGACCTCTGGGAAAGTGTGGGCATGAATCAGATTTTTGTAATGGAAGCCCATCTATCCGAGAAATGGCTGCAGGGATTTTATAGTGAAAGTCATTTAAATCCTAGAAAGCCCACTGCAACTGAGAGTCTCCAGAAAGGCTTTTCTTTGGGCATTGTTTCCATTGCAGGCCATCCTGGTGATTTTAAGCACCATATCAATTAGACCTGTTTTGAATGGAATTATATGATCAAAGGAAACATGGTCTAGTCTTTCTGGACTTCAGTTCCCAATCTGTAAAATAGGGATAATAATGCTGACCTATCTCACAAGGGTATTATGAGGGCAAAAATGCATTAAAGACCATGAGTTCAAGGCCATATAAGGTATGTCTACATATCTAAGAAAAATCCATGGCTCACCTGTGCCAGCCGACTCTGGCTCACAGTACTTGGGCTGTGAGGCTGTTTCATTGTTGTGTAGACTTCTAGGCTCAGCTAGAGTCTGGGCTCTCGGACACCGTGCGGTGGGAGTGTCCCAGAGCTCAGGTGCCAGCTGTAACCCAGAAGTCTACACAGCAATGAAACAGCCCCCCATCCTGCTCTCCATGAGCCCGAGTCATCTGGCACGGGCCAGCTGCAGGTTTTTGGTTGCTCTGTAGACTTACCCAAAGATACTTTAGTTAGGTAATGCTTAAAAAAATGATGACAACTAGTGGTCTTCCTTTACCATGTTGCCAACATTGCTAATACCAGTGTTAGCAAAATGTTAGCAATAGTGCCCTGGTGTAGACTCCCAGAATTAGAACACAGCAACCTTTCTGCTAGATAATCCAAATTAGGTGAGATTAGGCCTAGTCCTGCATGGAACTAAGAGTGACCATCACAAACTCAATCTTTGATTTACCAGCCTGCAAAGTCTTAAGGAATCTAGTGCTGTCAGTGGTGCTAGAATCCCCACAGGAAGGTGGGGCCATGGCCTCCTCTTCTCTTCTACTCTGGCTGGCAGACATGAGCCAGTTTTGTGGAAATCCATGCTGAACCCTATGACAGAATGCTTCATGGACAAAGAAAGCCACAGTTCAACTTAAGCGTCACTGCTTCCCCAGAGCTTTCAGCTGCACTGTGGCTTTCTCAGTCCATAAAATATTATGCTCTAAGAGTAGTTTAAACACTAGATCGAGCTAGATTAGATTCAGTGGAAGGCTGGATTAGACTCAATATGAACACTTCGTAAAGCCTGGATAAGATTCAGAAAAAGTGAACTAATCACGGTGGGGGGTGGGGAATGTAGAAAGCTGTAATGACAGTTTTATCTGACTCTGAGGGGGTCTAGGTATGGCAGGTAACACCTGGTGCACTCATGGACTGTCATCTGTGGCTGATTCTTGGAACGGTCTTGATAGGTTCTGGAGAGAATTGTGTCCCAGCCTTCTATGGCTATGAGATGGGAGACATTTACTGCAGTGAGACTCCTCTGAGGACAGAAGGGAAGTAAAGGAGGGAGAAACTGTATGTGGGGAGGGTGGTTGAATGCCTTGGAAGGCCCTCAAAATAATTTCACTAATAAATGTTATCACATCTACATATTTACCCTTGTTTTGTCTGTGGGCCTCTAGCAATTTTAACCTATGAAGCAATTATTTGTTTCCATCATAACTGTTATACTTTGGGTTGTTTGATTTATTTTTCCATGGGGATGAAATCATGTTGCATGCATTTTATTCATGATGGGCATGGAGAAGGCAAATGCCCAATGAATAAAAATAGGCTGACTTACAGAATGTACTTTTTAGGATAGATTGGGCCAGACCAGTCATGTTTATACTAGTGGTTATTTTTATCTAGTTACCAACAGATGCTTGGTATCAAATGAGGTAGGAAGTATTTCTGAGCATAAGAAACAGCCATTGTGGAACACATGGGAATTTCCAGTGTTCAAGAGCTCAGGAACAGGGTAATGGAGTGGATGAGTTGATGGGGTATACGTTCTGGATATTGTTTACAGTACTTGCTTGTGCCTATTTTCTACTGTATGTCTTCATCAGAGAGATCCCGAGTATTTTAGGACATTTAAACCCACAAAACTGAAAATAGACAATTCAAACAACCTAGAAATGTTGTGACCTTTCCAATTGTATCTTACAGTAAAAAAAGACCAAAAATGGGGCTTTCAGATATGAACAGGATGCTTGCAGCAGCCCAGGAATTGGGGAAGGACTGATATATTACTTCACCACTCTTCCACTTTCTTTGATCAGCAGCCAGTTTTCTCTGCATTACAGATACAAGATGAAGAAGGCAGGGGGAGGGGGGAAAAGAATAGGCTAAACGCATAGGACAAGCATATTTGAAAAAGAGATGTACATTCCAATGCAAGGAATACATTTACAATACCTTAAATTCAAGTCCATTCTCTAGAGATGTATTACTTTTCTATGGGTGATATTATAACATATCCTGATTCAATAAAATATTACTTTAAACGTGTGGTGGAGTGACTAACATAGTCAAAACTAAATGGTGCTACGGTAGAGAATTTCTGGTAAACATTGGCCTGCCTCAGAGGTCAGTGTTGAGCCCCTTTTAGTTTGCAGCTGTGGATGGATGGGTGATGAGTGAGACTGTATAAAGGGATTTGCCTTGGAAGATGCTGTTTGCAGATGATTTAGAGATGTGTGGAAGAATGTGAGATCCAACAAGCCAACTTTGAATAGCAGCAATGTAGTTGTGAGCCAGCTAGCCTGAGGGCACATGTTAGTAAGACTGAGGTTATGATATCTAAGGGAGGAGCACTGACCATAAAGGATATTACAGGCAGAGAGCTTAGAACAGTGAAACAATTTAAATACCGAGAATCAATGGCGACTGATGATGGTGAAGCCCAGCATCATACTAAAGCTGCATAGTGCAAATGGTGGCAGCTGACCCCAGTTCTCTGTAAACAAAAGATGCCAATAAAGTTAAAAGGTAGAGTATAAAACTGCAATTTGACCCATCTTAATGTACGGAACAGAAACTTGGCTTGCCACAAAAAAGGAAATTGTATGCTCTCCACCATGGAAATGAAGATGTTGAGATGTTCAAATAGTTGGCACTTCATGATAGAAAATGAAACAAGATTGAAAGGGGATTCATGCAGTTTGCTCCAACTGAAGACAGGTTCAGGGGTGGCAGGTTTGTATAATTTCTGGTGGTGCCCAGAACAGGTCCAAGTCTCACCATTCCCTCCCCCCACACCTGCCTGGGAGGGAGTTTGGGGTGCAGGCTCTGGGAGGAAGTTTGGGTGAAGGAGGGGTGTGGGCTCTGGGACAGAGTTTGGGTGCTGGGTGCAGGCTCTGGGCTGGGGTAGGGGGTTGAGGTGCAGGAGGGGGTGGGGTGTGGGGCTGGACCAGGGATGAGGCTTTTGGGGTGCAGCAGGCAGGCTGTCCCGGGGCAGGGGCCAGAGAGGAGATCACCACCCCAGCCCTCTCCCCACCAGCAGCTGTGAGCTCCAGGGGAGCAGGGACCCCCTCCCCAGCATGACACTCACCCAAGCTCCCCCAGGTTGCTGTTCAGGAGGTCCTGTCAGGATAAGCTCCCTCCCCCTCGGAGTTGACTCGGAGTCGTCTGCTGGGGAGAGGGGTCTGCCATTCACCTCCTCAGGTACAGCAGCTGCCTCAGCATGCCCCTATGCCGCTCCCTTGTAGCTGGAGGCGGCAACGGCCAGTGAAGGAGTGCAGCGCGGAGCTGCAGGGGGCAGCTGTCCACTGCCCAGGGCAGATAGGGACCCTTGGGGGAGGCATGCGGGGCAGCAGGGAGGGCTGAGGGGAGAGACCCAGACCTGAACAATGGTGGAGCCGGGCACCCCGAGCCCTGAATTTGCTGGAGCCTGGACACCACAGGCCCATATAACTCACTGCCCCTGGACAGGTTGAGGGAGGCCAGGCTACGTTGGTGTGGGCATAAGCAGTGGAGACTGGACAGCTCTGACAGTACAATGACTCTTGCAATGGCTGTGGATGGAAGATGACCAAAGACTCAGCACATGGACTGGATACCAGTGAACCTCAGAAAGACCAATCTGCATGACAGCCTGGCATACGATCATGAGCTCTGGAAGAAGGCTGAATAGGAAAGTTGCAAGAAAGAAAAAGATTAAATACCTTCCTAGTTTAAGTAATTAAAAAAAAAAGAATAAAATTCAGTCCTCTGTGTCATTCATTCAGATCCTCCACAACAAAGTAAAAACAACAGAAATTTGTCCTTGTTTTTTTGTATATCTCTGGTCCAGTCATAGAGGTTTGAATTTGGTACTAGAGGTAAAAGATAGGGTGTGGGCTCCTAAATCATTCAGCTTGTGTTTGCTTTTGCCACAGTTGCCCCAGCAAAGGAGAATACTAGGCATGTTCTCAGTAAATGATCTTGAAGACACACACACAATTGTACTTATTGCTCTTCCTTGCATAAGGGTTGCATTTTAGCTGTTCTAACATAATGAAGCTTGTTTTAGTTTAAGGTTGTAAAAGAATTAGGAGTAATTTAAGTGACTGTATTGTATGTCTCGTTATGTAGACTATTTTATCATCTTTCTTAACAGTTAACCATGTTATCACTTTCTCTTTTGTCTTCCTTCCATACTTTATGGCACCACAGTGCAGTGTTTCATCATAAGTTAAAGATTTAATATTTTCTTCTGTTTTCCATCCCCACAAACTAAAGTGTTTGGCATATTCAGATCACATCGCATTCATGGGAAATATTTTACTGCTAGGTTCCCTGTCAAATAGGCAGTGAGTGTCCTGAGACTGCTGCTTATTACACCACCCACGCACAGTCATGTCACTATTACTTTGTCTTCTCCCATTTGTTTTTCTTCACCTGCTGTCTCATCACAGACTGTAAGCTCTTTGTCACAAGTCTGTCTTTTTTCAAAGAGTGTACAGCCCTTAGTACATGGGGACTTTTACTCTGAGGTTGCGTTAATCAATGTTTTAGATCATTATGCAATAATTGAGCGTTTAATAGCATGACCTCTTTTAATTACTTTGTCACAATACAAATACTAAATAATTACAATAATAAATTTTGCAACTATTGCATTCAGCTTTGAGCAAGGCCATGCAGAAGTTCTTGGAGGGCTGGGACAAAGTTTGTCACGACAAAGGGGCAGCTGGGCCAAACCTGAGTGACTCTGCAACCCCATGTGCCAGGTTGCAACACCACTCAGTTCAGGAGCCCTCTCAAATTAGGGTCTGGGGCAGCCTGAGACTTTTGCCCTCTCTCCCCACAGGTTGTCTTGGGTTTGAGCATCTCATAATGGAGAGAATTCTGCAAAGAATAACAAACGAGACTAAGGGACTGGTGTCACTGACATGGGAGGAAAGATTAAAAAGCACAAAATTATGTACAATTGACTAAACAGTGACTGAGGGGAGCTCTAGTAATTGTCTACAAGTATTTGAAGAGTGTAAACTCAGCGGAGGGAGTGAAACTATTCAGAGAGTGTCAGTCACCGATGATTTGGGATGGCAGTGCCACAATACAGGATGGCTGCCAAAGCTATTGCTCCAGTGGTGTGTATCCACTCAGTCACCCAGAAATCTCCTCTTTGGGTCCACTACTCTGTTGTGCAGCTAACGCTACTGTGCCAACACAAAGAGTATGGGATTAATATTTATTTACCTACTTACCACTGCACGCTTTTCCTCCAATCAAGAGTCTGAAAGTACCATATATTGTTCTCCTAGTGTCTTTAGCCATTTCCATACTGTGTCAGCTCATTTACATAACATTCTCCCGCTCCTGAGCACCTCAAATTGTTTTGATGAGTGCTTTTCTATTTGGTTTTGGATTCATTATTTCCCCTATTTCTGAACTAGGTAATCTCAGTCCAGGGCAAAGGTAGCCAACAGTCCTGTTAAATTACAAGCAATGAGCACATTATAAAAGGAGTTTCTTCTATCTCATCTGTACAATCCGCAGATTGCTGCCTGGTGCATGGACTCTCATTTGAAAAAGAATAAGGAAGAAATTATCATGATAGGCAATGGGATAACTTACCACTTGGAGGGATCTTTTGTGCCTTTAGAAACTTGGTCATGCCAAAAAATACAACATTTTGAGGGCAGGGGCAGGGGGAGGGGACTGGGGGAGGGAATGAGCTCTTTCCGCTAAAACCTACCAATCACGTTGACATTCCTCTGCATTATAATTTCAGCTGAAATGATTGAAGCTGAAAGATTGTTATGCTTTTCTTTGGCAGTTCCTTGGTGCATTTGCTGGGAGGTGACCTAAATGTTTTTCAAAGGTTTAGCTCAGCCTTCACTCCCCATGCTCTTGACAGTTGAGGAAACTGTAAAGAAAAGATAGGAGTCACAAAGAAATTTATGGTCTCTGCTAAAAATCTGTGCATTGTGTTGGAGCTGAGCAACTTGATCGGTCTATCAGGGATAACCTTGATTCTTACAATCATAATAATTTGTGTTTGAAAAGATCCATTACGCAACTAGTGGATTCTCTGTCACTTGAAGACTTTTAATCAAGATTTGAGGACTTCAGTAACTCAGCCAGAGGTTATGGGGCTGTTGCAGGAGTGGGTGGGTGAGGTGCTGTGGCCTGCGATGTGCAGGAGGTCAGACTAGATGATCATAATGGTCCCTTCTGGCCTTATCTAGGAGTATGAGCTAGACCCTCTCCCCCAGCACAACTCTTCCTTGCAATATATTTCCTATTGTTTTTGCCTAGTTTTAATGCCCCAATGATGGGGAGACTTCCACCAGAGCTATTGGGAAACTATTCCCAGTATTATAGAATGCCCTGTTGGGAAGATCTTCTTGATATGAAACCTTAAATTTTCTTTTAACTTTTGTCCTAGTGTCTCCCTTGACTTGTACCACACTAAGTAATTTCTTTTTTAGGGCCAGATGCTGAGTCTTTATTCACGCTTAGAATCATCTGACTTCAGGACTAGTCCCATTGGCTTCAAGGGGGCCATTTGTGGAGCAAGACCTTACCCGTGTTGAATAATATATCAGAATCTGGCCCTGAATGTTTCCATCCTTCGAGGAGTTGCAGATGCCTTTTTTGAGTCATTGCTTAGCCAAGAAGCACCTATTTAGTTTCTCCAATCTCTTCTAATAAGTCACTCCCTCTTGTTCATTAATCACTGTTAATCCCCCTCCTCAATACATGCCGTGAATGCAGCAAAAAAGCATTTTGTGAATAAAATACAGATTCACTCCACCAGTATCCTAGACCACCTTCACTTGATTGTGTTAACAGTTGAATAAGCAAGGTTTTGCTCGCAAAAGAGTGTTCATAGAAAGCAAAATCTTGGTGAATTTTGGTTTACATAAATATCCTTGAGAACAATCACACTGAAAATGCTATAACGGCAATTATAGAAAAGTGGTCTTATTATTTGCACAGTAGATTTGTCTAACCGATAAGAATATTTGTGGCTAATTAGGTCACCTAATCAGGGAATGAAAATGTCATATAATTTAGCTTATCAGTCATGCAGCATGAACAGTGACTATTCGTAATCCCTGCGTTATCAGAATCAAATTTGTTCTGAGATCGCCTGCATACAGAAAAAGAATATACACCTCTACCTCAATATAATGCTGTCCTCGGGAGCCAAAAATCTTCCTGTGTTATAAGTGAAACTGCGTTATATTGAACTTGCTTTGAACCTCTGGAGTGCACAGCCCTGCCCACCCCCTCCACGAGCACCGCTTTACCGCGTTATATCTGAATTTGTGTTATATCAGATCACGTTATATCGAGGTAGAGGTGTATTAATCAGATGTTGAATTATCCATTATAATTAAGTCAGATATAGTTTTCAATCCTTTTCTGCAAATCTGTAATCAGTTCTGGGCACCTTAACACTGGGACGATGTAGAAAAGTCAGAGAAAATTCTGCCACTTCCCGGCTCAATCTTGTGATGCCTCAATAGATGAAACCCAAAACTGCACTATGCTTTTGTTTTTCCCCTGCTATTTTGAAGAGCAAACTCATATCCAATTTTCAGTCTACTGACACCCTAGGCCTCTGCATTACTGTTTCCATGGTTTTCTAGGGTCACTACAACACTAGAACCTAACTTGGGTGTCTTGGGCCATAAACGTTTGTTGCCTACTGGCAGTAAAAGTCACGGGGTAGAGGGGAATATTCCAAAATCCGTGCATCCTTTTACGATACATCTACCCCGTATCTGGGAGAATATTTCCCAGGGCAGGTTGCCAGGCACAAGCTAGCTCTGCTTGAGCTAGCGCACTAATAGTAGCAATGTAGCTAGGGCAGCAAGATGGGCAGCAGCTCCGGGTAGCCACCTGTGTACACACCAGGTGTCCCAGTGGGTTTGTATTCAGGCAATAAACCTGAGCGGCTGCCTATGCTACCCCTGGCTCCACTGCTCTTTTTAGCATGCTAGCTCAAGCAGGATCCCAGCTACCGTGCAGAAGTACCCTTAAAGTGCAGCTAGAAGGTTACATTTCTATCTGAAAAAAGAACGAGGAGTCCTTGTGGCACCATAGAGACTAACAAATGTATTTGAGCATAAGCTTTCACGGGCTACAGCCCACTTCATCTGATGCACAGAATGGCTGGAAAGGGAATGTGAAAACAGGCAGAGGCTAATGACCTATGTAGTTAAGAAAGGATTTTTCACAGACCCACCCAGAGGGAAGCATGGTGGCTCATCCCCTCCTAGTGCCTGCTGGGCCACCTCTCTCCCTCCCTGAGCACTGCGAAAGGCAGTCAAGGTGGTGCACTAATAGCTTTTATTGGACCGGTTTGGTCTAATAAACGCTATTACTGCACCACCTTGACTGCCTTTCGCAGTGCTCAGGGAGGGAGAGAGGTGGCCCAGCAGGCACTAGGAGGGGACGAGCCACCATGCTTCCCTCTGGGCGGGTGTGTGAAAAATCCTATTATCTCATTCACCTTGTCTCTCTAATATCCTGGGACCAACAGGACTACAACCACACTGCAAAAGAGGCAGTTCCTGGTCAGGCATTTTGCCAGTTAGCTGTGGCCCTGCACTGTAATGACCCTGCCAATGGAGGAAATAAATTCTGGAGCAGTAGCTGATGCTGCTCTGAGCAGCATTAACTAATCCCAGGTTTTTATGTGGGCTTCAATATGCAAAGGAAGGGGAACAGACCATGTAGATTTGCTGTTATCTGGCTCCTTTCCAGCTCCTCCTCTCCTGTGTAGCCTGTCAGCTGCCCAGATATTCTGCAGAGGGAGGGAAATATCTCACGTAATTGTCCATCACTGCCAAATGATCCCGCCTTGACATTTTGTGTGTCCAGTTTGGCTTCCCTCCATATGCTCACGACTGGGCAGCCTAGGAGCCCTTTCAGTAATATTCATGTAGGACAGTACATTTGGAATCACGGCACTTTCTTTGTTGAAAAAGAGCAAAGAACATCTTTCTCACAATGGAACAGACATTCCAAGGGACGGAACAGTTGCTGTATTTGTGCAAACCCCCTCCCCATAATATTTGTTAAAATGCTCATTTAAAAACATGTGCAAAACCTTTCGATTGGCATCAAAAGTTCATATCTGCAATTCATTGATATATGCCATAGGAGTTGTAAAGTTTATAAGTGCCATTTGTTATCACACAGTTACCTTAGATCTCCCTATGGAAAGTCTTCTTTCAAACTGCTGTGGTTATTATTAGCAAATGTTCACTGTTCAGTGGCTATCACTAGGCTCCGCAAATATTCCTCCAGGAAGAGACTGGATTGGAGAGGGTAGAATAACACTTTTTCATGAGTTCACAAAAGAAATTACAGTAATTTTATTACAAAGAAAATGAGTCTACACAACAGTGATGCTGAGAAATATTATTATGGAATTGTAACCTACTTCACATATATAGTTGTGTGTGCAATAAAGGTTCTGATTTTTTATCAGGTTGCCACTGCATATGTTAACGGAAATAAGATGATACAAAACAAAACACAAACAGGCAAAGCATGCAGAGCTAATTCTGCTGTTTCCATACAATTGCAAATGTGAAGCACTGAGAGCAATCCAGACTAGCATGTACTACGGAGGGGAGGAGATTAGATTGTTGTCATGAAACTGGCAGCTCTTTTTAAAAGGCCATGCCCACATTAGCACTTCATGGCTGAAAGGTTGAATTTTTGATGCAACTCTGTTCCACTAAGTCCATTTAACCTTCACAAGCAGTGAAGCAGTGCTCCCTCAGCACCCTCTCTCATGCACACAACAGCTGTAGGAAACAAACCACATTTGTATGCACCCAGATTGATATAAATGAGCACACATTTGCTAATGAAACTTGGAGTTACCTCGGTATGTAGCAATAATCCTCAGACCGAGCTCCCCTCCTCCATCATGCACATTGTTTGAATGCTCAGTTTTGCTCAAAAGAGTGCTCTTGGGCAAGAATGTCCATTTATAGCTAACGTATTGCAAATGGAATGGGCTGATTGCTTAACTCTGCAGTCCAAATTAAATAAGTGGGCTGCTGTTTTTAGCTATGCAAAATGAGTGCAAATGTGAGGCCACTTGGTTTTCTTTTTACTCTCCTCAATTCCTCTCTAATTCCGGTCTCTTATTGCATCTCCACCAAGCTGGAAATCATTCGTGAAGCTCATTCACTCCATTCCCTCGTGGGATACCAGCAAGGATCAGACAAAATTGCCTTTTGCTTTATAAAACGGGGACTAGCTCTGCTATGGGATGGCTGGGAAGTGCTTGTCAGGTCCTTTTCATTATCAAATGGCACCCAGCTGGAAGTCTGGAATTCAGAGACGCTGGGGGAGAACGACATGTGCATGAATTGTTAAAACTGTCTACTTGCTGGGAAAAAATGATCCTGCAACAATTGAATAGCTTTGCCTCTCACTGGAAGAAAAGGTAATCCCAACCGTTGCTAAAAGCAGAAGAGAAACCAAACTCCTCCATGCACTGTCTGTTCAGAATCTGATTATGGCTGCTGCTGCTGCCTTCTTGAGCTTTTTGTGTTTGCTGCAAAATAATTTGCATGTGCAATATTTAAAAAAAGATAAATATATATAAAGAGAGATGAGCAGAGATCTGAAATTTTCATTTGGCTAGAAACTGACCTTAAATTGCCACTAATTCCATGTGAAGTAAGTAATCACACAGCTCTAGCAGCCTTGGGATTTAGTTTAAACACACATGGAATGAAAGCATACTGCTAATCAGTTTTAAAGTAATAGTTTTAAATGATGTGCAGCTGGCCACAAGTCAATATTAATCTAAAATATTGAGTCTGTTAATTCTGAGGCAAAGGCCAATGTGTAGGATCTAGGGTAACCAGACAGCAGGTGTAAAAAATTGGGACGGGGGTGGGGGCTAATAGTTGCTTATATAAGAAAATGCCCCCAAATCAGGACTGTCCTTATAAAATCAGGACATCTGGTCACCCTAGTAGGATCCATTCAGGACAATTTTCAGAGGGGATGCCTCTTCATGAAAGAATATATCTGTGTTATTGGATTCTGACTGGTAGGGGTTCACAGCCAGAGACCATGACAACAGTTCAGGCTATTACCCTCTCAAATCCAAACTAGTGAATGAATTGGAGGAGTCTTCCGCTTATCTGACTCCCAGGCAAACATGCTTAGCTATCCTTGTCATCTGTGACAGCCACAGACAAATCCCATGTCAGATTTCAGTCTTCCCCTGATATGGAGCCCCAGTGCTTACCTGTTACTTGGTCTAGAAACATTTTAATTGCTGTGAAATTGGCCTAGTTATGTTCCATGGTTTGCAAACAAAGAAAGGAAGTGCAGTAACAATATCTGTGGAGTCCTCCTTTTAGGCATGGTCTACACTTAACATTTAGATCAACCTAGCTATGTTGCCCAGCAGTTTGAAAAGTTCACACTCCGGGGCGCAGTAGTTCAGCCAGCCTAACCCCTGGTGTAGACATGATTACGTCAACGGAAGAATTCTTCCGTCAACTGAGGGCTACCATTGCTTCTGGAAGCTGATTACCCCCCACATCGGTGGAAAAACCCCTTTTGTCAAAGTAGGAAACATCTACACGATGGCATTACAGCAGCAGAGTTGCAGCACTGCAGCTGTGCCATTATAGCACCCGTAGTCTAGACATACCCTTACGCTCTTTCTCTTCCTTTATTTCTCACCCTGACCTACCTCAAAAAGCAGGTTTTTTTGTTTAGCCTAGATTAACAAAAATAGCTAAGGCTTAGAAGCCTGGTGTTCATCTGACTCCCATTTCTTAAGAGGTTTGCACACAATGCACTGAGGTTTGAACTATTGTCCCTGACATTGTCTAGCTCAAATTACAAGTATTTTAAGAAACAATGCCAGGCTTTGCTTTTTTTTTTTTTCTCATTGTGAGCAATCAGTTTTGTTTTGTTTTCCTGCAAGGAAAATTGTGGTATGTTAAATAGGGACTATATCTTGTACATAGTACATTGCTTCTAATGGCTGTGCTTCCATCTAAATCCCCTCTACTCCAGCCATAATACATTTCACTAAAGTAACATGCTGGCAATCAGCCAAGATATTAACTGAATTAAGTCAGCCTAAATGGCAACATTTGATGGCTAAAGTAGTCAAACCAGGTTATTTTATAAAAGATAAATGTTCGGACGGTTTTACAATTAAGTAAATCTAAGAAAAAAGTTTCAAAATAATATAATATGTACACCTCTGCCTCGATGTAACACTGTCCTCGGGAGCATAAAAATCTTACTATATTATAGGTGAAATCGCATTATATCGAACTTGCTTTGATCCACTGGAGTGCGCAGCCCCTTCCACCCCCCGGAGCGCGGCTTTACCTCGTTATATCTGAATTCGTGTTATATCAGGTCATGTTATATCGGGGCAGAGGGGTGTGTGTGTGTATGTATGTATGTATGTGTATATATATATGAAGGATTTCATGTTAAAATAGCCAGTAACAGGGCTATATATCTTAGGCAGTTAGTAATGGGAGTAATTACGTTTCCTCATACTTCAGGCCTCTTTTGCACTGGAATTTTAGCCACCTATGAGCTCAGCCATGCAAACCCCTAGTCCAGAATTGATTTACACCTGTTCAGTTCAATTTGCCTCAGTGCAACTGCTCTAGGTGGTTAAAATCCCAATGTAGACAGGGCCTCAGCCACTGGTTTGTATTCAGCATAGGCCAGTAGTGCTGAAGTTATTACCAACTGGTGGCTGATCTATAGAATGAATGAATTTGATCCAGTCCAGTTTATGGTTAAACAGTATGTATTTTAAAAATGGCACTAACTGGAATCTGTGTTGGCAGTTTGAGCAGATAAACTGCCTGGAAATGGAACTAACCTCTTTTCTTGTACTGCAGCACATGTCAGGATGGCCCAGAGACGCTTGTACTGCTTTGTGCTGTACCCACATGCTGTGGACTAACAGAGGACATCAGACTCCAGAGATATCACCTTTCATAAACCTGTATTCACTTTGAGAAACCAAAAATACTAAGTAAGGAACTGTAGTTAATGCTGATATAGCTCCTTGAATTGCTTAATAAGCAATTCCATCAATTACACTGTGTCATCTATTTACATGGTGTCATTTCTGAAAACATTCTTTAAAAATATAAAATTGATATTGTACAAATCCTGTGTGTGTGTATGTATAAGGGTGTGTGTGTATATATGTGTGTGTGTGTTCTTGCCTTCCAATATCTTCTCCAGGTGCATGTCACCATTCCACACCCATTCCCTGAAGTCATTACCTACATTAATTCAAAGAGAGAAGCAGTACTAATCTTTAATATGTTATTGCAGGTCACAAACTGAAGACACAGTCACACCACCACCCTTCCTAGCTAGAGTCTCCAAGCCTCCAAGCTCATATGCTTGTCTGCTACAGGCTCACACTATCCTTCACATCCTTACGTGATCAGGAGTTGCAGCTGAATCAACATAGGGTACGACAAAATAAAAACCCAGTGTTTAAAACAGCACATACAATTCTCAGTTGTCCTGACTAATCTAGCATTTGGGTTTGGGTTTGGGTTTGGGTTTGTTTGTTTTCTTAATAAAAACCCAAAAGCATCTCCCTAAAGCAGACCATATTAAATATGTGATTGCAATCCATCTTCCTCCTTACAGCTCTTCCAGCTTCTTCATGAAGGAAAAATGCTTGACTCCCCAGTAAAACTCTCAGGGTCCTGGTACATATTCAGAGATGTGATTAGTTTCAAGCAGGGCTTTTTAAGTCAGGGTCTCTGTCTATAAAAAGCTCAGACACACTGGTACTTATGCATTATTAATCGGATCCTCATTGGTGCTGCTTCTGTGTTCCCCATTAAGACTCAACCTCAAGGTCTCTTTACTGACTGCACAGTTTCATGGATATGAATTAGAAGAATTTTTGCCCTAAAATTTTATACGTCTCTATTCTGAGGGCATTAGGACCGAGGTGATGGCTTCCCTCCCAATGTGCCTTGGGGGAAAACTGAAGAGAGACTCCAGCTAATAGGGACAGAAGCTGTCAAAGCAGGGACTTCTGGATGTTCAGGGCATGTCTACATTGCAGCCATGGGTGTAATTTCCAGGACCCACATTAGCTTTGATCAAGCTCGAATGTTAAAAGTAGCAATGTAGCAGCAGCCGCTTAGACTAACCACCTGTATATAATCCCAGCCAACTCTCTGGGCACATTCAGGCAGCTAATCCAAGCTGCTGCAGCCATGCTGCTAGCTTCAGCACATCAGTTCATGCAAACTAGTGTGCGTAAGTCTACCTGCTCTGGGAGTTGCACCTTCCAGCTGCAGTGTAGACATATCCTCAGAGACCTTTCAAGAGTTTTGATTAGACTTTCTCTGTCCTGGACTGATTGGCTGTTTGTGCCAACCCTCCCCCTTGCAGTCTCTTCACCTCAGCGTCACTCCATCCCTGACGCCTTTTACCTTCTTCTCCCTGTCCCTCTCATGCTCCTTCCCTTTAATGGCCCTTTGCTCTTTCCTTTTCTTCCCATTTGTCTGCCCCCTTTCTAACTAAGGCCATTAATTCCAAATATTGTCTTGAGACTAGTAAAGCAAGAGACTCATATAAGACAGTTTAAACATTCTAGGCTGGATTTTTTGGGCCAGCTGGCGAGGGCGTGGCACAGGAACAGACAAAGGTAGCTTTATGCTACTTTTATGGGGTCTGTCCTACTCTTCCCCACCACTTCCAATTCCTGGGATGTCTAGTTAAAAGTTTGATCCTCAGCATGAAGTTACCTATGGCCCCAAGGGAATGTTCCAGCAATGGGAGATGACTACGTTTTTGATATGTTCTGGCCACTTCCTCTTTCCCCAAACATGCCCACCGTGCTAGATGCTGAGGGGGACCTACACGATCAGCATATTCCCCTATTTAGGAGGGATCCTCCACTGGACAGTTCTGCTCCTTTTTATGTGGCACAAATTAGCATTAATAGTCAAGAACTTCAGGCCTGATCCAGATTCATTAATCTAGTTGAGTTACTCTTGATTTGTATTAAAGTCAATGGAATTGCACAGGTATAAAGCCAGCAGACATGAGAACAAAATCAGGTCCTACAACTGGTTTTACAAAATGTTACCATAGTGTTTTGCACTTGCCAGACAAAAGTTTTCATTGTATGTGCGTAGCCAGGGTGACCCACACAGATTAGGACTCATTACTTATTACAAATAGGTTATCCACAATATTTGATAAAAATGATAACACTTTAAGAAGGGCAATTACATAGAAGACCTGAACTAGTCAGGTGGTTGAAGATTCTTGGTCTTCAGTAATGTGTCTCATAAAGTAACAGTGGTATGTGGTATATCTAGTAGCAAGAGGCGATCCTCCAAAGCTTTGGAATGGTTAAGCATCTAAAAATCTGGAGACTATCAAAAGTTTATCTGAACTGCAGAGGCCTCTGGACCTTTTTTAAACAATCAAACAAATTGGAAGCAAGGTTCTTATTTTAACTAAACTGGCTTGAACATCCCTACTATCTAATATACTTGCACACCTTGTCATCTGTTGGATCTGAACTGAAACCCTGGACCTGAACCACAACAGTGAGGGTCTGGAAATCAGAACCTGTATCTTGGTCTTGATTTCACAACTAATCTCTCTCTTTATTATCCAAACACTTCCAAACCTGGGAGGTTTGAAATCTGAATCAAGGTTTGAATTTCATGGCTCAGTCCTATTTCTAGTTGTCACTTTCAAATTAGAATCCATATGCCTACCATTGAAAATGAAAAATCTACACAAATTAATCCCCTTAAGTTTTAGTATGTATGGCACATACTTTGAAAAATGGCATTCAAGGGTTCTATAGATTTAGCCTCCACTCCATACTGGACAGACGTGGGCAGAACCCAGTGAAACTGTATGTACTATATCTCAGCAACTGGAACTGATCAAGAATTTTTCAACAAAACATTTTTTTGTTAAAAAACATTGATTCATCAAAACTGAAATGGTTCATGGGAAAGGGTCAGAGTTGACAAATTTCCTAAAAAAAAGTTGAAGAAAGAGTTTTCTTTCAATATTTTCTAAATTCAAAGTTTGTTTCTTGGTTTGGTTTGAAATGACTTCTTGTTTTGAAATTTAACTTCATTTATACTAAACATCAAAGAATCATGGAATCTTAGAAATGTGGGGCTTGAAGAGACCTTCAGAAGTCAAGTCCACCCCTACTCCAGGACTGAGGCAGGACCAAGTAAAGCTAGACCATCTCTGACAGGCGTTTGTCTAATCTATTCTTTAAAACCTCCAGTGATGGGGATTCCACAATCTCTTTTGGAAGCCTATTTCAGAGCTTAACTAACCTTATAATTGGAAAGTATTCCATAATATCAAACCTAAAACTCCATTACTGCAGATTCAGCCCAATATTTCTTGTCCTGCCTTCAGTGGACATTGAGAACAATTGATCATTGTCCTCTTTATGACAGTCCCTAACATACCTAAAGCCTGAAATTGGGTCACCTCTCAATTTTCTTTTGTCAAGATTAAACATGTCCACTTTTTTCCCCTTTCTTCATGTATCAGGTTTTCTGACATCTTTTTCTGACATCTTTTGTTGCTCTCCTTTGGCACCCAGAATTGGACATAGTATTCTAGCTAAGACATTATCAGTGCCAAGTAGAGCAGAACAATTACCTTCCAGCTTTTACGTAGGATGTTCCTGTTAATACACCTCCAAATAATATTAGCCTTTTTAGCAACTGCATCATATCGTTGACTCACATTCACTATGTGATCCACTACAACCCCCATATCCTTTGCAGCAGTACAACACCTAGTCATCTCGTCTCCATTTCATAGTTGTGCATTTGATTTTTTTCCTTCCTAAGTAAAGTACTTGGCACTTGTCTTTACTGAATTTTCATGTTTTTAATTAAAGACCCAATTCTCTAATTTGTCAAGGTTACTTTGAGTTCTCAGCCTATCTTCCAAAGTGCTTGCAACCCTTCCCAGCTTGGAGTCATCTGCAAATTTTATAACATATTCTCCACTCAATTATCCAAGTCATTATTGAAAATATTGACTAGTACTGACCCCTGTGAAATGCATTAGATACATCCTCTCAGTTTGACAGTTAACCATTGATAACTACTCTTTGAGTACGGTCTGTCAACAAATTGTGCACCCACCTCACAGTAATTTCATTTAGACCACATTTCCCTAGTTTGCTCTCAAGAATGTCATGTGGGACTGTACGAAAAGCCTTAGTAAATCAAGATTAAATCATGTCTACTGCATCTCCCCATCTACTAGGCCAGTAGAGCTATCAAAGAAGAAATTAGGTGGGTTTGGCATGATTTGTTCTTGACAAATCGTCCTGGCTATTCCTTACAACTGTATTGTCCTCTGTTATCATGCTTACAAATTGATGATTTAATGACAAAATTATTTAAAATAGGTTAGAAATGAAAACTTCTGATCTGAATTGGAATTTTTTTCATGGCAAAATTTTGTGAACATTTCTGAGATTTTGACTTTTTGTCATAATTCAGAATGGGAACATTTTTGGAAATCTTTTTCACCCCTCCCCCACTCCTTTGAAAGAGGACTTGGCTACACTTGCAATTGTAGAGCACTGGGAGTTAAACCAGCCTTCAGACACTGCAGCAGGGAAACACACTGACGGGGCCACATTAGCAGCTTTTGCAACGCCACAAAGAGCAGTGCATTGTGACAGCTATCCCAGCATGCACGTGGCTGCCATGTGCTTTTCAAATGCAGGGGTGGGGTGGAGTGTGACAGGGAGTGTGTTGTGTGTTTGTGGAGGGAGAGAGAGTGGGTTTTGGGGTGGCTGAGAGCGTGTCAGCATACTGTCTTGTAAGTTCAGACAGCAGCAAATCTCCCTCCCCACCCACCGCCTCTCTCTCACTCACTCAAAGCAAGCAGTATATCTCAGCCACACCATCACTGGTTCATTCACCTGCACGTCCACCAATGTAATATACACCATCATATGCCAGCAATGACCCTCTGCTATGTACATCGGACAAACTGGACAGTCTCTATGCAAAAGGATAAACAGACACAAATCAGATATTAGGAATGGCAAAAAACCTGTAGGAAGCACTTGCAACTCCCTGGCCACACTATGCAGAATCCTTAAGGTGCCATCCTGCAGCAAAAAACTTCCAGGGGCCGACTCTAAGAGAAACTGCTGAGCTTCCAGTTCAATGCAATTTTGACACCACAGCTCAGGATAAACAAAGACTGTGAATGTCTTGCCAACTACAAAACGATTCTCCTCCTCACCTCAACTGCTAGAACAGAGCCTCATCCTCCCTGATTGAACTAACCTCGTTATCTCTAGCTTGCTTGCATATATATACTTGCCCCTGGAAATTTCCACTACATGCATCTGACAAAGTGGGTATTCACCCACGAAAGCTCATGCTCCAAAACGTCTGTTAGTCTATAAGGTGCTACAGGATTCTCTGCTGCTTTTACAGATCCAAACTAACATGGCTACCCCTCTGATACTTGACAGCATATCTCAGTAATGGTTCCTTTGTCCCAGAGCAGAGAAGCAGCCAGCTGTCAGAAACAGAGCTTTGAAAGGGCATATCCACATTCCTACAGCGAGTTCAAACAATGACAAGAGTGGCCACTTGACTTAACGAGATTATGGGACGTTTCCAGAGGTCAATCGCAGCGCAATAATGCAACACTTCATCCACACTGGCACCGCGGTGCTCCAGTGGGGGCGCAGTAAATGTTATTCCACTTGCCGAGGTGGCGCACCAGCAGCGCTGTAGCCACGGAGTCAGAGCGCTCTACGTGCTTTGCCAGTGTGGATGGGGAGTGAGTTAATGTGCCCGGGGCTCCTTTATTGCTTTGTAACTTGCAAGTGTAGCCAAGCCCTCAGATTCTTGTGGGACAGGAAAGCCAATTCTTGCCCAGCTCTACTCACAACCCTATTGTTGCAATGAAATACAGGAAGGTCACCCTCAGAGATCATAGCCTTGGATGTACACGGAGACATGAGCATCTGAAACCCTAGCCTTGAATTCAGTGGAAGTTTCAGAATTTCACCTATAGTATAGATAAGCCTGAGAGAGAATTCTACCATGCAGACTGGCAGGATGACTTTCATTTGTGTATTACATCTATGCTAATCAATTCATATCCAAAGCAATGGATGAAAGAGGAAGCAAAGCTAGTATTTATCAGAGATGCATATGTCAGGCAGCTGTCCATTGCCAAAGGAGAATATGCCTAGTTTGCCCACATTGCCACAAAGACCTATCACCTTTAATGGTATGGTATTTCTGAGTAGATTACAAGAGGTTGTTAGACATTTCTGTATGCTATCACAGTAAATTGCATGAACAAGTAAATGTCATATGGGTCAGGATCAGTATACTGTATGCACTATGGATCAGATTCTGCTAGGTGCCAAATGCCTCCTGCAAGCTGCTTAGCCTGCACCACTTAATGGGAGCTGAGGGTGCTCAATGTGTCCTCTGATCAGGCCCTTTGTGATACAGAATGCATGCGGGGCTTGTCTATGTATGGAAAATAGTTTATTCTGGTTATTTCATACTAGCTTTCTGTGTGGCCACTATTACAGAATAAAAGTGATTTCATCCCAGAATAATTACTTCTTATTGGAAGCGAATTAAGCTAAATTGAATTAAGGACACTTTTATTCACAATAAGAGTGGTTTTACTAATCCATTATACTTTTGGCATTTACAACATCCAAAGAATTAGATAAATTCATGAAGGATAGGTCCATCAATGGCTATTAGCCATTCACAACATCCCCTGGCAACAAGTTCCATGGGTTGACTGCGCATTGTGTGAAGAAGTATTTACTTTGTTTTAAACCTACTGCTTATGAAATTCATCAGGTTGTCCCTGGTTCTTGTGTTCTGTAAAGGACTATATAACACTTCCTTATTCACTTTTACCACACCATTCATGATTTTGTAGACCCTTAGTCTATCATATTCCCCACTAGTCTCTTCTCCAAACAGAATACTCCCAATCTTTTAAATCTCCTCTCATATGGAAGCTGTTCCATACCCTTTATCATTTTTGTTGCCCTTCTCTTTTCCCTTTCTAATATATCCATGGGTGATGGATATCAGAGGCTGGGGGAAGCTGTGCCTTCCCAAACAGACAGGCATGGCCCCGCCCCCAGACCCTTCCTGAAGTTCCCTGCACTCTGCCCTGGCCCTGGCTGGCTGGGGCTGGGGCTGGCCAGCCTTCCTGCTATGAGGACTCGAGGCAGCTGGTGCTGGGGTCATGCTGCCTGTGGCCACGCCACCTGGCCACCCAGCATTCAGGCCGAAGTGGGGGTGCTCTGGGCTCCTGCAAGGGAAAGGGGACTGGAAAGGGAGGGAAAAGGGTGGGGCCTCAGGCACAAGAGGAGGCGCCAGGGGTTAGCCTCCCACACAGGGGCAGCTCCAGGCCCCAGCATGCCAAGAGCGTGCTTGGGGCGGCATGCCGCAGGGGGCACTCTGCCGGTCACCGGGAGGGTAGCAGGCAGCCACGGGACCAGCGGACCCTTCGCAGGCACGTCTGCGGGAGGTCCACCGGAGCCGCGGGACCGGCGACCGGCAGAGCGCCCCTCATGGCATGCCGCCGAGCTTGGGGCGGCGAAATATCTAGAGCTGCCCCTGCTCCCACAGTGGCCGGGTCACCAGTTGCCCATGAATATTATCTTTTTTGAGATGGGGCAACCAGAGCTGCATGCACTATTCAAGGTGTGAGCCTACCAAGGTTCTAGATAATGGCATTGTGATATTTACTGTCTTATTTTCTGTCCCTTTCCTAATGCTTCCTAATATCCTATTAGCTTTTTTGACTGCCACTACATGTCAATGAACTATCTGCAATGACTCCAAGATCTCTTTCTTGAGTGGTAACAGCTAATTTAGACCCCATCATTTTGTATTTTGGTTGGGATTATTTTTCATTGTGCATTACTTTGTACTTATCCACATTGAAGTTAAATTGCCATTTTGTTGACCAGTTATCCAGTTTTGTGAGATCCCTTTGTAACTCTTTGCAGTTCGCTTTGGACATAACTATCTTTAGTAGTTTTGTATCATCTGCAAACTTTGACTCCTCACTGTTTTCCGATCTATGAATGTGTTGAACAGCAGTGGTCCCACTACAGATCCCTGTGAGATACCACTATTTCTTCTCTCCATTCTGAAAACTCACCATTTATTCCTACCCTTTGTTTCCTGTCTTTTAACGATGTTCTGATCCATGACAGGACCTTCCCTTTTATCCCACAACTGCTTACTTTGCTTAGAAGCTTTGGGTGAGAGACCTTATCAAAGGCTTTCTGAAAATCCAAGTACTCTATATCCACTGGATCACCCCTATCCATGTTTGTTGACACCCCTGAAAGAATGCCAGTAGGTTGGTGAGGTATGATTTCCCTTTAAAAAAGCCGTGTGGACTCTTCCCCAACAAATTATATTCATCTGTGTGTTTGACAATTTTGTTCTTTACTATAGTGTCAGCTAAATTTCCTGGTACCAAAGTCAGGCTTGCTTGCCTGTAATTGCCAGTATTGCCTCTGGAGCCTTTTTAAAAAATTGGTGTCACATTAGCTATCCTCCAGTCATCTGGTACAGAAGCAGATTTAAGTGCTAGGTTACGTACCACAGTTACTACTTCTGCAATTTCATATTTGAGTTACTTCAGAACTGTTAGGTAAATACCATCTGGTCTTGGTGTTTTCTGATTGTTTTATTTATCAATTTGTTCCAAAACCTCCTCTAATTGACATCTCAGTTTGGGACAGTTCTGATTTGCGACCTAAAAAGAATGGGAATCTCCCTCACATCCTCTGCATCAAGGCTGACACAAAGAATTTATTTCACTTCTCTGCAGTGGCTTTGTCTTCCTTGAGTGCTCCTTTAACACCTCAACCCTATAGTGGCTGCACTGATTGTTTGGCAGGCTTGCTGCTTCTGACGTAATTTGAGCCTCTGTTATGGTGTTTTTAAAAAAGCTTCCATGAACCATGCAGGTATTTCACTTTTGGGACTGTACTTTTCATTTCCATTTAATTGTCTTCCTAATTTTTGTTTAGTTCCTTTTCTGAAGTTAAATGCTTCTTTGGTAGTTGTAAATGCTTACAGGGATGTAGCATTTAATTACATTATGGTTGTTATTACTGAGCAGTTCAGCTATATCCTTGGACTATACAAACTCTTGGACCAGTTTGTGAGGATACCAAGACATCATCTGGAAGCAGGGTCGCAATTATGGGATTGTTTCCCTCTGCTCCAGTTTGATGTTCTCCTTCCTCAAGACTTTCATCCTCCTCAACAGCACAGAGGCTGTCAGATGCGGGAGGCGGGGAGGGGAGGAAAGGAAGGAGCGACCACTGCACTGTGTCCCAGAAAGACTCATCTATGTACCTCTGTGTTTCCCTTAGCTCCTCCAGTTCAGCCACTCTGGTCTTGCAATCCATATAAATATCCAATCTTTTTTCACTTTGGCTGGATACTACTCAACATGAATAATACTGAGAAAATCTGTGCCTTAGCTTGGACGTAAAGCCAAATGAGTGCTATTTTCGGTCTAATCCCCAATGTCTTCTCATTCTCCCATTGCTGCCCCAGGATCACCTCACAAATACTAACAAGAAAATACTTGAAACAAAGTGATGACACTGTGATCCCATCCTGGACCTTTTCTTGCGTCTCACCCTCTATGGAAAACTCCTCTGTTGGCACTGGAGAGATGTCATCCCTCAGTGCAGTTACAGACTTGGAGAAGGAATGTCTTCACATTTCTGGGTGGGCCTGCCAAACAGCTGAAATATATTTGTTAGTCTCTAAGGTGCCACACAAGTACTCCTGTTCTTTTTGCGGATACAGACTAACACAGCTGCTACTTGAAACCAGCTTTTTTAGGATTCTCCTTGCCCCTCCACCCAAATGTTCCTCCCTTCTATCTGTCGTGGTTCACATGTGCATAAGGCTGGCTTCAGGATTCTGAGGATGGTAGGTGTGATGACTGTGTGGAGCATGCCATTACTTACCTGACCCATATTATAAAAAAGTAGCAGGCAACAACATGGAGCAGTCACAATTTCAGTTCATCTTACTGGTAAAACTTCTTTAGATAAGGGATTAAATGTTTCTTAAAACCAATTATACGTCCTGTAACTCCTCCAGCAGCAAATCTTGCACTCTTGTACAGAGAGGCCTTTCTTCTAAGTACTAATGTACTAGGAGTCTACTTATTGCTTACACAGTTATACATGCTGCCTCTGGTGTCATTCCTGTAAATCCATTCTCAGCAGTTTTCTGGTATTTTCAGCTAGGATAATATTTGCATAGTGCAAAAGATCTCCCCTCCCCCTCATAAAAACAAAACACAAACAAACTCAAGTTAGAAGTACTAAAGTCTTTCGAGTGTCATATTTCTAAGGCTCTAATATGCTCTGCTCCCGCTCAGGGATGAGTTAATCATTCTGAGAAAAGTTGTTTCTAAGCGCTTGCTGTATATGTTTGAAGGAAAATAGGAAATACCTGAGTTTGATAACAGTTGGGTTTGAATCAAATCAAATGGCCTGTAGCCAGAGCCTGGTTCACAAAAAAGGGCGAGGTTGCTAGAAAATCATAATTATACAGCTTCCTGTTTTTAAAGATGTATTTCAACAAGGATCGCAACCACTTCAAAGCAAATTGGTGCCTGCTATCATTAGGAAAGCACCGAGTGAGCTCTCCCCAGAATATTGCTCAGTGCCAGCAAGTTGCACAGCTCTCTGGTGTCTTAAAAGTAGTTCATACTGGAAATGAAATGAAGCTTCCTTTTTTGGGTTTCAGCTACAGTGGGGTTGGTAAACATTTGCAAAGTTGGACTCTTTTTCTGCTTTTGCCGTTGCACAAACTTTAGGCCTTCTCCTTGGCAATGCTGAGTGTGCTCAAGAGTTTAAGGTGCTCAGTGCCCTGCTCAATTGGGCCCTTTATATACAAAATGATTTAAACACAAGGCACACCAGTTATTTTTAGGGAAAAACATCCTGCAACATATCCATTGCAATTTTTTATATAGCACCAAAATACTTCTCCTTTTCCCCCACCCCCTCCAAAGAGAACAACTTATACTCTAAATTGTCTGTTCTTTGTACTACTTACTCTAAAAATACCATTTTATTTCTGAAATGAGAAAACAGGTTGCATGTTGCAGCTTGGATACTTATATTAAAGGTACAAACTTGCTAAACTTGTACATTTTCTTTTCTTAAAATATACTTTTTAGAGGCAGCAAAATGCTTTCACTCTTTTACACAGCATATGTTGGCCAGTTTAAAACAATGTCATGATGGGCCTGTGGTATAGTTGACTGGTTTCACATCCACTGGGGTTTGGCATTGAATTGTCTTGAGTTAGTCAGCCGCAAATTTCTTGATCACCTCTTGTTGGCATGGGTCTCTTTTTCCAACGCTGGGAAGGGAGAGATGGGGGAGGTGAAACACTGCATGATTTCCTGTTTAATCAGCGTACAAACATTTGTACTTTAATCCAGAACAGTTTTTTTAACTTAGATCGCAGGGGACAGTAGAGAAGCCTGAAGTTTGTCAACTCCTTCTCCACCTTTGCTGTCAGATGTTACTATGGCAACCACCTAGATTACCTCAGAATGATACAAATTGGGGAAATAGATCCCTTTTAAAAACAGGATTGGAATGTAAACCTGGGGCAAGACGGTCAGGGATGCAACCCCACGCTCTGGGTTTTCCGTAAGCCTGTGACTGCCAGATGTTAGGACTGAATGACAGGGGAAGGATCACTTGATAACTCCTCTGTTCTGTTCATTCCATTTGAAGTATCTGGCATTGGCTGCTGTCGGAAGACAGGATACTGGGGGCTTGGCTATACTGGAGAGTTGCAGCGCTGGTGGTGGGTTTACAGCACTGCAACTTACTCACCGTCCACACTTGCAAGGCACATACAGGGCTGCATCTCCCTGGCTGCAGCGCTGGCTGTACTCCTGCTCTGCCTGGGGTATAACTGGTTTGACCCAGTATGGCAATTCTTACATTCTTAAGAATATTCAGACTTTATTGCTAACAACATTTTTGGAAGAGATATTAAACCACACATTTCAGGGGTTAAGCTTATCTTTAACTATTAGAGATCAAGATGAGATATAATGTGGAGACAGATTACACCCCATCTGCCTACCGCAAGGTTCTTACCTTCCAATGAGGCATTTCATGCTGGCCACTGTCAGAGACAGGATATTGGACTAGCTGAACCTCAGGTCTGATTCAATCTGGCAATTCCTTTGTTCCTATCTTACTCCTCAAACGCTTCCATTGACTTACTTCAGGAGTTGAGGCCTTATTGTTTACATCACTGTATCTGCACCAACGCAGCCCCATAGTGTAGATGTGCTGTCCTGGTGTGACTGCCCCAGGAAGCTATCAGAGGCCTGGTCTACACTACGTGTTTATACTGATTTTAGCAGAGTTAAACCGATTTAACGCTGCACCCGTCCACACAACGAGGCCCTTTATATCGATATAAAAGGCTCTTTAAATCAGTTTCTATACTCCTCCCCAACGAGAGGAGTAGCGCTGAAATCGGTATTACCATATCGGATTAGGGTTAGTGTGGCTGCAAATCGACAGTATTGGCCTCCGGTACTGTGCACCACTGTGACCGCTCTGGACAGCAATCTGAACTCGAATGCACTGGCCAGGTAGAGAGGAAAAGCCCCTCGAACTTTTGAATTTCATTTCCTGTTTGGCCAGCGTGGAGAGCTCACCAGCACAGGTGACCACGCAGAGCTCATCAGCACAGGTAGCAATGCAGTCTCTTGAGAATCGAAAAAGAGCTCCAGCATGGACCGCACGGGAGGTACTGGATCTGATTGCTATATGGGGAGAGGATTCTGTGCTAACAGAACCCGTTCAAAAGACGAAATGAAAAACATTTGAAAAATTTCCAAAGGCTATGATGAAGAAAGGCCACACAGGGACTCAGTACAGTGCAGAGTGAAATTAAGCGAGCTCAGACAAGCCTACCAGAAAACCAAAGAAGCAAACGGAAGGTCCGGGGCAAGGGGCAAAAACATGCTGCTTCTACGCTGAGCTGCATGCAGTTCTCGGGCGTCCGCCACCACTACCCTATCCCTGTCCGTGGATTCCGAGGGTGGGGGTGGTAATCTCAGCCATGGCTGAGGATTCTGTGGACTGGGAAAGATGAGAGGAGGAAAAGGAGGACAAGCTTGCAGAAAGCACACAGCACCACGTTCTCCCCAACAGCCTGGAGCTTTTCTCACCCAGAAGGAATTACTCCCAGCCTCCCCAAGCCATTAGCCCAGACAATGAAGCCATGGAAGGAACCTCTGGTGAGTGCATCATTTGTTAAATATAAAAGCATGGTTAAAAAGCAAGTGTTTTTTAATGATTGATTTGCCCTGAGGACTTGGGATGCATTCACGGCCAGTACAGTTATTGGAAAAGTTTGTTACACATGTCCTGAGAGATGGAGCGGAAATCCTCCAGGGAACATCTCCATGAATCTCTCTGGAGGTACCTCCAAAGCCTTTGCAGAAAGGTTTCTGGGCAAGGCAAGCTTATTCCTTCACCATGGAGGCACCTGACCACGCCATGCATGTAGCAAGTAATCTGAATCACTATGCATGACAAAGCCTAGTGTGTACTGGTCCCCAGTATTGCTGGCATTCAAGCAACATCCATTCTTTATCTCACTGTGTTTATCCATCAGGAGAGTGATATCGTTCATGGTAACACTGGTTGAAATTCAGGAATTTAATTAAGTGGACAGAGATGGCCATTCCTACCTGGACTGTTTGCCTGTTCTTAAAAGAAACCCTTCCTTGCAGGTAGCCAAGCAGGGGAAGGGGATGGGGGGGAATCGGCATTGAAGCCTTTTCGCAATTTTGGCTAGCAGGGATTTTCCTGATCCTACACAATGGTGGGTGGGAAGGGGGGAGTAGCAGTGATATTCCATGATCACCAGCCACGCGGTGGGGGAAGGGTAAAGCACATCCCAGAGAATTGGAATGGGGTTGTTTCTGCTGCTACATGTTAAACAGGAAAGAAGCAGCAAGTGAACGGGAATTTGCTTGGTATTTGGAAGGACGGGCACTGTGTATATGAAGGCTGCAGAAGTCTGAAAGACAAGGCTTTACCATGGCCGCATGCAGCTGAATTTGGCTGCCCGGACCTGCGCTGTGAGTATCTCTAACACAGAGCCGCAGGCACTCAGTATTACAAGAAGCAAAATGCAACCTTGTAGTTAAATTACATGTGCTATGTAACGTGAATAGTGTTGTCATGTGAAAGAGTATAACCATTGTTCTGTAAAATGTATCTTTTTAAATACTTCTCTCCCTTTTTTTACCTCCTTCATGCAGCTGCAAATTTTTCAAGCCTCCCTACTCATCCTAAAGGCATCTCCAGATAAGGTGGAGGGAAAAAAAGACGCAGACGAAAGTTCTCAGAAATCATGGGAAGTAACCCGCAATGAAAGAGCTCATCTGAATGATGGAAGGACATAGTATCAAATTACAGGAAAGATGCCAGTGAACGTGAGGACAGGAGAGACGCTCGAGATGAGAGGTGGCACCAGGAAGATCAGAGTATAGGCAGGAATATGAGGTAGCGGGATGCAATGCTGGGGCGTTGCGTGATCAAACCTGACATCCTCCAACATCTGGTGGAGCTTCAGGAACAGCAGCAGGGTCACAGGTGCCGCTGCAGCCCCTGTGTAAGCACCCTCCACCACTCACCATGTTCCAATATCTTCCTCACCCAGACGTGTAAGAACGTTTGGGAAGGCTTCGTGCACGCCACCCACTCCACCCCCATGGACAGCCCAACCAAAAGGCTGTCATTACTTTGAATATTTTTAGTGGCCTTTTCTTCCCTTCTATCCTCCTCTCAAACCACTCCTGGGATACCTTGTCAGTTTCTCTCATCTTTTATAATAATACTTTTTAATAAGAATAAATATTTTAAATGATAGTGACTTTATTTCCTTAAGCAAGCTGTAATCGAAGGGGAGGGTGGATGCTTACAGGAATGAGTCAATCAGGGGGGGTTCATCAAGGGGAAACAAACACAACAGTCACACACGGTACCCTGGCCATGATGAACACTCATTTTCAAAGCTTCTCTGATGCACACTGCTTCATGGTGTGCTCTTCTAATCGCTCTGGTGTCTGGCTGCGCGTAATCAGCGGCCAGGTGATTCGCCTCAGCTCCACCACCCACCATAAATGTCTCCTCCTTACTCTCACAGAGATTGTGGAGCGCACAGCAGGCAGCAATAACAATGGGGACATTGGTTTGGCTGAGGTCTGAGCGTGTAAGTAATGTGCGCCAGTGCGCCTTTAAACAAGCCCAAATGCACATTCTATATCACACCATTCTGCACTTGCTCACTTGTAGTTGAACAGCTCCTGACTACTGTCCAGGCTGCCTGTGTATGGTTCCATGAACCATGGCATCAAGGGGTGGCCTCGTCACCCCAGGATAACTACAGGCATTTCAACATCTCAACTGTTATTTCTGGTCTGGGAAGTAATTCCCTTGCTGCAGCCAGTTAAACAGAGTAGTGTTCCTGAAGATGGAGCGGTCATGGAACCCTTCTGGGCCATCCAGCGTGGATCGTTGTGAAGACGTCCTTGACCACCAGTGCTTGCAACCATTGAAAAAGTACCATTGAGGTTTACAGTACTGGGTGCCTGGTGCTCCAAGTCGCAAGATAGGGATATGGGTTCCATCTATCCCCCCCCCCACAAGTTAGGGATCCCATTGCAGCAAGCCATCCACTATGAACCGCATTTTCCACAGAGTCACAACCTATCGTAGCAGCAGCTTAATGATTGCTTTGGCTACTTGCATCACAGCAGCCCCCACAGTAGATTTTCCCGCTCCAAACTGATTCCCGACTGACCAGTAGCTGTCTGGCGTTGCAAGCTTCCAGAGGGCTATTGCCACTCGCTTGGTATTATGGCATTTCAGGGCAGGGGAAAGCAAGTCACAAAGTTCCATGAAAGTGCCCTTACGCATGCAAAAGTTTCGCAGATACTGCAAATCGTCCCAAACCTGCAAAACTATGCGGTCCCACCAGTCTGTACTTGTTTCCCGGGCCCAAAATCGGCGTTCAATGGCTAGAACCTGCCCCATTACCAGCAGGATCTCCAAAGAGCAGGGGCCCGCTGTTTGAGACAATTCTGTGTCCATGTCCTCATCACTCTCGTCGCCGCTCTGCCTTAGCCACCTCCTCCTCGCCTGGCTTTGCAAGTCCTGGTTTCAGCATAGACTGTATAAGACTGCGTGAGGTGTTTACAATGTCCACGATTGCATTCTTGATCTGAGCAGGGTCCATGCTTGCTGTGCTATGGCGTTTGCACAGTTCACCCAGGAAAAAAGGCGTGAAACAGTTGTCTGCTGCTTTCACGGAGGGAGGGGTGAGGCTGTACCCAGAACCACACGTGACAATGTTTTTTGCCCCATCAGGCACTGGGATCTCAACCCAGAATTCCAATGGGCAGGGGAGACTGCAAGAACTATGGGATAGCTACAGGATAGCTACCCACAGTGCAACGCTCCGGAAATCGACGCTAGCCTCGGTACATGGACGCACACTGCTGAATTAATGTGCTTAGTGTGGCCGCATGCACTCGACTTTATACAATCTGTTTTACAAAAAGGGTTTATGTAAAATTGGAATAATCCCATAGTGTAGCTATAGCCAGAGTAAATCACAACAGTGTGAGCCTGATGCGAAGTTACTGCATTGAGTAGTGAGCTGGTGCATATGTACCTAGTATAAATAATCTCTAAGGTGTTACTCAGGCACAATCTGGCTGTCAAAAGGAAATTTGAAGCCATCAGCCCCTCTTTCAATTGCTTTGTCTCCTAAGTGTCTGGGAAGCTGTTAGAGGAAGTGAGAAGGCCTGAATATGTAGGGCACATGTGCTGGCTGTGAACTGTGCAGTCAGGAACTGTACAAGACTTTTGTGAGCTAAAGCAACAGTTTCAACGCTTTTTTACCCTCAGATTTATTTTGCTTTGGATATATCCGAGTCCAGCAATATAGCTGGGAAAACAGAAGAGAGGGAGTTCTGATTTAAAATCTGTTGCAAGCACAGCTCTCTGACTTCAGACTGAAGAGTGTTATGTAAACTGTTTAATCAGGAAAACAGAAGCTGGCTATGCCAAATGTGATATGTTTTACTCCCAAAGTCTCTCCAGATTTTACAGTATAAGCCTGAATTGAGTTAGAGGGAAAGGCCATGCTCAGTCAGCTGTATTTCTGCGAGTGTCATTGGTAAAGGGCCTGAGCATGGGAAGTTCTCCACATCCACGAGTCTCTGAACAGCAGGGAGGGTAGGATTGTGGGACATATGGAAGATGGGTGGAGGGATGGGAACCTGAGAGTGTGGGTGAGGACGAAAAGAACATCTTGGAATAGGAGACCAGCTGCAATGGGGAGAACAAGAAAGCAAGAAGCCTCTAAGAGCCATAAGAGAGAACTGGGCTGGAGGTGTGACAAGTGTCCTCTGACATTGCACATACACCTTTTGTCCACTACAATACTTTTTCATGATTGAAAACAATTGTGAAGAATCGAGTTAGCGGTCCCCAGCCTCTGATTGCCAGAAGCTGAGAGTGGACGACAGGGATGAACCATTTGGTGATTGCCTGTTCTGTTCACCCCCTCTGAAGCACCTGGCAATAGCCATAGTCAGAGGACAGGATACTGGGCTAGATGGCCCATTGGTCTGACCCAGTATGGCCGTTCTTATTGCAGCAGTTTGTTCTGGGGTATTTGGAATGTACTATTCAAGTCACTGAGCATTGAATTTCCTGTTATGTAATTCTCAAAACTGCCATAGGCAAAGTTATTTTATCCTTCCAGTCCCCCAAGCCCTAAAGCAAATTAGCTGTAACAGTAAATGATTTATTGTGAAATAACGATTACAGTGATTCCATTTCTACATGGGCCATGAGTCTGACTTTATGGCTAAGGTTTTCAGTGGGCACATGCTTTAGGGATCCTGGCTTTGCCCATTGGATGTTGTGCACATGCAATTCAGGCACTGCAATAATGTCTCAAAATCTGGGCCCTGCAGTACAGGACTAAAGACACACATTCCTCTGCTTATGGTTCCTCCCCCATCCTTCCTCATACTTATCCTTTGCCTTTGATTCTAGCCTTTTGGAACTATCCTGCTACTCACACATTACATTATTAATGTCTTGATAATAGTTAGTACTTACATACCACTTTTCAGTTTCCCAAGTGCTGGACTGACACTAAGACCTGGCCTACGCACAGATTTTTATGCCAATATAACTATTTCTGTTGCGGGGGTGCGGGGGAGATTTATTTTTTACTAATATATTTATATCACTACAACCCCTAGTGCAGATGCCGTTATTCCAATATAAAAGTGTTTTATTGCACAGTAGCTATTTTCATATGGGAAAGGGAATTAGTTTTGAAGGGGTTGTAGCACTTTAACTCTACCAGTACTTACGTGTGTAGACAAGGCCTAAGAGCCAGAGTTTGCCACCTTTAGCTACACTGAGTAATTTAATGAGTACTCCTGGAACCAAGATATAGATCGCAAAATCTGCCCCTAACTAATGAAGTATCACAGCCCCCATGAATCCAAGGAGTATTACTATCTCCATCATGTAGATGGGAAAACTGAGGTCTTGTCTATGCACTAAGTTCAAATGTACAGAGTTGCACCAGTTTTAATTAATCCAGTTTAGTGCAGATTCCTATGTGGACACTTTTATTTGGTCAAGAGGCTCTTGTTTTGGTTTAGCTCTAAGCTGCTTCTGATCAACCTAAACTAAACTGAAACAAGCTTAGTATAAACTGCCACACAGCCAATTGTACTGGTTTAACTAAATAGGTTTAAAATCCCACCTAGAGTTAAACCAGTGCAACTCTGCATGTAAACAAGCTGTGAGACAAAGGATGAGAGCCCGAGCCAAGTCCCCCCAGTGGGTCAATGGCAGAAGCGTGATTAGAATTTAGAAGCACCCCAATCTGAGTCTATGCCGGTTATGCAATATGTATGTATCTCCATCCTTGCAAACGTATCTGTAACCCCCCCATAACCCCAGCCTGATCCCAGATGTACAGTACCTTCCCTCTCAATCTGTGTATATTTCATTTCAGACATTTACTTTAATAAAATTTCCTTGCTCAGTGCCCAGTCCAGTAGACATTGCTTTCTCTCCTCACTTAGTATTCTGATCTGTGGTTCTGAGGGGAGGTGATATCCCTTTGGAATAAAGATGATGGTAACAGTAATAAATTTGATGGCTGCTGGATTTTATTTTGGTATCTTGAGTTCAAAATTGTTAGAAGATACAATTAACATCTGGAATTGCTAGGGAGGCGCTCAGTTTTTAAGATGCACCGTGGGCAATATTATTTTAGGTGTTAGTAATTTTAACAGATTGTAATAATTTTAGTATTTATTTGATTCAACTAACATGGCGAAGGGTTGGTTCCTCAGAACCCTCCCTGGTGGAGCCTCCTTCAGCAGTCTGGCTGGTTCACAAGCTCCTTAGAGCATCCCCCTGGGGATTACTGCTGTGATACACTGGGAAAATATCCTGGTTTCTTAGCAGCTTATCTGACAGAAGAAAAAGAAGGTTAATGCAGCAGTGTCTAACACTAACACATGCTCTGTCAGTTTATAGAAATAAGTGAGAAATGTACTTCCAGTTCCCTTGCTTCATAAGATAAGGCATTTCCTGTCTTGAATAACGGTAAAGGACATGTGCAGTCCATTATGCATTGTGGTAACATTCCTCATTCCCACCTTACCAGGAGAAGCAATGGAGCTCAGTGAAATCCATTTAAAATCTAAGAACTTGAGAAAATAGTCAAAGTTTCAGGATATTAGCATTTTATTTTCTCACTAAACATGAACCATGTATTCCCCACTTGCCTTCTCTTATGGTCAACAGTTGGTGTAGGTGTTGTTCCAATGCAGTTATGCAGAGAGCAGCTCTGTGCTGTTCATTTGTCTTTATCTTGCTTCACATTGTGTTTTGTGGCTGAGTGTTGTTCATCAGTTTGGCATTCTTTTCCCTGAAAAATGAGAGAGCATCGAAATATTTGCTGGTGTGACAGACCCAGGCCAGTGGTGCACAGGAGTCTGGTAGAGGGCAAATATACTGGTCACTGGATGAGTAGTTTTCCGTTCCCTGAGTGACCAGAGCAGGTGCTGCACTAGAGTAATCAGGAACCTGCTAGAACCAATTCAGGCAGACAAGCTGATTAGAACACCTGCAGCCAATCAAGCCAGGCTAATCAGGGCACCTGGGTTTAAAACGGAGCTCACTCCAGTCAGTGGAGGTGGGAGCCAGAAGGAGAGGAATATGTGTGAGAGCTGGGAGCAAGAGCACAAAGAGCTGAGAGTGAGAGGGTGTGCTGCTGGAGGATTGAGGCGACAAGTGTTAACAACACCAGGAGGAAGTCCTGTGGTGAGGATAAAGAAGGTGTTTGGAGGAGGCAATGGGGAAGTAGCCCAGGGAGGTGTAGCTGTCATGCAGCTGTTACAGGAGGTACTATAGACAGCTGTGATCCACAGGGCCCTGGGCTGGAACCTGGAGTAGAGGGCGGGCCCGGGTTCCCCCCAAACCTCCCAACTCCTGATCAGACACAGGAGTTGTTGACCCAGACTGTGGGGAAGATCACTGAGGTGAGCAAATCTGCCAATAAGCACAGGACCCACCAAGGTAGAGGAGGAACTTTGTCACACTGGATAATGCATTTCTACATGTGTGTGTGTTTCGCACAGTATTTGGCACAGTATTTTCCTGCAGATATCCAGATTTGACAGGAACGGCAAATCTTGGATGCTTATACATCAAATAGTCTCTTCTGATAGCATGGCAACCACCAGGTTTATCAGGAAGTAGAGTCAAGGATAGAGGTTACTGCTGTGTCCTAGAAGATTCTCATCCTTCAGGAAAACTGAGACTCCAAAGGTGAAGACAGAATACACAAGTGTATCTGTAAGGGGAAAAACAACAGGAGGGAATGGAGAAGGGATGAACTGAGCAGAGAGGAAAGGATAGGACCAGGTGATGATGGATCCAGGGAGGGGAAAAGAAAGAGTGGTCCAAGGAAGAAAAGAAAGATGGAGTAAAAATGATGGAGCTGGTGTTTAAGAATGGCACTTAGCAGCCAAGTGACACTGTGATTAATGCTGTTCTGCCTTTTACCACAGTCACCCTGGGCTTGTGTTTTAGGTGCAGTCTCGTACTCCCTGGACTTGAAGGAGAGAACACTTCATGCCACTCTGCAGTGACCCCTTTGTGCATTGATGGGCTCCCAATGCAACTCCATCCAGTGCTCAACAGCCACACAAAGAAATAGTCATGAATGAGCCTTGCAGGAAAGGAGGCTGGTGTAGAATAAGGTGGGAAATCTCCTCTCCACGGGGGGGGGGAGGGGGGGGAGAAATGTCTGGCACATAGGCTGTGCAAAATGTCAAGAGCAAACGCTTCCCCATTGCTGAAATTGCTCAAATAATTCCTTAGCAGTTTTTATGCTGAAATAGTTTCCATTATATCTGCCACAATGGGATCAGGTAAAAAGAAAGCTAACATTGCTCTGCAATCATTAGACTGTGGTAAATTGCTTACCATAGAAGAGGATCACTATAAGGTCATGTTCATTTATTTTTTTGTTCTGTCCCTTCAGCAGCTGTAAAACTTTAACTTGCATTAAAGACAAAGTCAGTGGCCTGAAGCAAGCTGTGATTGATCTAAACCCTTATCTAGCTCCACCAAAACCCTAAAGACTAGTTAGCACAGCCTCCTTACTCATTTATGATTCAGGCAAACCTTTCTTAGGCATGTCTAATTTACAGAATCTTCTTTTTGAGCTGTCAGATTTTTTTTTTCTTCTTTTTTTGTTGGTGGTTTGACTCACTGATAAGCAGAAGTGCAGCTTCCGTAGTCAAGGACTTTCCCTTTTGTTTTGTTCCTTTTTTTTTTTTATCCTTGTTATTTAGGGTGGATTGGGCAGGGAGTCTTTCCCATGTGTCATCCACACTTTGCAATATGCAGGGATAGTTTAATTTAAGCTTTTATTCCACCTTCAAGAGCTTTAACAACATGTTTTGCCCCATGCCCATTTCTCAAGCATGCTATGTCCTCTCAGTTGTTGAAATTGCTAATGAAATTGGCTCTGCCTCCTTTGAGATATGGGGTCAGATTGTGCTGTCAGCTACACCAGCGTGAATCCAAAGTAATTCAATGGATTTGAGGTGAGTGAGTTACTCTAGATGCACACAGGGGTAACAGAGAAGAATTTGGCCTGCTGCTTTAACCATTCTGCTTGGACAGCCTTGTTTAACTTCAGAAAGCATTGATGACTCAGATCAGCTTACCCTAGTTATGTGCAGCATTCCAACAGGCTATTTCTCTTGCAGAAAAATAGTGAACAGAAACAGGAAGTTCACATCAGGGTTGTTAACACTGCAAAGAACAATTAATCCAGCTCTGCACCCTCATCTTTAGTTGCTTCTGTCTCAGCTTCACAGTAACGGAAAATGGGCCAGAGTCTGATTGGGTCTTTAGAAACTATATTTTCAAGTCTCTCATATAGTTTCAAGAGTGGGTAATTTGCCCTGATCCACTTTCTACCTTGAGATTAAAGTTGCAATGGTGAACACCAAATTTTGAATAAAATCATTCACATACTGTCAAGAATTTGCCAGATTCTAAAACAGCTCTGTCATGGCCGAATAATACTCTGACTTCTTACAAGCACAGGCTTTTCAATCTCTTTATCACTTTATTACACATACTGTCATATTAATTGTGCTATGTATATCAGCAAACTCTGTCAGATCAGTACTTAAATGAATTGTAGTAAACAGTTTCCACCCCTTCTTTCTGAAGTGACCTTCCCTTCCCAACTCTCCACATCCAACCTGTTACCCAGTGGGGACAAGCCAGGAAATGAAATTTCTTAGAATCTCAAGCTCCGGCTTGGAAGGTAGCCAGGGTGCACTCTAGAGTATGAGCTCTGACAGCGGGCATCATTGCTTCTGCCTTACATGTAGGTCATCATTCAGTTATGGAAATTCACTGCCTTGAGTACTGCATGTGGAATGCCATGAAGCACAGCTTTGGAGAGACAAAGCAAATGTGTAACATGATCTGTGCCATAACTGCAAACGTGTGAATGGAAATCCTTCCGTTTGCTTTAGCTCTAGGTATTAAACACTCAGTTTGGGTGGCAAAGTAAATGGCATCACTAAGCCAGCATATAGATACTTGGGAGCACATATAGGGTTGCAGTTAAAATAGAAAAAACTGTGACATAAATGAGACATCTGTCCTGTGTATTTCTGAATGGTCTATGCTCAAGTAAAAGTTCCATTCCAAGGGCTGGATTCTAGTCTCAGGGAGAAGCGCTGTCTGTGAGCTAATGTCCCCATTGTCTGTAGATCTCTATCCTCTGATCAGCCAGCAGCAATTAATGTGAATCTTTCCTTGCCTGTAACACACACACCCACACCCTTGCTGTGTGGCTCTGACTGGTTTTCAGTTCCATGTTGTTCAAACACAGCTTGCTTGGTTTTTTAAACTGTTCACGTGTGAGTGACTCCTGCCTCTGATCGGCCCATGATGCCAGACTCCATCACCCACTAGTTACATTTTCTAAAAAAGCACCTTTGAGCTTTCTACCATGCTGCCCCTCGTGCTTGGAAGGAGCTTCCTATACACATCCACAAAGCTACATCCTGCAAATCCCTCCATTGTCATGGTGCCTACAAAAAATTTGGCATTGTTAGACCACAGTGTACCATGCTGACCAATACTGTTGCCTTGCGCTCCTCCATCTGTCTTTCTGTATCCACCTGTTGTTTCTTGTCTCATACTTAGTCTCTACCCCAAAGAGCTTACAATCTATCTTTGTGTCTGAACAGTGCCTAGCACATTGTGACGTCTAGCAAAATACAAGTAATAAATAATACAACAATTATACTATTGCACTTCTGAGAGGTATTGTGGCCAATGGTTAAAAAGAGGCAGAAGGAGTCAGTATTCTTGGTTTCTACATCCAGCTCTGCTCTGACTTGCTATGTGTGACCTTGGATAAGTCACTTAGTCTTTCTGTGCTTCAGTTTGGTGGCCTGTGAAATGGGTTTGCTAAGAACTCATAGGATGTTGTGTGACCAGTTAATTGTTTACGTAATGGTTGTCAGCAGGGAATGAATCCAGGACCTTCCGCTCCAAAGCATAGGCCTCTACTACTTTAACAATAGTTGGTAGCTGTAATAGGTTTTTCTACTTTATTTGGATCAGAGCAGGATGATACATTTGGCAAGTGTCTTATATTTATAAAATTCTTTAAGACCCCTAGATGGAAAATGCTGGTACAACTTCAGTACACATAACTAATAACTTAAATAACATATCATAAATAATCTATTATTTTAGTGTAAAACTCACACCCTATCACCAGGTCAACATTATTTTATACTTTTCCTTCTTTTGCATGATTTTTATTGGCTTGCATCATGTGATTTGCCTAGTGTTTGCGTTTTCTGAAGTAAAGTGGAGACACAATGGAGCAAATCAAGAATTGTATAATCATTGTGTTGTATGAAAAAATAGTATTTGTTAATATATACCTAGCCCACCTTTGGAACTGGAACCAGTGGAAAGCCCACGTTTCTCGGATCCACAAACATTTGGCCAGGACTGCATAGATGCTGAATAACAGGAACAGAAAGAGTGGAGAGGCATCTTCATCCTTTGTTTGAGAAAAGCTGATGGAGAGAGAGGAGAAGAAGAGAAAATGAGAGAAAGGTAAAGCCAGTGTGGGAAGAAGACAGTGATAAAGGAAAAGAGAAAAGTGCAGTGCAGAAAAAAGTCCACATATCATTTTCAGACAGCATCCTAGATTGGTGTTTGAGGTTCCAAACAGGAAGATTAATGACTCTGTAAGCAGAGAGCATGAGCCCTCAAAACTGGACAGGTTTTATATTTTCCTTTGCCTAGCTCTGCTAGGCTCTCCAGGCACTCTGCTCTCCTTCTAGACACACATTTAATGAATCACATTGACAGTCAGGCACAGTAAATCACATCCCATCACAGAGCACTCACACTTCCATTCTGATACGTGCTCATTCATTACTATGGCTAGGTATATCACAAATAAGGACAGGGTCTTTCGCTTTTAGCAGCAGTTATTAAGTAACACTGTCGAAGAAAGAGAGAGGCCCTCACTTTCCCCATCAGTCTCCTGTTGCATACTCGCTCCTTGCCATTGAGACAACTGTCTGGATAAGGGAACAACTATGGGAGAGGGGAGGTAGCCAATACTCAAGTCCACCGGATTTGCATGATTATATGTGGGGACTGATGCATTTAAAATACTTTTAAAGCAAACTCATTCATCTAGGTCCTCTTAAGCATTTGGTTGAGACATGGGTACTGGAATCATGATTCCATATTGAACGTCAGGGTTAATCAAAGGCGTTTGCAGCCTCTTCTTTCGGCATCTAGATCCAGTTGTTGTTGTTGTTTCAAAATGACTCATCTACTTTCTTTTGTTAACGATAGGTGTAGAAATAGCTGGGAGGACAGTTTTCTTTGCTTTAAAAGATGCCTAATCTTTCATACATTTTGGTTTGCTTTTTAAAAATATCTAAAGAGACACTCCCCACATTTTCTAAAAATTAAAAACAGTTTACATGCCCCACATATTCATTTTTAGAAATCATCAGGTAATTGGGAGGGAGGAAGTGGGGAGGAGAAGAATGGAAGCTTTTCTAAAGTTCTGATGCCACTTTAAAAATGAGATTTAGGCTGCTAAGTCAGTTAAATGCTTCTGAGGTAAATTTTTCAAATCTCCTAAATTTACTATTAAAGCGGGTGAGCCTGATGCGATGTTGCAGGTATTAAACTTAATCACTTCAAAGAAATCCACCTGAGCTAGCAAAAAATCCAAAGCTACTAGCATTAAACGTTACAAAATTGTAAAGCCTTGTTCATGTCATCTAATGACATTATCTTATGTTGTAACATCATAATGAGAAGGATTTGGAGACAGAGTTCAGAGGTGAATTGTGAGATGAGGTAAGTTACACTCTGGTCTACACTGGGGGGTGGGAATTGATCTAAGGGTACGTCTATACTACCCGCTGGATCAGCAGGTAGTGTTCGATGTATCAGCTGCTACCCGCCCCCCCATCGATTCCACCTGTGCCTCTCACAGCGGTGGAGTACAGGAGTCGACGGAAGAGCGCTTGGGGATCGATTTATTGAATCTAGACTAGACACAATAAATTGACCCCCACTGCATTGACAGCTGCCCACCGATCCGGTGGGTAGTGTAGACACACCCTAAGGGCTGGTCTACACTGAGGTGGATATCAATCTAAGATATGCAACTTCAGCTACGTGAATAGCATAGCTGAAGTCGAAGTATCTTAGATCGATTTTCCTCGGGTCCTCATGGCACAGGATCGATATCCGCAGCTCCCCATGTCGACTCCGCTACCACCACTCGCTCCAGTGGAATTCCAGAGTCAACAGGAGCGCATTCGGGGATCGATATATCGCGTTTAGATGAGATGCGATATATCGATCCCCGAAAAATCGATCGCTACCCGCTGATACGGTGGGTAGTCTGGACGTACCCTTAGATGCACTCAGACTCCATCAGGACTAATTATGCCCACTTTCCAATGTGTGAGTGAATGTAAGGAGATGCTTAAGTGGGTATAATTTACACACAGAGGAAATGAAGCGCTGGTTTATTTACACCTTTGAGATACCCTCCTGTTAGCACAATTCTGGCACAATAGCCAAAATTAGTCAGGGCATAGGAATGTCCTGGCCATGCCCCGGCATGCTTCCTGCTTTGACTGCCTTAGATTTATTTAGACTTGCCACAAAATTTGAGTCATAGAAACAAACCCAGTTGTCAGACCAATATGTGTTATGCCATGTGTCTCTCTGTAACAACAAGTGAAAAGGAAATGGATCACAGGAAGTTTTTGGGGGCCAACAGCTCTGGTAGCCCCTTGTTCTCCAAATTTAAATCACAGGGCTGCTTCTTATTCTGCTGTGGGTCATCACTTAAAAAAAAGGGAACTGGGCAAACTTTTACTTTCTGAAACAATGGCAAGAATATGCTACTCAGCACAAAATCATATTGATCTATATCTGACCCACAAAAAGAGAGAGCGAAGCATGGTGCTCAGGTGATTTTTTTTTTTTTTTTTAAATCTATTCCTTCATAACACAATAGAACTTCGAGATAGAAAAACACCTCCTAGGCCATCTAGTTCACTTCGCCTGCCTGTTCAGGATTTTTTCTTGTTGCTTTAGTGCTAACATGCACACTATCCTTTGGTTCTCATTGCATTAACAAGTAGTGAGAGTGAATGGCAGGGGGGATGAGATGGGGGGAAGGGGTGACTCTTAGAAAGACAAGAACAATACAGTTGGTGTGCAGAAAAGATGCCAGATCACATTCACTCCTGCCAGTGATGTGGGAATACAACCCTGCCCATAGCCCCACACCAGCCTGAGAAGTAGCATTAGCCCTGTATCCCGCACCCCCAGGACTTCATCTGGGAGAGGACCACTTTAAATTATAGCCAGGGATCCTTCCAGCAGAAACTGCCTAGAGATGTGGTGAATCAGTGCACCACCAAGAAGGCTGGCCACATCCCTTCTGCACAGAGCACTACTCTTGTTTTCAGCTTGCACTGACTGACTGTGCCCCCACCACACACACACACATCCATGCAGAGTGAGGTTCAAAGATGCAGTCCCTTCTTGTCAGACTTTCCACTACTGCAAACCCTTCCGCTGATGTAACCAAGAGTTGAAACAAGCCCAGGTGCTGATCCCGCACTGCAGTAGTAGGGGGAGGGCTGGGCTGCATCCTTACAGGCACTATCCTTCTAACCAGGCTTTGATGTTAAGTCCCTTCTGCCTCTGTCTGACAGTTGTTCAAGTAGATGTAAAAATATCCCATAGTGAGTTTCAAAAAGAGGCTAAGAAAAACTGGGAGATCAGCCAATGATTTCCTCTCCCAGTGAAAGAGGTTTTAATATCCAAGGCCAGGCGTGTATGTAGGGATTGGTTTCAGTTTCAGACGTAACTGTCTTCCCCATATTTCCTTTCTACTGCAACCTCAGTGTTTCTCATCACAAACAGACCCTCCAACAACCTTCCTCCTCTCTGTACAGCTCCCTAGGCCTGATCTCATTTACGCTCACTGCTATTTACACTGCTGTTTGCACTTCCAGAGTTGTGAAAAGGGGCCAGCAGGTAAATGAGAATTGGATCCCGCTGTCCATTAGGTGTTTGCCTGGCTGGGCTCCTTTGGAGTCTTGCACTCTTCTAAGGTTTCATCTTCAGATATATGCTAAATACTCTCATTGCCTCCAGAATTTTGTTTGAAAGAACATCTTTCAAGTCACTTCTGTCTTTGTAGGGTAAAAGTCTGCTCTTGAGACCTGGATCAAGCCATGATGCCAATATATATTCTCTTTCAAATCTTTGACTGAAACAAATGTCTGAAGGTTGAGTTTCAATCTTGTTTTCTCATCAGCATTTACATTGTTTCCTTTAGTTTCTAATTCACATTATATTTTTCCATGGTAGATATGGCTAAAATCAAGTGTACAGCAGTGCCCGTTTAATGTTGACATGGCCTTTTTCAAGGTATTGTAACCTGCACATGCAGGGCAATGGACTTTATGGTCTAACTGGTCTTCTCCCTTTCTGATTAGATAGGATAAGTATTATATGTGACACTCTGTGCCTCAGGGGAACACCCTGCACCCTCATGTTCATCCTTATAATATGATTGTGTGGTATCCAATGCAAAGTTTGTCATGTCGAGTGTCTTTGTGATGTACTGAGCATTGTTGTTATATTAATGTTATAGGCTGTCATTTCATTTATATAGTTAGAGGTTGAAAATGTGTCCTCATGGCTTAAAACAAGCCCAGGAAAAACTCTCCAGGAGCAGAGGGGCAGTTCACACCTCATCAGGGCATGTATGGGACAAACCCAGCCCAGTCTCACAGTAACAAAGGATACTGGCCTACATAGCAACAAAGGATCTGTTGGACTCCTGAATGAGTCACCCTTCTTCCTTTGGTCAATTTGGGACTACAATGCTGTAATGTTCCCCTAACCCTGAAAGGCGGGTGGGGACAAAGCCAAAACGGAAGAAAGAAAATGATAAAAGGGAGAGATGTTTGCCATGCTCTTCCTCTCTCTTCCACCTCCATCTACCGACACTACACCAAGGGACTGAAGCACTGATCAAAGGGGAAAGCCTGGCTGAAGGGTAACCAGCCAGCCTGTAGTGAGAAATATCTAAGTTTGTAAGGGCACTGAAAGTGTTAAGATAAACCTAGAATGCATTTTGCTTTTATTTCATTTGACTAAATCTGACTTTTTGTGCTTTGACTTATAATCACTTGAAATCTATCTTTTATAGTTAATAAATCTGTTTGTTTATTCTACCTGAAGCAGTGCATTTGGTTTGAAGCATGTCAGAGATTCCCCTTGGGATAACAACCCTGGTACATATCAATTTCTTTGTTGAATTGACAAACTCATATAAGCTTGCAATGTCCAGCGGGTATAACTGGAAACTGCAAGACGGAGGTTCCTAGGGTTGTGTCTGGGACCGGAGATATTGGCTAGTATCATTTGGTTACACAATCTAAGGAGCAGCTTACATGCTAGAGGCTGTGTGGGCACAACCCGAGAGTGGGGGTTCTCATGGCAGAGCAGGGTAAAGCTGGCTCCCAGAGTGGTGGATTGGAGTGACAGATCACCAGTCCAGATAACACCAGGGGGAAGTCACAGTGGCGCAACGGGCTGAGCGTATGTGCGGCTTGTAAATCCAAGTGAAGTTCACACTTTAAGCACTGTTATTTGTGATTTTTAAGTGAGTCTTCAGTGCAATGGCTAAGAAAAGTCAAGGATTGGAGTAACCTAGCAGATCACCGGTCCAGATAATACCAGAGGAGTGTCACACTATAAATATGCCATGTTTATTTATATCTATATTATCACCACTCCCCATCCCAGAATAATTAAGGGGACATCCCAGAATATCTCAGGAACATTAAGCTGGCAATAATTTTTCAGCAGGTGAAGTTAAGGGCTCCATCTTCTTTTCTAGTCCTGTACTTGCCAGAATAGGGATGTATGACTTTTTGGTGTGTACTGTTGCTATGTACTTCTGAGTTGTTGTGACTCATTCAGAATATGTTCAGAAGAGACAAAATATCAGCTAACGAAAGGAACTGCAAGAAATGTATTTTCTGCCCAATTCTGTGCTCTCCAATGCACAGAGTTTTGTTTTTCTTCAGGCATACAACGCCCATTACGTGGCTGATGGTCTGATAGAGGTACAAGAGCAGAACACATAGGCAGGCACAGTGGCAACCTCATACACTAGCACCATTTGTTAGGCTTCAGAATTGTGCATTTAAGGTAAATATTAGTCATCATGAACAGCAGAGAAAAGGAAGGGAGTTTTCCCACCAACATTACTAATGACTGTGTCGTGCCTTAAGATACAGACCTGAGCACAGAATAGTATATAAGGCACTCAGCACTAGGAGTAACCTTGAGAGACATTATGCCTCAGAGAGATCTCTCTTATGTACAGCTTCCTCAGAGCTTCCCTTCTTGTGTAGAGAGAGGGGTAATCTGCTACATATTTTTTACAGGCCACAGCATACTTCCCCACCCTTATGTCCAGGCAGATCCACACAGGAGAATGGAGATTGGAGGAGTTCCAGTCTAACTCTAAGTGAAGAAAATAGCTTATATTGGATTCAGGAAGGAACCTGACAAGAATATAATTGTCCTTCCCCTTCTCTACAATATTACTGTTCTATCTGGATGTAAAACCAAAAATGGTGGTGTGCTAAAGTTACAGAGAGAGCTGCAAACTTCACTCATTATATTTGTTACCTCAAGACTGGACCTCTATTCAGACCCGTTTTGTACTTTTAATGCTCTGCCATACTTAGCTGGTATTTGTACTTTTCAGTGCTATGTTTTTAAAGCTAAGCTGAAATTTGTGTACATTCCGAAGGTGAGACACAAGTCTCTGAGCACTATGTATCTAGCATGTGAGTGAGACAAGGAGGCAGAGCACAGCTGTTCCACTTCTCCCAAAATGTGTACCACAGAAGCAGTAAAAATAAGAACAAAATAGATCACGTTCTTGTTCTCTTCTGAGTTCCTGCTTTGATATTCACTAGGTCTTGCAATGGAAAGCCATCTGATGGGCTGGTCATTGGCCTTTGTGAAATGAGTTGGTGGTCTCAATCCAATTCCAGCTTCCTGGTAGACTCAAATCCTTCACCATAGCTGGCACGAATTGGCATATTTGTTAGTAGTGTCAGGAGAGGGAGGAATTAAGAGATTGTAGAAGTTGTCCTTCTAGGTCAGGTGAGGGGCAAGTTGATGAGACAATATTGATGAGCCTGTCCCTACTGTTGCTCATGATGTTCCCAATAAACAGATGGCTTCCATCTTCAAGGCTGTCAGTCAAGCCAAACATAGTAGTCACTATAAACTATTTTACAGAGAAAATGAGAGAAATTACAGAGAAACAAAATCCCTTTAGAACTTTTAAAGTGACTTTATTTAGACTATCAGTGAACTCCCTGAGTTCATGCCATAGGAAAATTTTTTACACATATGGGGCCAGATTCAGCCCAGGGATGCAAGGATGCCATCAGCCTGAGTCAGGGCCTTCCCAGGTGTCAGAATGTCTGTTCTGAGTGAAGATACAGTGATTCACGGCACCCACATCCTATACTGCAGGTATACTGCAGGTATACTGCTTAGCCCCAAAATTACTCAATGCTAGTCAGGGATGAGGTGATATCCTTTTACGCTGAAGAGGTACTATCCAAGTTCCCAGGTAACTTCTACCTGCAATTATCTTATCGAGCTTGATCCACAGTTAAAGATGTCCTCCTGTAGTGAAACCTCTGCAGCTGACTTCTCCCAGGAGTGAATCTCCCTGGGATGCAGCAGTCTCTCTTGGTACAGGGGTGTAAGAGAACAATTTGACCATCTAATACAAACAGAAAAAAGCCCAGGACATATTCATTCTTCTCCTCCCCAGCTATAGCCCTTGTTGTGTGATCTTTTGCGGCAGACTGTCATACTTGACAAATAACGTGTAAATGTCAGAAACAATACACTATCATAAATTACATGATTTTCCTGTGAAAATAGAGGCCTGTTCTATTCTGCTTAGGAGTTTTGGTTCTTAAGACAAACAGTTCAGTCTTGCTCCTTTCAAACACAACTTTTCCTTTTGACTAAGTGTTTTAATAAACATCACAAGCTATGTTTTGAAACCTCCAAATCCCGCCCTTCCCTTGTTCATCTCCAATTATCTCTTTAAAGCGCATTAGCTTACAAATGTGCAATATATGCCTTTTGTACCACATGTATTATAAGATGAAGTGCAACCATCTAGAATCGCTTCCCAATAGTATGGTGATTCAGAATGATTTGTATGACTTATGTGCTGCCTGTCCCTCTCAGGTACTTTATTTCAGCTTCTTGGCTGCATTTCCAGGCTCCATTTTATTGCCAGTTATCACAGTATTTGAAGTGTGGGTGTATTTCTAGCAAATAATCCACTTTGGATTTACTTAGTAAATGCCATGAGCCATGATTTCAGCTCATCTGCAGTTGTTGTTACTTAACATTGTGCAACTATCATGAGGTGTATTTGCTTGTTCTCTCATACCTCTTATTGAGCTGCATGTCTAAAGGTATAGGGCACAATTGCGTTTCATGCTGTGGCCCATTTATTCTGCTCTATTAGCACAAAATGTCTATAAATAGAGCTTAAATAGTCCCTGCAGAATAAATCATGGAGGAGGGTTTTCTCTTGATGGCATACAGCCAATGTGCCTTCCACACCAGCACCCTCCTAGCCCTCACATAGGGGGGATGTAGGGATTGGCAGGCAAGTGATGAGGAAGGAGGAGACTGGCATTGTTTTCAGATTGTTTTGTAGCAGCATAATGGCCCCATAAAGAGCTGTTCCAAATTGGCGCAATAGAGCAACCGTGACACAGGCACAAAGGTAGCTCCAGGCTACCTTCCCTATGTCACTCCCCTGCCCCTGCTTTCCTGTTCCGAGGATGGACAAACAGGCATGCAGCACACAGAGCCTCTTGGTAAGGCTCATTGTTGATGTGATGGGCTGTTTCATTTTTCAAATGCTTTATAAACAATATGGCCACTTACAACACTGTGAGGTAACACACAGTTACCAGGATTTATACCAGGGTAATTGAGCTTAGATTCTGGCACTTTGAATACTGAGATTATTATTTTCTACAAGCTAAAATTGCTTGTTGCTGTCTTTTTCTTTTCTGGACCTACTGCAGTTTTTGGCAGCACTAGATAAAACAGGCATTATGTCTTCTAGATACCATGGTGGAACTAAGAATCTTTGTTCCTCATTATTGCACAAAATTTTGCAGTCCCCAAGCTGTTATGAAACATTGTACAGGGGTCACAACAGGAAGTACTATCAACAGTGAGTAAATAAAGCCACCCCTTCCTATTTTACAAATTTCAGAAGTTCCTTATCCTCCAGTTCCAAATCCTCTTACAGCTGTTGCTCTTATTTATTTATGGATTCTGTTTTTTTCTGTTTTTTGCCTGGGCTGCTTTAATGGGACCACCATCTGCTCCCTCTTACTGGCATTCTCGTTTTGCATGCAGGAAAATAAGTTACAGCTTAATCGGTCTCCAGGGAAGACCGTGAAGCCATTGGTCAAAGATCTGCAGACCACGTTAGGTACTCTCCTGCTGCAGCTCTGCAGGAACTGATGTTGAGTCCTCATCCCCACTAAATATTAGTGGAATGATTTCTTCTATTAAAAGCTTTCACTAGCAACTCAGACCTGATGCTGGGGCTTGTAACAAGCAATAATCCTATAGCCTGTACCTGTTGACTCTAGCATAGCAATTTGATCAGAATTTGATAGGATTTTGAGGCAATCTGTTTGTTTATAAGCAGAATGAATAAATCCTGATAAAGTATTTTCAAAACTCAGAAAATAGATTACTTGTGTCCATGCCATATCAACAGCAGAAGCCAAGGCAAGAGTCATTATTTACAGATTTACGTTATTTGCAGATGCTGACTAGCAAAAATTGGGTCAGATCCTGTTCACCTTACTTACATGAGTAGTCCCATTAAAATGAATGTGATTACTCATCTGAGTAAGGCAGTCAGGGTTTGGCACGTTATTTCCAACCCATTTAATATTCGAGCCCCTGATTCAACAAATATTCTTATGCACCTTTCAGCATGTTTAAACTTAAGCAGTGAATGAAGCATGCTTCAGTGGCACTACTCAGGTGCTTAAAATTAGGCCTGGGCTTAAATACCTTACTGAATAGAAATCTGTTAAAGAATTCACATCTTCTGAGGCTTTGTCTTCACGAGGAAGAAAGGTGTGCTCTTAACAGGAGTTGGCCATCATGAGGTAAGATTAGGGTGACCAGATGTCCCAATTTTATAGGGACAGTCCTGATTTTGGAGTCTTTTTCTTATATAAGGTCCTATTACCTCCCACCCCCTGTCCCAATTTTTTACACTTGCTGTCTGGTCACCCTCAGTAAGATCCTAATGAAGACAAGGCAATTTGTGGTTTTCACAGGCATTAGCAAGTCGAGGTCAGCCCAACCACAGTCTTTAATTCAGCCTCCTAATGTGTGTGAAAACTTTAGACGCTATACAAACCCAGAGCAAAAAGACTGTCCCTGCTACTTGATTTTTAACACTCTTAATAGTGGCTGTTCTGAAGCTCTAGAGATGTGCAGTGTGTTAGCATTAGTAAGGAGAGGGCAGGTATGATGGTTAAAGCACCTGATAAATGTGTTCGTCCCATGGGATATCTACCTTCAGACACGTGGTATGTATAATACATCCATCCATAGCTCTATAGCGGATTCACAATACATATAACATGTATGTGTACGTTTATAAAAAAGAAGAAAAAATACAGCGGAGCAGGCCTGCAGCAAATGCTGTTTTTGTCTTATTCTTTCTTGGAAAGGCTGCTCAGAAGAAATTAATAATTAATCTCACTCCAAAAGCTGGTGATTGCAGACTGTCTCCCCATGCACAGTGCTTAGTCTCCCGCTTTTGTTTTAGAATTCTGTAGTCACTTCAGCTGGAGTAGCCCTCAGGCCTTACATTGCAAAGCAACCTCTGTACCTCCTGGATTATCTGCTTGCCACTGCCCAAGGCCTGTTGATTATCACTTCATCAAGCAAAATGAGGTAAGGGGATGGGAGAGGTAATGTAAATGTGCACCACAATCTTCCAAGGTTACTGAGGGGCTGGTCTAAAGTCTGAGCTGCTGATCTAATGATCATTTCTTTGTTTCTGTTAGATGGAACTGTCAAGGCTGCAGAAAGCTTCCAGATAAATAACAAAGGAACAACACATACTCCAGCCCCCGCCACTCAAGGGACAATTGAAAAATAGGGATGTATAGCAGCTAGGAAGGATCAATCTTCATCAGATACTTTATATAGGGGATTGGTGGGAAATAGCCTCTGCCCCCACAGAAGGACTCCACTAAATGAAGTTAGTGACATTTTTAGATTAAACTCTCTAAAGAGAATTATCATAGAGTTATAATAATGTGAGGGGACTGAGGCTTAACCTGAAAAAGACAAAAACATTCAGAGCATTGTAGACACTCCCTTCTTAACTCATCACACTGCATCTGAGTAGCCCTTAGAGTACATGTGGCACAAAACCATACATGCTTAGGCATGTCTTCACTAGCAACGTTAAGGTGCTTGAATGGGGCTGTGCAGTCGTGGCACCAGCAGGGCTATAAAAAAAACACCTCTATGAGGGATGTAGCTACCCCTGGTGCATTGTCTCCACTGCCACTTTACAGCACTGAAACTTGCTGCGCTCATGGAGGTGTTTTTTTCACACTCCTAAGCAAGAAAGTTGCAGCACTGTAAAGTGGCAGTGAAGACAAGGTCCTGCTTGGCTACATTAACAAGAAAACACTTTAGAAAACTAGATTAGCAGATCCCTTCTATTTTATTTACTGTTTTTAAAGGGTAAACAATGCACGTAAGAAATATCTACTACAAAGGGTCATGAAGTCTAAACAGGAAGGTAAAATAGTGTAGTGGATAGGGCATGGCATTAAAGAGTCCTAGGCTCTATTCCTATCTCTGGCAAACCGTAAAACATTTTTGTCCCTAGGGTATGTCTATTCTACAGCTGCTGCAGTGGCACACCTACAGCTCTGCATTTGTGCCACTTGTAGCAGTCTTGGTGTAGAAACCTCCTACATAGACTGAAGGAGTTTTTCGGTTGATGTAGTTAATCCACTGCTCCAAGAGGCAGTAGCTATATTGATGGCAGAATTCTTCCATTGATCTAGCCACGTCTACCTAGGGAGCTAGGTTGACCTAACTATGTTGCACAGGCACAAAACTTTTCATAGCTGTGAGCAACATAGCTAAGTTAATCCAATTTTTAAGTGCAGACCAGGCCTTAATTTTCCTGTTGGTAAAATGGGTATAATAAAGCCTTCATATCTTGTTAAAGCACTTTGGCTAAGTTTTTCAAAAATGTCTAGTGATTTTAGGGGCCTCAACCAGTTTGAGACGCCTTATCTACATAAAGCAACCACCACTCTGGAAATCAGGTTGCTTTAAGGTGTCTCTAGTTAGGCATACAAAATCCCATCACTTTTGAAAACCTTGACCTTTGGGATGTATGCATCAGAAGTTCTCTCAGTACTAGTATTAAGTAAGAATGTCTTAAAAAATAAAATTCATAAAACAAAAGGCTATGCATGGACAAGTGTGTTTCAAAGGAACCTCAGACTGAATTCCAATTTTTCACACAATCTGTATTTGCATGTGCAGACCTGATGACCTGCAGGTATAATATCTGTCTGCATGAACAATTTTAAAGCCCATTAAAAAAATTGACCCCAAACATAGAGAACAAAAGACACTTACTTTTTGTACCATTTTGAAAAACATCAGTTCAATGAGATGCCCACTTTTTTTTTAACGTTCAGCCTCTACTTATGCAGCAACATGAAAAAAGAGATAGCAAACCACACACAAAATGGTTGAACTCTATAAGCAATCATGTTTAAAGAAATAACAGCTCTTTCCCAAGATAAACACTTGCCTGCAAAATTTCAGCTGAAAAATAATCTCTATGGCTGAGTTAATATTTTTTGAATGGAAAGATGCCTCGAAAGGAAATATCAACAGAACCTTTAGCAATAGCAGCCATGTCATGTGCACCTCCCTGATGTGTGAACTTGTTCGTTGAAATTCAGATACTGCTTTCAAGAAATAACTGCAAAATATTCTTTCCTTCCTGGCTATTATTTTTTCCCTCTGCACTGACTAGTATCCCTCAGCAGTTTCAACATTAAGTCTGCTTGTAAGGCTAAACAAAAACAAAAACCAAAAACATTTAAACTAAATCTACCCAGATAAATCGAATTAACATGTAAATAATTGGTTCTCAAAGTCAGTGTGTTGCTATTTTAAACACTATATGCAAACTCATGTGATGTTTCGGAGCTTCAGTAAAGACTGAATTTCTGTTGCAAAAATTTCTGTCTCATTCTTTTTACATAGGCATGTAATGTGCAATGCCAAGGGCTTTCACTAATAATATTTATGGTGCAATAAATCTTCTTCCATATAATTTTTGTGGTTGATGTTAGCTTTGGTACATGGACATGTTCCAAAGTAGAATCTATAATTACTCATCCCCAGCAATTGGTTTTAATAGGATCATTTTGCTGAATAACTATTTGATTTCCGGACATGTTTAAAGGTAGCACAGGAGGCTGAAGCAGTGTTCAAGGTCACTTTTCTCCATGGGATCACTATTCTGTCTAACGACATGCTGAACTCGTTTTGAATTCTTGCAAGATGGAGAGAGAGAAAAGAGGGTACAGGAGACCAACAGGTCTTTACTACCCACTATCAAATCAGGTGAATGCGTTAGTTTATGAAGCAAACAAACAACAAAAACAGTCCCCAACAGCGGCTTCATAATCTATACAGGTTCCAAGTTCATATCTATAACTCTTGGACTGCTCAGTCTTTCTATTGTGTTTACTAGGCCTCACCATTCTTACTCTGTCCCCTCGGAAAAATGCCCTTGTTTCCTCTTACACTTTTATGGTCTTTTAAATACAGATGCTCACTTGATTAATCATCTACACATCTTCCCATTACCTGCTTTCTGAGTCCGAAGAGTGGAACTTCCTACAGGGCAGCAGTGGTAATTTTCTTATTGACATCCCAATAAGTGCTTCACTTTACAGTGGGCAATACAGCATCTGCATCTGCAACTTTCACCTGTGATTATATCTAACTTCACAAGCTATGCAGGAGGGGGGCAGGTCAGTTCTTGAAGAATGGTATAGCCTTGAGAAAATGCCAGGTGCTGCAAGAAGTAGAATTGGCTATTTATTAGCCTCCATTGGACCCAGCCTGTACTTAATTGACCCACCCTGAAGTTAGATAGCACCAAGAAGAAGGAGATGTACTGACTATTATTGGTCATTGTAATGGTATATTATTTTGCAGCAGCCAAGTTTATGCTAGCCAGAAGTTCTCCAAATTCACTGCACCATGACCTCCTCCTGAAAACAAAAATTACTACACGACACTGGGTGCAGGGACCAAACCCTGAGCCCTGGGGCCCGTGAAGGGGGCTGGGGGGACAAAGCCAAAACCCAAGTCCCACCCCTGGGTGGGAGGGGGGCAAAGCTCAAGGGCTTCAGCCCCGTGCACAGGGCCTGTAACCAGAGCCCGCCAGCCAGAGCTGAAGCTCTCAGGCTTCAGCTTAGGCTGCAGGTGGCAGGGCTTTGGCCCCAGGCCCCAGCAAGTCTAATGCCAGCCCCAGAGACCCCATTAAGTTGGGGTCCAGACCCACAGTTTGAGAACCACAGGTAAACTGCACAAGATCCTTGCCTTGTGGAACAGCTAGCTACATGTTCCTGTGCGAATTTTGACACAGCAGGGGAGTTGGCTGCATGCTTTGTTGTGTGTATTTTGGCAAAGCAGAGGGCTTGTGAGCTGCTTGCTCCTAGAGAGTATATAAAATAATAGCGTTTAGCAAGGGATTTTGAAAGGGTTTTTTTACGCTCTCATTAGCAGTTCTAAAATTAGGGCAAGAATTATTTGAAGAGGATTATTATTTTAGAGTTTTAATGTGACAATTGACAAAAGGCAACATGGAAACTATGGGCTGTAAATGCAAAATAGAGGGTTTTTTTTTCTTTTTTCCCCAGTGGAAAATGCAATGATGGAAACTATGCCAACACTACATATTAATTACACTAATGAGCGACAATGGGGAGAGGAAGGAGAACTAAGCAAACCCAGCTATCAATAATAAAATTCCATGAAAACTCTAGTGTTAAAAGGAATTGTTCTGTAAATGTTTATGCAGTTATGCAAACATTTTCTATATATTGCTGATTGTTAGATATTCTGGATATGACAAGAAAAATGTGAAAAGTCACATTTTCAGTCTATCTTCTTGCAAAATGTACAGTAAAACATATCCTTAAACTAGTTTCCTTCTCACTCTATTTAGCAGACTTAGTAATACATCAGTATTGTAACTGTTAGGAACTTTTGTGGATCCTGAAATAGCTAATCTTCGCAGGACATTACAGCTGCAAATTACCTTTTGAAAAGTTGGCCAGGAATCCACTAACCAAATGAATAGATTATTCAAAGTTATGAGGTACTACCCTGCCCCACCCCCCAGAAGTCATAGTGAGATTTTGTAGAACATCAGTCAGTTTTTCTAACTGCAATATTAGTGCTAGAGCCACCACTTTTCTGGACTGTACCTTCAGAAGAAAAAAAATTCAGTAGTACAGTAGAATTGTGCTGGCTACTATGTGGAAAGGAATGTATGTTGCAAGATTGGCATCCTACCTGCCAGTGCAATTCTCAGCACATTCCTTATTAAAATAATACAGAATATTTCAATTTTTGTAATGGTTAAAGTTTACATATGTACATTTAGAACTCTGGTTACATGGGATAAAACATGGACTTCATTTGAATAGTTTTTCCTTCAGTGTCTTCAAATGGTATCAATACAGGATGGCATATCTTACAGAAACACTGCCTAATGTTCTTTCCTGACACTCAGCAAGGCTCAAAGTGGAATCTAGATTAAATAAACTGAATTTTAAATAGGCTAAATCTGTAGTCCTCAGCCTTCCTCTTGTCAGCTACCCATACATTTTTTTTCCTGTCATTCCTTCTCTTTACCGTATAAATGGATTATTACTTGTAAATGATAGTAACTCAAGTGGTACTTTGTCAAGTAAAAAAGCTTATTGCCTTTGTGCATTTACTATCCTCTTTTACTGATGTATCCTCTAATATGTAGGTGTATTATTCCTAAAATACTATTCCTTCAGTGAGCGAGAGGATTTAAATAAATTCTCTGGTCAATGAGCAATTCCACAGCCAAAGCAATATTATAAACCAGCATTCTAGTGCAGGATTCATGCATTGGTTTTTCACCAGCAGAGCAGACCGGCTAACATCTATTTTGTGGTGTCAACTTAAACAATTACAATGATCTCTCTCTCTCTCTCTCTCTCTCACACACACACACACACACACACCACAGTTGACTTGACCCAGTTCAACATGAGTGTCTCTTCGGGCTCTCCCCAAGGCTGTAGGCCCTTCAGTTAGCACTAGGACACATCATGAGCATAATGCCTATCTCTCACCAGTATTGTCACTCCCCACAGAAGAATTAACATTCACCATTCAATGGAAAATTGAAAAAATAAAGAAACAAGGCAATGAAAACTTAAAGCCAGTGCTCTTGGAAGAGCACAGTGACAGTGGATCCTGTGGGCGGGGATACCCAGGTCCTCAGCGATATATAGACTCTTAACTTCTATCATAATCAATGGAAGTTAGGAGCCTAAATACCTTAGAACAGGGGTTCTCAAACTTCATTGCACCACGACCTCCTCCTGAAAACAAAAATTATTACAGGACCCCAGGAGGGGGGAACCAAAAGCCTGAGCCCAGCCGAGCTCCACCACCTGGTATTCACTTTGGGGTCCCAACCCACAGTTTGAGAACCACTGCCTTAGACGATCTGGGCTAGAATTGCTTAGTATGGTTTGGTATGGCTGGTGGGCATAGGTAGTTAGTGTATATAGTATCAGTGATGTAGTGTAACAATGACTAGTATCTGCCTCAGAATGCCTTTACATACAAAACACTTGCATTGCAGCAACCCTGCTTATCCTTTAATATGTACTGGACAGCTCTGTAATTATAATAAGAACAAAAAAAAGCCTTTGGCTTTTGCCAGTTCTTTAGGATTCACGCTCCCCATGACTGGGTGCCCATTGTGAATGACTGAATTTTGTAAATTAGTGAGTAAAGATCTGATCCTGCTCCCAATGCAGTCAGTCAGAATTTTGCCATAGAATTCAATGGAAGCAGGGCTCGTCCTGAATGACTTGATCCTGCATCACAGAAGTCATAAGAGGCTTTACCATTGACTTCTATTGGTGCAAAATATATTTTGTTAATTTATTTTGCCAGTGGTCATTTATGTGTAATTATTTCTTATATTTCATAATTAAAATTGCCATTAATTATTGTCTATATTATTTTAAAGCACCCAAATATGTGATGAGCTCATACAGTACAAGTAAGAAGTGATGGGGACAGATGCTCCATTGGTGTGGAGTGTTGTAGTTCCATTGCCTTCAACTGGGGATCTGCCCCATCTTAATCCTGACGGAGGATGCTTTACATTCTAATTTCAGGCATGATGCAACAAAGGAATGAGGTCAGGTAAGAAATCAATATAAAGGGGTGTGTTGGGGGAATTGGGAGAAAAAAGCAGCAATACTTAGCCAAGGCTTGTACAGAATATGTGGTGTAGTCAACCCCCACAAACCTTGTATAAATATCTTAGCATCAATATACATAAGTATCTTTGACTCATTTCTTGTGGTAAAGGCATTGTAGTAGGTTTTGTTAAAATAATGTGGTTTTAATATAATTCCTCACTCCAGCATCTGCTGTTAAGGCTTAGATGAGGCATTGAGAGGGACTGCTATTCTTCTGTGCAAATTATAAGTGCCCTGGTTTTACAGTCCCTTCCTAAGCAAGGACTGTAGGAACTGACTCAAGGAGTGAAATCCTAGCCCCACTGAGTGTGGCTGTAATATAAACCAAGTGTTTGAACTCAGGCTTAAGCCTAACCCCTCTTCCATCTACACACAACTATCACTTACCCAGGGCTTGGACCCAAGGTCCTAGGACACCATGCAGGTGGGGAGTGGTCCAGTCTGAGTCAAGCCAGGACCTAGACACAGCCCCACTGGACTGGTGCTCTGGGAGTCTGCCAAGAGTATTGCACAATAGCAAAGGGTGACTTTCTTTGTCCTTTGGACAGGCAAGTTTGGTGGACGGTCAAGTTTTCCCATGTTGCACCATGAAGAAATGGCTAGAGCAGTCACATTTTGGGAGGACACTAGGAAGTCTGGGATATGGGTGTTTGGACTTGGGCCCAGATAATGCAGTGTAGGTGTTGGAACTTCAGGTTATAATCTGGGGTTACAAATGAGTGTAGACACTTAAGACGTAGGTTAGCAAACACAGGGTCTGCTAACTCGAGGTCAAATGACCCTGGGCTTACTTTTCACTATACATATACCCACTGAAGTCAATGGAGCTTTGCCACTGACTTCAGCAAGGTCAGGATTTCACCCAGGTATGCAGGTTAGTGAAGTGTGGGTTAGCAAAATTCTGTACTGCTTAAGGAAATTCAGCGCTCATGTTTCACAGTATTTTATTTACCTTGGGTAAACCATGAATGTTTTAGTGATTTGGTGATATATTTTTCACAGACTATTTTAAGCACTTTCTTTTTTAACCATACAAACAATGTGTATCTGCAGCTTTTTGGCCTTGTCTTAAATAAAACTAACAGTAATAAAGAAGAGCAGAGGGGTTTTTTTTTGTTTTGGTTTGGTTTTTTTGCTTCCTTTTCGTCCTTCTTGTTGAAAATTGCTATTTGAAAATGCAGTCTCTGAGAACAGAGTCACTTCCTGACCGTGTCTGGCAAGAGAAGAAGTCTGTAATGCATGATACTTTTTCATACTGAGGCAGGAAGCTCTGGTCTTTGTGCTCTTCATGAATATATTTTACACATCTTTTTGCTGTTTTCTAGCCTAAATGAAGATATATTTTAAATGGCACAAAAAAAATTAACTTGTTTCATAGGTAACAACTTTATCTGACAAGTTGAGTACAAACTGAAACACAGGGCAAGCTTAAAGAAAACATACTCAGTGAAGACTTACTGTAAAGGTGGCTAAGAAACAAAAATGTCTAATGAATATTTGAGTAAGTGAATTTACATTATAGAACATATAAAAACAATTAGGACACACACACCCCCCTTTCAGCCACTAACTAAAGGGTGGCTTAAAAATAGAAGTAGTTTTGCCACCATGTAAATCTCTATACGAATGAATGTGTTACCAAGAACCCAACACTTTTCTTTGCAAGATAGCCCAGATGGAATCTGAGAATTAGCACATTATTAGCTGAGCTTTATTTTTGGAATTCTAGGTACTTTACCTGGTTCTTGTAAAATGTCTTTTCTCTCGTTCCATGAGGAGCATCTGGATGAACTGGAGTTAAAAACAGATCATGAGGCCAGATGACCCACTACCAGGCATCTTGCATAATTATTCATACCTGTGTGAAGTGGGTAAGAAACATTAGGGAGCAGATCCTGGCCTGGCACTGGCTACTTTGCATTATGATAATAGAATGAAGTAGCTGTAAAACTGGTGGATCCTGCCTCTTGAGATTTCTTCTCCATGCCAGGAAATTATCAGGTAGCATTCGCCAGCCAGCTTCTCAGCCTCTTGTGCATAAGGTATAACTGAGAGGAAGAGGGTGTAACTAGGGCTTACTCCCTGGTGATCCCAGTGATTTTGGGACCAGGGGTAGGCCTGAGACCCAGTCTCCAGCCAGCCCTAGTACTGTTTGAATGAAAAGGTAACTTAGAGCCATACAGCCTCCTAAACTGTGTCAAGTGCAACTTGGATGCAGCTTAGAATCTGGGCCTTGGTAATGTTTAAACTCACTTTGCACCAGTTTTCATAAGTATGCAAGGTGCAAGGCAGTGCCTAACAGGACCTAATGCTGAAAGTCCTAGGAAGGTTTTACACCCCCTCAGTTTTAGATCCCGGGCCTTCCAGTGCCCATTGTCCTGCACTTGTCCCCTGTGTCCCCTTGTCTGGCATACTACTACCTGATAAAGCATGGTGCTGGTATTTTTACATTTTGCACAGGTTCTATTTTGTTCTAAATAAGTCTGGCCAGTGCACCTGTTCCCTCTGCTAAAATAATCTGGAGGAAAAAATTAGAATATGCACATGTAAGTAAGTACGTAAACTGCTTTCTTGTTTTAGTTTTGCTCTATTGTGTTGGGCCATGAGGTAACTCTGTGCATTCCCTGAGTGCTGTATCAGGAAGTCTGCAACAAGAGGAAATGTATCGTTTTCCCAAGGACAATGGAACATGTGTTAGAGTTTGGGGTTTGTTTGTTTCTCAGAGGAGAGAGATTTGTCAGGTTCTCGCTGCTGTATTACTCACTTCTCAGTCCTGAACTAAATAAATCCCATTCTATAGAACAAGGTACATCCTGTCATCTGCCAAAACTGATGTTGACTTGAAAAGTTGTGCTCTATTGGTGAGAGAATCTCTGAAGCCCAGGAGGTCTGGACAATTTTTCCCCACAGACTGTTGGTCTGGAGTGAGGAGATTCCATATATTTTATTGACATGATGTTCTGCGACACAGGAGATTAAAATCCCCATCTTCGGTGATCCAACTCCTAATGGGGAATATGTCAATGGTAATTTAATCAAGAGGGGAAAAAAACTTGTTCCAAGAGAAGAAATTATTTAGTTTGAGATTCACGACATTAAAAAAAATCTATAGTGATAATTCCCCCCTCATAGTAGTTTGACATCAGTGTATAAGCATTTACTTCAGTAGAGTTAATCCTGATTTACACTGGTCCAAGAAAGAGAAGAATCGGGCCTTTTTTGGTACCAGCTGAATGTTAGGGCTAGGTTGTGACTGGCAGGGGTGGCTCTATGTTTTTTGCCGCCCAAGCATGGCAGTCAGGCGGCCTTCGGCAGCGTTTCTGCGGGTGGTCAGGTGGCATTTCTGCAGGTGATCTGCCAGTCCCGCACCTTCGGCACATCCACCGCCGAATTGCCGCCAAAGCCATGGGACTGGTAGACCTCCCACAGAAACGCTGCTGAAGGCTCCCTGACTGCCACCCTCATGGCAAGCAGCAGGCCGCTCTCCCCCCCACCCCCCGGCTTGCCGCCCCAGGCACGCGCTTGCTACACTGGTGCCTGAAGCCACCTCTGGTGACTGGCCCTTGTGTGGGTGCTCACAGAAAGGGAGGACACAAGCAATGTCCTCCCCATGCACATCATGCACAAGGGCCGGCCTTAGTTGCACACTTTGTGCTGGGGAAAATGCAGAAGCATGAGGAATACTCTTTTCATGCCCCCACTGTGGATGGAGAAGAGATGGGGCCATAGCCAGAGCCCTCTCCCACAGCAGCTCATGACCCTGTGGGGAAGACCCAGCATAGGGAAGACGCTGTACAGTTTGAAAGGGCAGTGCAACCTGCACACCTGCTGTATGTGCTCCCTGAGTTACCTTGGATGACGTGCCACATGCCACAACCAATTCAGACTGTATACTAACTACACAATTAGGTCCTTTATCACTGATAAAGCAGCTCCTTCCTCTTATGCACAGTCTGAATTTCCCTTCCCTTTTCCTGTTTTTGCATGAGATGTTCCTCCTAGTCTCTTGTGAGATTCCAGTGTGTGTGTTTGTGGCTGATATCTTTATGATTCACTGCTCATTGCTTTAAGGGATATAAAAGACTATTGAGTTTAATGGTCAATCCCTTACACATCCCATAACCACCGAAAACACGTGCAAAATGTTAATGGACAAAACAAACCTTTTCAATGACAAATTTAGCACATTCCTTCCTACCTATAGTGCCACAGATTAATAAGCCAGTCTTTAGAGCATCCTACAAAACTGTTAGCTAAACACCTGATTTTGACCACTACTGTCAATGGGAGTTTTCCTGTGGACTTAAATGGGAACAGTATTAGGATCCTAGTGATATTATTATAACTAGGTTTCATTTTTATTAAATTATGTCTTTAGTTTATACTATATAAAATGCATTACCCAATTTATTACATTCAAAACATATTTACTTTGAGCTATTTGTTATTATTTACTTAAATTACTTCTAGTGTAGTGGAGGCTCCAGCAAGGAATTGTGCTAGATCTTGTACCCAGCAATAAGCTTTACAATCTAAGCATACAATGAGAGACAACAGGTGGATAGAACAAATACATGTGGGGAAGGAAGGAGGAAAAAAGTAACTGAGGGCCAATTATGTTTGGCATAACAACCAGCAGTCACAGCGCACCCATATACTTGCCATTGTTGAGAGCTGGGAATCATTTCAAGAGTGGCCCTAATTGCTTTAGTTTATGTCACTAAATAGTGCAGATAGAGGTTATCATTTACTGTATATTTGTAGGCAGCCTAGCATAATGGGGCTTTGAACCTAATTGATAGAAGAGGTTGTTCAATTTAGTTTCCTGGTAGATTTAGAAGGAATAAGTACAGCACTCCTTCAACCATACTGCATTCCTGTTAAACAAGGTAACTTAGGAGCTCATAATACTTGGTAACAATCCATGTTTCATTCGATCAATGAAAACACACCCCGTTCCATGTTTACTGATTGTTGTAGTGCATTGTTTGTTCATTACTATAACACTTCGTGTATTTAGATTGTTTGCCCTCCATGTCAATGGCTTTGTGCTTGTTTGGCATTGTCTCTCTACGGCACAATATAAATACATATACCAACTTGATACTACAGTAATGAGTGCATAGGAATGAAGACCATGTTTAACTTTGGTAAACAGGGGCCTGATCAAAAGCCCATTGAAGTCAATGGGAATTGAGCTCTGAATGAAGACTTCAACTTATGGTACCTTACAGATGAAATCCCAGGGATTTGTATGCATATTCAGACACTACAAGGATAAGAACACTGATTTTCTGTCTTTGTGAGAAGCACATTTTATTATTTTTAATTATTATTCCATGCATAGCTAAAGTTCCCCCTGCGGGTCCGGGGACAGAATAGGCCCACCACTCCTCCTGCATATCGTAAAAGGTGACTAAAAGAGGGCTACCTAGAGAGGGATGGGCTCCACCAGGTTAGAAATTTGCCCAAGACACACTATATGATAAGCAAGTCAACCATGTCCATACCAGATTGGTTGCAGCCCGGGTTAATAATGACCGAGCCATACGTGTCCCACCAGGGCGGACACGACAAGTATACTACTGGTGTAACCCCAACAAAGAGGATCCATGGAAGAGATAATATCATCATAGCCACATGGAATATAAGGACATTGAGACAAATAGGTAGGTTGAAAGAACTCACGTACGAAAGGAACAACACCTGGCACCTCCTAGGAATCTCTGAGGTCAGATGGAAGGACTTTGGAGAGGCACTAACGGAAGAAGGTAAGGTACTCTATTACAGTGGAGAGGACAAACGTGTCAATAGCATAGGATTTCTTGTGCATAAAGATATCAGGAATTCAGCATTAGGATGCCACTCAATATCCTGCAGTCTTATTTCCATCTGTCTAAAGGCAGTACCATTTAATATCACAGTGGTACAAATCTATGTGCCCCTACAACAGACTATGACGATGAGCAAATTGAAGATTTTTACAATCAACTCCAAGACATCATCAATAAGATACACAAGAAAGATATCCTAATTGTACAGGGAGATTGGAATTCTAAAGTGAGTACGGATGCACAGGCAGATTGGTGAGATTATTGTGGCCCTTTCTGTAATGCGGTAACCAATAACAGGATTGAAACTTTTGGAGTTTGCCAGCTACAACAATTTGGTTTTTGCAAACACATTAGAAGCACATACAGTATCCAGACAATCAACATCTCATGCACCTGATGGTCTACATCACAGCCAGATTGACTATATCATGGTGCAAAACCAATTCATTCTGAGATTAACAGAGCTAAAACAAGAAGCTTCCCTGATGCTAATATTGGAAGTGATCACGACCTTGTGATGCTAAACTTTTGGCTTCGGCTAAGGAACATCATCATGCCAAAATTCACCAGAATCAAGTTTGACTTAGAAAGCCTCAGAGACCAAAACATTGCAGAGTCATTTCAAGCAACAACAACAACAAAAAAACAAAAAAACTCAGAAAATTTGCCCTGCTGCTTCCTCTAGAGGAAGACATAGAAACAATAAGCAGCAATTTCAACACTGTAATGAATGAGGCACCAATGGACATCCTTGGGAAATACCATAAGAAAATAAAAACATAGGACACAAATGAAATACTACAAATGTGTGACATTAGAAGAGAACTTAAGAGAGACAAGAACAGCACTGAGGGAGCTGATAAATACAGAGTGATTGGCAGAAAGATCAAGAAAGGAATGAAGATGGCCAAGGAGATATGGATTGAAAACCAATGCTCTAAAATTGAAGAGTGTATCAATAATAAAAATAGCAAATGAGCCTTGCAGGTTGTAAAAGATCTGATGAGGGAAAGATGTATCAAAGCTAATGCAATTCAAGGCAAAGAAGGGAACAATCTTCCAGAAGAAAGGGACATTATCAATAGGTGGACAGACCACTGCTCTGATCTATACAACCACCAGACAAATGGAAATCCTAGTGACCTAGACAGCCCAGATTCAACAGAGGAGGATGACTGCATGAAGAAGTGGAGACAACTGTGAAATCACTCGAGAACGGAAAGGCTACAGGTATTGACAACATCCCATTTGAACTGATGAAATTCGGAGGAGAAATAGTAATAGACGTATTCACCAAGATCTGCAACAAGATCTGGCAGACCAGTGTGTGGCCGTCAACATGGACACAGTCACAAATTGTCCCTCTGCCAAAGAAAGGCAACCTGCAATTGTGTCAAAATTACCAGACCATAAGCTTAATTAGCCATCCCAGCAAAGTGATACTGAAAGACATATTGAACAGATTGAAGCCACAAGTGTAGAATATCATTTGCTGAAGAACAAGCTGGCTTTCGTGCTGGAAGAAATACCACAGAACACATTTTCAACCTTTGTGTTCTTTGTGAAAAGTACTTGCAACACCAGAAGGACATCTACCAAATATCTGACTGCTCTGATCATACCACAATACCAGTGGATAGTATGGTGAGAATGTCCCTTAAGCACCAGTCCTGGTGGGCTAAGAATTTTGTTGTATGCCAGAATGGCACCCTTGTAACATGATTTTTGTTAATTTAAGAGGTTCTGCACTCTTACCGTATTCTAAGGCAAGTAACCCTTTGGAAGAAATACAGTTTGATGACAGTAACCACTAAAGACCAATAACGGTTCAGTCTTGCAAGCTTCAGGCGACAGAAGGTACTATTGACTCCAGTAGGAGTTCCATGTTTAAGCTCCTTGGGTCAGAGACCATCTTTTTGTTCTGTGTTTGTACAGTGCCTAGCGCAATGGGGTCCTGGTCCATGACTGGGGCTCCTAGGTGCTACCACAGTACAAATAATAAGTGATGGATGGCGGGCTTTCAGGGCCAGGCGGTAAGTTTGTACTACTTGAAACATTTACCATGTTTTAAACAGTGAAATGGAAGAAATGTCCCCTTATCTTTCAGGATGGTTTTCTCCTCCTGAGACTGGAACTGCAGTAGTGGCAGATTGTATGTTGGCTGCAGTGTAAATAACCAGGAAGGGTAACCACATTTCAGTATCAGGGGGTAGCCATGTTAGTCTGTATCCACAAAAACAAGGAGTCCAGTGGCACCTTAAAGACTAACTGATTTATTTGGGCATAAGCTTTTGTGGGTAAAAAACCCACTTCTTCAGATGCGTGGAGTGAAAATTACAGATGCAGGCATTGTTATTCTGACACATGAAGAGAAGGGAGTTACTTCACAAGTGGAGTACCAGTGTTGACAGGGCCAATACAGTCAGAGTGGATGTAGTTTACTCCCAATAATAGACGAGGAGGTGTCAATTCCAGGAGAGGAAAAGTTGCTTCTGTAATGAAACAATCACTCCTAGTCCCTATTCAAGCCCAAATTAATGGTGTTAAATTTCAAATGAATTTTAGTTCTGCAGTTTCTCTTTGAAGTCTGTTTCTGAAGTTATTTTGTTCAAGTATGGCTACTTTTAAATCTGTTATAGCATGTCCAGGAAGATTAAAGTGTTCTCCTACTGGCTTTTGTATGTTACCATTCCTGATGTCTGATTTGTATCCATTTATTCTTTTACTTAGGGACTGGCTGTGGGGCATTGGTGGCACATGATGGCATATATCACATTAGTAGATGTGCAGGTGAATGAGTCCCTGATAGCGTGGCTGATGTGGTTGGGTCCTCTGATTGTGTCGCTAGAGTAGATATGTGGACAGAATAGGCAACAAGGTTTGTTACAGGGTTTGATTCCTGCGTTAGTGTTTCTGTGAAGTGGTGTGGAGTTGCTGGTGAGTATTTGCTTCAGGTTGGGGGGCTGTCTGTAAGCGAGGACTGGCCTGCTTCCCAAGGTCTGTGAAGGTGAGGGATCATTCCAGGATAGGTTGTAAATCGTTGATGATGTGCTTGAGAGGCTTTATTTGGGGGCTATATGTGATGGCCAGTGGTGTCCTGTTATTTTCTGTGTTGGGCCTGTCCTGTAGCAGGTGACTTCTGGGTACCCGTCTCACTCTGTCAGTCTGTTTTCTCACTTCCTCAGGTGGGTACTGCAGTTTTAAGAATGCTTAATAAAGATCTTGTAGGTGTTTGTCTCTATCTGAGGGATTGGAGCAAATTCGGTTGTATCTTAGGGCTTGGCTGTAGACAATGGATTGTGTGATGAGTCCTGGATGGAAGCTGGAGGCATGTATGTAAGTGGAGAGGTCAGTAGGTTTCCGGTATAGGGTGGTGTTTATGTGACCATCACTTATTTGCACTGTAGTGTCCAGGAAGTGGATCTCTTGTGTGGACTGGTCCAGGCTGAGGTTTATGGTAGGGTGGAAATTGTTGAAATCCAGGTGGAATTCTTCAAGGGCCTCCTTCCTGTGGGTCCATATGATGAAGATGTCATCTATGTAGCACAAGTAGAGGAGGGGTGCTAGGGGACAAGAGCTGAAAAAGCGTTGTTCTAAGTCAGGCATAAAAATGTTGGCATACTGTGGGGTCATGTGAGTAACCATAGCTGTGCTGCTGACTTGAAGGTATAAGTTGTCCCCAAATCTGAAATGGTTGTGGGTGAGGACAAAGTCACAAAGCTCAGCTACCGGGTGTGCCGTGGCCTCATCAGGGATACTGTTCCTGGCAGCTTGTAGTCCACTCCCATGTGGAATATTGGTGTAAAGAGCTTCTACATCCATGGTGGCCAGGATGGTGTTTTCAGGAAGATCACCAATGCATTGTAGTTTCCTCAGGAAGTCGGTGGTGTCTCGAAGATAGCTGGGAGTGTTGGTAGTGTAGGGTCTGAGGAGAGAGTCCAAATAACCAGCCAATTGGTACTATAAGAGTACCAATGCCTGAGATGATGCAGAGCATCCAGGATTTCCAGGTTTATGGATCTTGGGTAGCAGATAGAATACCCCTGGTCGGGGTTCTGGAGGTGTGTCCGAGTAGATTTGTTCCTGTGCTATGGCAGAGAGTTTCTTGAGCAGATAGTGTAGTTTCTTTTGGTAACACTCAGCAGGATTGGAAGATAGTGGCCTGTAATAGGTGGTGTTGGGGAGTTGCCTGGCAGCCTCCTGGTCATAATCCGACTTGTTCATTATGACTACAGCTCCTCCTTTGTCAGCCCCTTTGATTATAATATCAGAGTTGTTTCTCAGTGTTTATTTGTCTCCTTTTTAAATATAGGAAAAGTAACATCTACAAATTCTATCAAAGCAATACATTGCAAGAATGTTAGCAGCATTATCTCCCTGAATGGTTACTTTCTGTATCTCGGTAATAGGGGGAGGAGGTGTGCAGGGGGAGTGGTAGTTATACATCATACCATGATGATCCTGTGATAGTAGTTTTATCTGATAATAGCTTCTGCTGTTTGATTTTTAAGCTAACCTTGATTTCATGAAGCTCCTGATTTCATGCCTTAATTCTAGAGGCTAAATTATTAAATAAGGTGCGTTTTTTTTCATGATGAATATTTGTCAAAACATTTCTTAGTGCAGTCTGAAGACTGCTGTTTCTAGCCTTTGAATTGCTTTCAGTCTTTATAAGAAGGGAGAGACTAATTCCGCTATTAAAAAAGAAAAAGTCACCTACATGCTCTCGGTAGATCTCTAAAAGCACATTTCTAATGGTCCCTTTCTAATATTGCTACTGTAGGTGTGTCATAGTCATACTGTTAGACTTTGTACTGTTCGACTTTATCTATGCATGTTGTACCTATGTAAGTACAAATTTGCAATATGTACTATTGAGCAACAATGGGCAGCAATTTACAAGATATGGATCTAGGTATGTGGACAAATATTAAGTTTTCTGATTTTGGGGTGCAGGGGCCTGATTTCCAGAGGTAGGGTGCTTAGCATTTATTACCATTCATGCTCATTTAAGGCATCCTAAGTTAGGACACTCAAAATCACCAGTCACTTAAAAAAATTAGTCCTTTAGGTTAAACTGTGAAAATATCTAGAACAATAATGATGCTGAATATGCTGTTACATTTTACAGTTAAGAACAGTTTTCAGTGTAGGTGCAGGAGTTACATCATAGACTATTTGGTGGTTGTTCAAAAATAATTTTACCACTGAAATGACTCAATAGAAAAAATAAACGTATAGATGGAGAGAACCAAACGTGCATCTAGTCCGTCTGCTTGCCTTATAGCAGGTGCTGCTTGCTATTTAACGGTCATGATCACTGTAGTTTTGAATTTCGCCTTCTTTAACTCACACCTCTTCTTGCCCTTCAGCGTGTAAGTTACAACAATTCTGAGGGCTTGTCTAGGGGACACTAAGGAAAATTAAGCCAAATTAACTAACGGTATGAAATTGATGTACATACATTAAAGCACTTCTTAGTCCTATGTGGACACTCTCTTTCAGAAGTGAAGTGGCCTTAGTTCACACTAGTTTAATTCTCCTCCAAGGAGGAGGGATCTGGGAGAGGTGAGACATCAGCCATGCACAGTGTCCTTTTAACATAATGTCAGAAAATAAAGACAATGAGTCAATGACAATTTGATGTTTGACTCAGTTCACTGGGAATTTGTTTCTCACTCTAGGCAAAATAATTTGGGTAAATACATCATAAAATGGACTAAACTATAATACTCCAGTCCTGTAGACAAAATTAGAATCAACCAAATAAAGTCAACATATTTCAGTTTTCACAGGGGAAGATAGTAGAGATTTTCCCTGTCCCAGATTTTATTTGCCTTGAGGATGGAACCTCTAGCTAAGATAATATCCATAAACTACTTATACCAAGACATCCAAGTCATACCACTGTAATAAATGGGGAGATATATTTATTGTCTATTGCTGACCCTATTGATGCTCCCAGATGCTACCGACCATACAACATTATGGTAAATGATCTAAATTATCTTTTAATATTAATTGATCAACAGCTGGAGTATTCCCTTTAATACATATGTGCTCTGACAACATATATAACTAAGGGCTTGGCTACACTGGAGAGTTGCAGCGCTGGTGGTGGGTTTACGGCACTGCAACTTACTCACCGTCCACACTTGCAAGGCACATACAGCGCTGCATCTCCCTGGCTGCAGCGCTGGCTGTACTCCTGCTCTGCCTGGGGTATAATGATTGCAGCTCTGGTGATGCAGCGCTGCTCCACCAGTGTGGCCACCAAAAGCGCTGTAATTGGCCTCCAAAGGAATTCGGAGGTATCCCAGAATGCCTGTGCAGCCACTCCCAACAGCGCTGCAAACGCTGCAAATGTGGCCACACTGCAGCGCTGGTAGCTGTCGTGGTGGCCACACTGCAGTGCTTTCCCTACACAGCTGTACGAAGACAGCTGTAACTCCCAGCGCTGTACAGCTGCAAGTGTAGCCATACCCTAACTTACCATTCATTTGGTGAGCATAGGTGATGAAATGTTTAGGCATTTAAAAACATCATTTAGCACCTGCTTTATTTAGAGGGAAATGTGCTTGCAGGTGTGAAGCAGATTGGGCAGAAAACATGAGGTGGGGTGTAAAAGGCAGGTGCAGTTGGAAGCCTTTAAGCTACCACACAAAGAGGAAGAATTAGCAGTTGTTCATTTCCAACCCTATTATTTGGGGCACAGAAGTATGTAGCAAAACGAATGGAAACAACTGAAATAACTGTTTAAACAATGAGAACAACAAAACCATTGGCTATTCTGAGCTTAGTTTACTTCCCATGTATATCAATATAAAACATTTTCAGAGGTGGACGAATATACACTATCTTTACATAGCTCCAATGCAGTTGTGTTTTGAAAGGTTTTGATTTAAAGCAGGAAGGAGACTTAGCCACCAAATCCATAGAGAGTGCAACTCTGGCATTTCAGTCTGCATAACAGCATCCATGGCCATCACAATCTTCCCCTGGAAGAACTTCTCCTACAACCTACTGCCCATGCAAGTCCCATGTACAGGGGAATAACAAGTCACAGAGGGCGTTTTGAACAAATGTTAGTGCAGCTGCAGGCTACACCAATAGTTTGGTGAACTCAGTGCCAGTTGTTGGGGGGTGGGAAAGGTAATAATTAATGTGTACCTTGGACTACCATCTTCCCAAGTATGTGATTACTATGAGGCTCAATGCTGATAGGATGATTATCATAGAGGTGCTCACCCTCCGCTTTCACTTACAGAAGGGAGATCCGTGTGTGGATGTGGAACTGACATGTCATAAGATTATGAATACTGAGCTCTAACCATTTTATGAACACTGCATGTGACCTGGTAAGTGAGAGGAAGTTATGATATATTGGGATTATTGGAATTTCCTGCATGACAATATTGATCTAACTAATAGAGGACTGTAGGAAGAGCAAAAACAGGAAAGTCACATAATAAATCTAGATGAGGACATCTCAATACACACTGTGGCAAGCCATTAGCGTCAGTAATCCTGTCTCTGGCCTCTAAGAAGTAGCAAGTCTAATTTTGCCAAAGCTCTGAGGCTAGAGATCAAAAGAACACTGAAGAATTAAAAGCTTTTGTCAGTGGCAGAAGGGAGTCACTTGTCAGTAGCTGTCTAAGGACACAGGCTGCCACTGAAAGAGAGACTCTGGGGAATCTAAACAGTAGGGCCTGCCCAGATCCAGAGAAGAGCTAGATATGTGTACAGTCCATTTTATTGTTTTAAAGATGTTTTCTCTTAAATGCTTTTGTTCTAAATAAATGATACTTTGCTTCAAGGAGGCTATTTGGTTACTGGTTACCACTGCCATTGCGCTGGTGGGAAGAGAACTCCAAGGTCTGAGCCAAAGTCAGACCTTCTGGGGTGATCATGGCTGATACACAGAGGACTGCTACCCAGGGGGGGCCAACAAGTCTGAGTAGGTGAATCATTCCACCCCAAGAGAAAGGTGACAGCTTGAGGCCTGAGACCCAGAGAGGTGTGTGCTCAGAGAGACCAGGAGGAGTCAGAGGGGCAGCTCACCCAAGAACGTGGCACTGCATTATTCTTTGATTATCTCAGCCTAAGCATACTCACCAGAAAAGATACAAAGGGAGATTCACAGCTGACATAAATTGCCATAGTTCCACTGAGCTCCATCAGTGGTGCTACCCCAATTCATACTAGCTGAGAATCTGACCCATAATCTCCAAATTACAGATTGTAATGACAAATGTAAAAAACAGACACTTGCAACCTGCTAAGGTAAAACTGGAGCAGGATTTACAACCTAACATTGATTTGTCAGAATGCTCATACACATGAATTAAAAATATATTGTCGTTAACTAGATGCAAATTAACACATTACCAGTTTTCACCCTGCATTTGTATAACTGTTATAAATCTGTACCATATGTACTCTAATAATTCTAAATACTTTAAAATTACACTGGAGACCATTAGCCATCCATCAACTATTGGAAATGTCTGCTTGATCAAAGAGTGTTGGGTGTCTGGCTTCGCCATCAGAAATACTGTTTGCATATGTAGAGTGAACTGGGCTCGTGTCATGCCTCTTGTCTGTGATTGATTGAATGTGTATTAAGAGCACTGAATTTGTGAAGATGGGCTTGTTACTTGCAAAACAGAAAGAGCTGTGTGAAGAGAACATGATTGACAGTGTGTTATTGGATTAAAGATATTATATATTCTGCCTGTGTAAAAGAAACAAGCTATAAGGAATACACTAACATGGAGAAATTTCACAAGTATGGGATAATTTCCTCGACTTTATTAAATTTGATGGAGGAAGTCAATGCTTGTAACTGAAATGCCGCAATGGATTATAAATAATTTAACTTTCTGAAGAACAAAGACCGGGACTTGGTCATGTAATCAAATGATATAGTCACACAAAGAAGAAGAACGGAACCTGCACCTGCAAACACTTATCCATCTAAACAGCTACTCACAGAAGTAGCCCCATTGCCTTCTGCCACCGGAATTCAGATTGAATAGCACCTTTCACACACACAATTCTGATGGGATGGCTCATGTGAATATGGGTTTACAGGCTTGACCATTAGTGACTGACAGATGATTACAGGTTTTTATTAATTTGTTCTTTCCATTGCCTGTTTTCTTTCTTTCTTCTTTTAATGCTCTTTGCTCATGAAACAGCACCGTGGCAGAGGACAGGCGTTGTAAAGACGACACTCCCACAACACTGCTGCAAACTGTATCACTTCTGTAAGAAAAATCAATAAAAATGAATTTAAAAAAAGATGTCAAGTACTGTAGTATTCAGCAAGCCATTGATTTATTTTTCCACCTGTCCTTTTTACTGTAGATTGTGTCTTAAGGCCTGGCCCTGGGGTGATGCATAAAATGCCTCACCACAGGAGGAATGGTGATACAGGCACACCCTTCAAGGCACAATTCCCTTCTTGCTTTCCCTACACCAGCAGCAAATTACAACTGCACCCTACCATCAACCAGCTTGGTTGTAATGACTCGTGTTTCACTGGAGTCCCATTCATCCCTGCCCACATGCTCTGGGGGAGGAAGTGAAGGGGGAGAGGGAAGGAGAAGCAGAAGGGGATTAAGCATCTGAACCCAAGGTCCTAACCATAGTCTACCCTTCCCCCGTGTATGTAGTCCAAGTCACAACCTAGCCCTTAATCCCTTGGGGCTCAGTTTTTCACCTTTTCTTAAGTTTGTCTTGCATGAAAAGCCGCACTGAAAAAAGGAGATACTAGTGTGGGTAAGGCAGTATTCAGGGTGAATAGAATCTGAGCCTGTGATCACACTGGGAAAATTTCAACCTACACTTCATTGGAAATTACAGGGTTTTTTAAAATGGGGTCACATTCTGCAGTTTTTACTTAGGTCAGTTTTGCATTGACTCAGATCCTGAAAAGGGCTGAATATCTGCTACTCCCTCCTTCGGATGCATTTGAAGAAGTGGGCTGTAGCCCAAGAAAGCTTATGCTGAAATAAATGTGTTAGTGTCTAAGGTGCCACAAGTACTCCTGTTCTTTTTGCGGATACAGACTAACACGGCTGCTACTCTGAAACCTGCTACTCCCTCTGAGTCCAAGAATTGCACGCATCTGGCTTTTCTCTGGATTTGGCCTATTGATTTCAACATGCATTTGCCTTAGTATACGTACATGTGTGCCATTTCTCTTTTGTTAGCTCCTAGCCTATACTTAAGCCAAATATTTTTAGCGTCTCCACATATGATCTAGCTGTACTGGTAAAAATCTCATTGATTTCTGTGTCAGAACCTGGTCTGCAACTCCAAGGCACAATACTAAAATAATCTACAAGGAGTCAATCTTCTATTAGCGAGTAGAACAATATTACGTATCAATGGGTTTCAGGTCCAGAAGTCTATTATTTGTAACAAATTCCATTTTTTTCTATGTAACTTTCACCTCCTTATAGATCTACACAGAAAAAAAACAACAAAACACTGCCCTGAAGCTGAGGTAAACAGTAAATCAAGATTATATGAATAGTTAGATAAATATCCTCTTCTTCCTGATGAACAGTCTATACTGTCCCTAATTCTGCCCCATTTGCTGATATTCCACTGGCCTACTCTGCTGGGTCAGCTTTTGTCTTTCTGTCTTGCTTATCTGAGGACGAGTGGGAGGGGACGAATGGAGTATTACACAGGTCTAGCACAGGTCTAGCCACCTGAGGCAGAAGATTTTTAGAAGGAGCCTCCAGTTAAAAAAGTTTGGCAGAATATCACTGCTGAGTGTGAGGGATTTGGAGACACCAGACAGCCCAGCAGACCTGCTGTGACACGGTATGAGGGATTCAAGATATTACCAAAGGTAATGAGAGGGCTTCATGGGAGAGATGGCACTGTGACATTCCCCAGGGGTACGCAGAACTGTGAGGTACCTCACCACTACTTGCCCTTAATATGAAGGAGTCTAGTCTGGGTTGTGCCTGCTGTGGACCAGCTCCCTGAAACCAGTGGCCACTGGCAGCATAAGCACCACCTTTCAGGCCTGACCCTTTCTGTACAGGTAGTGACAGCCACACATCAAGCCCTAAGTTCACAGAGCATTCCCTGTAGTGTCCTACCCCTTATCCATGGAACACTCAGGGTATGGCTACACTGATTTGAAGTGTGAGTATGGTCAGAGCTCCAGCTCTGGGAGAGAGCTCTCCCAGCGCTGCACTTAAACCACATCCTCTACGGGTGTAGCTTGCAGCGCTGGGAGCCGCGCTCCCAGCACTGCGGCACTGTTTACACTGAGGCTTTACAGCGCTGTACCTTGCAGCGCTCAGGGGGGTGTTTTTTCAAAGTGCCAGTGTAGCCATACCCTCAGAGAATTACCAGGCCTGCTGTTCCCAAAGGAACAGTACACACCAGCTTGTCAGATTCATCACTTCACAGTATTGAGATATATTTATGGTTAAAACACGAATAAATTTATTATAAAAGACTTATAGATTCAGTAGCTAGTGAGTAAGGATATGGGAAACAAACGGTTACATATAAAACAAAATCACAACATGCTTTCTAGAGATTAAATTTAACTAACAGTTTAGTGTCCTATCTAAACAAGATTATGTTACCCAAGGTCCTCTTCAGGTTTTCAACCAAGATCTCATTTTCATTAATATAAATGCACTATCTGTTTATGTCCTAGGCATAGGCATCAACTCCATGGGTGCTCCGGGGCTGGAGCACCCATGGAGGAAAATTGGTAAGTGCTCTGCACCCACTGGCAGTTCCCTGCCCCCTCCCCAGCTCACCTCCGCCTCCTCCTGAGCACGCCACGTCCCCGCTTCTCCCTTTAGCTCCCAGCGCTTGCCGCCCTGAAATAGCTGTTTCAGGGTGGCAAGTGCTGGGAGGGAGGGGGATGGAGGGGGAATGGGGCATGCTCCGGGAAGAGGCAGGGCTGGAGCGAGGATTTGGGGAAGGAGTCCAATAGGGGGAGGGAGTGGGCAGAGTTGGGGCAGGGATTTTGGGGAAGGAGTTTGAATGAGGGATGGGCAGGGGTGGAGTTGGGGGCGGGGCCAGGGATGAGCACCCACTGGCATTGGGAAAAGATGGTGCCTATGGTCCTAGGTGCAAAATGAAGGGGTGTCATCTTTGCTTTCTAGAAATAGCTCCAAAGTTCATTATCTTTGCTCATAAACAGGATAACTATGGCTTGTTTTTTCCTGTGTACCCTTTCCAGTTGTCTTCACATCTCTTGGTTAACATTTGACTTCGTATTGAAATGGGCAGCCATTGTGTCATCTTACAATGCTTAATTTACATCCTGACAGAGAGATAGGTGAATAAGCATCTTTTGTCTGACAGGACTGTTTTTCACCTTTGCTGGGGACTAATACCTTGATACAGATCTAAGATTATATTTTCAGTCTATATACATAACTCCTTACATATTGTTCACAGAGATATTAATAACTAATGGCACAGCAGCTTTCATCTGTGACCTCACATTGCATTATTTGGTGAACCAGAATGTGCACACCAGAATTAGGATCTTCCTGAAACACCCTTGGCAGCTGGTGTTAAAAGGTTCTTGGGTCACAGGCATACAAACAGATTTTGGATCAGGGCAGCGTAAGTGCTGAGGAAAAGACAAGGTTCATGGGAATGCAGAACTGGAATTATTGGGGGATCAGCCAAAGAGAAAATTGTATTGGGGGAATAGGAACAGAGAGGAAGACAAGACGTTGGGAGGGGATGGGAGAGGACTAGGTTTGGAAAAAAAGGAGAAAAATGTCAAATAAAGAAGGCAGTGGGAAAGGAAGGAGAAAGAAGAACTCATAAGATTTTATTAAATTTTACATAAGCATCCAAAGATGGAAGATTGATCCAAACCTCCAGGCCTTTTGATAAGCACTCATCACAGTTGACACCTGCCTGACAGGTACAATAGAAGCTAATTTAGGTTTTGTCTACACTACACCGTTTTAAGCGACACGGCCATGTTGCTAAAAGTCTGGCAGTGTAAATGCTGTTTGTCAGCACTTTTGCGGACAAAATACTGCCACTTGCCGTGGCAAAACTTTTGTCTTTTGTTGTTCTATTGGCAGTGTAGACAAAGCCTTAGAGTCTTGGGCCAAACTTTACAAAAGGGGATGCCTACAGTTACGTATCTAAATTCATATTTAGGTACTTACATAAGAGTGGCCTGATTTTCAGATGCACTGAGCAGCCATAAATCTCCCCAAGGAGTTAGGGGAAGCTGTGAGTGCTCAGCACCTTTGAAAATCGGGGCACTTATTTGGGGCTCAGGATTTGCAAAGGGAGAAATGTGAGTTAAGCATCTTTGGGTGCCTGACTGACCTTTGTTTCCCTCTCTTTCTCCCTCACCCCTACCCTAGATATGGATTTAGAAGCCTAACTTTAGGCACTCAGGTTTTAAAAAGTAAGCTTAAGTATTCCAAATCTAAATACAGTGTCTGTTTTTCCCCATGATAGATACCACAGGCAAAATATACATTGATATCCACAGCATGCCCTATATTCTGTATTGAAAACAAAGTCATATAGGTATCATTGGCTCATCAAATCCCATCCAAAATATGTGAAGCGACATTTATTAACATTAGGATATTACTGTATGCGTGATTATACAGCTTTCCTCAATGATATAAACATGCCATCATTTACAGACCTTTCAGAGAATGCCAGGCAGAAGTTTACTGTTCCTAGCTCTAACCTTTAAAAAGGCAAGGACGCTGAGAGCTACACTGACATTTCTCAATGGAACTAACACCTCCTACACATTGCAGAGATGATTTTTAACAAGCAAAGCACCCAAGAAGCAGCCTGCCATACGTGTACAAGTTTAGAAGTGTGCAACATGCAGTCTTTTCCCTTAAAAGTTTATTCACCCTTAAAGATTTATTCACCTGCAATCTTCTGTGCATTACACTAATACCTCTCAGCCAGAAGCCCTGCTACACTCATTTTGCAGTGTTCTCCCATTTAATGCTGGCAAGCAAACTGCCATGCCCAAGGCAAGCTGCTGATTTTTGGACATTTCACAGAGTGGTCATTAAAATTGTTCCAAAAAAAAAAAAAATGTAAACCTCTTCATGGGAGCTTAATTCTCTGCATGGTCCAAACAAGCATCAGCTGCTTCTACAGTCATGAATTGTGTAGGATCCTCCTTGCTCTCTTTCATGTGTCAGACCAGAGGGTGAACAATTCAGCCTTCCACATGAAACACTTCTTATCCCTAATGCTGTTGGAATTACAAGGAATGAATAATATCACTGAAGCCTATAACACTCACTCACTTTTTACATTTCCCTAGGTATCTCTTGGAAATCATAGATCATTAGGGTTGGAAGGGACCTCAGAAGATCATCTAGTCTAACCCCCTGCTCAAAGCAGGACCAATGCCCAAATGCCCCCCTCAAGAATTGAACTCATAACCCTGGGTTTAGCAAGCCAATGCTCAAACCACTGTAATCATCACAAATTTGAATTTGTTTTAGAGTCATATTAATACCCACCTAGACACATCTTCATGAGACCTTCAGACCTCCTCATGGCTTCAGATGTATCCTTAGTCTGAGATTTGTTGGTAGACCTGGCTATTCCACTATGAAGCAAAGTCTTTGGCTGAGCAGTGATATTTCCCTAAAATAGCAATGTCTGTATAATTACATAAAACGAAGGTCCAGCTGCACATTCAGGCTACTTCGCACCACTCCTATGATGGAAAGAAGCAATAAATCCAACATAAATGGTTGGTTAAACCAGCTTTATGGCTGCTCTGCATTAGTGGAATGGTGCAAAGCAACCAGAATGTATTGGTACCAACCAATCATTTTACAAATGTATCTTAAATTCCCCACCTCAACGATTTGTTACTTAGCATCATCCTTGAAACAGCTGCATTGGCAATGAATGTAACAAAATGTAATGGATATTTTTCAAGAAAGAGAAACTGGGTATTTTCCAAGACATTTTCCAAAGGAGTTATAGGAAAAGACTGAAAATGACAAATAGGAGAAAGCTGTCTTGCTTGCTTCCCTCCTTTAGCTTCAACTAGTTAGCCCCCTTTCCTCTTAAGTGCTTCTCTCCCTCCCCACAAAAAAGTTTTTTTCCATTATTGTTGTGGTTTTAAAGAAACCATGTCAACAACTTGCCCTCCTAATCTCTTCTTGCCATCAGAAAGCAGCGACATACCAATACTATCTGTTGTCCTATAGGCAGATGAGCAAAAGATCAGGATGACTCAAGGTCTAGGACTCTAGGCACCCCTAAATGGTCCACAGGCCAGAGTAAAACAAACTGGAGCTTGACAAGCACACAGGAACTTGGCAGCCTGCAACATATACAACATGGAGCAACAAATTGTCTGCACCAGGAGCAACCTGGAGGACAGGCCTAACTTTGTCTATTTTGGAGAGGCAGATTGCAGTGCACCAGAATGAGACATGACAAGAAAGCAGAAGAAAAAGGTAAAAGCAGAACAAACATAACCTGGCATCAGCAATGTTTCAGGCCTTGCTGGTTTCTCCTGTGCCCCTGAACGCAGAGGAGATCAAGGACACTGTAGAGATGGTGCCTTTTTCAGAGAATATATCCCTAAGGTAAGACCTTGCCACATTTCCATTCAAGAAGGGTGCTCTGTAGCTGGTTCACTCTTCTTAATTTCTCCCTTGGCTGACCATGTTAGGCTTCAGAAAATGGGTTTGATATCATTAGGATACTTGGCTAGATGGACCTTTGGTCTCACTCAGTACGGCTGTTCTTATGTTCTTAGTTTACCTTTCTGTGTTAATCCTCTCAGTACCTCCACCTGGGCCCTTCCCTTTCTCAGTGGCACATTGCTCTGCCCCAACCAGTCATAGAGTTAAATGCTACAATTTTAGTAGTAACCTTCTTGGCCACCTGGGGTGCTCAGTCAGTGAAGAGAATAGTGCATGCTTATTCATAACCACATCAGTGGAAATAATCAAGGTGATAATGCATTTACCACTTGTTAATTATATGGTCATCCAAAACTCTTGTCAGGACAATCTTACTATTTTGGGCAATTGACGCAAGTTAGAACAGCCCAGCCCTCAGCCTCTTCTAATTTATCCCAGGGAATGTTCAGGTGTGGACATGCCCCGGGATTGTGGGGTAGCTTACAATTTAAATTATAAACTTTTAGTCAGAGCCCATCTTTTTGCTTTGTGTTTACAGAGTGCCTAATGCACTGGGACGCTGATTCATGACAGGTGGTACCATAATACAAACAATAAGTAATAATAATAAACCTATGCCAGTTCTCAAGGCACTCAGGGCTGTAAGTCACCTTGTCACCCCCTGCCTTCTGCATGAGGGTGACCTGCTTGTGCTTAACTATGTGTCAGCTCCCTGACACAACCAGCCTGTTAGTCACCCAAACACTCTTCTCTGGGCTCTGCCAGCCCTTCTTTTACCATGCAAGTTAAAATAAGTGTTCCCATGTCGTGTGTAGCCACTTCTTCACTGAGCGCTCACAGAAATAGTAGGTCTGCTCTCCCCAAAGGAGTTGTGTACACATTAGCTTGTATGATTCAACTAAGGATCAGCTTCTTCTTTAATACCACAGCACTGAGATACAGTTATAGTGAACACAACAAAAAGTTTATTATCAGAGATTCAAGAGATCGTGAATGAGGATAATAGAAACAAAGGGTTATATATAAAACAAAATCATAACATGCTTTCTAGAGAATAAACTTAACAGGCTAACTTCCCGTCCAAAGCCTTTTTCAATGCCTTCAACTAAGGCTGGTTGCGATTCCATTTTTATGAATGTAAATAAACTGTCCAGTTACTCTCATGCTGTGGGATAAGGTTTGTCTTTTCTGCCTTCTGCTTATATCCCCAAAATTCATTGTTTGTAATTAGCAAAGATATGCTCCCCCCAATGTTTTCTTTTTCCTGTGTGCTCTTTCCTGTTGACATTCACACCCCTTCAATAACTTCATATGCAAATAGGCGTCCCCTGTGTTAGCTTGCAAAGCTTAATTTACATCCAACAGAGAGGTGGGTGAATAAACGTCTCTTGTCTGACAGGAAACCTGTTTCTCCACCTCTGTTGTGATGCAGAGTCTAAGAACATATTTTCAGTGTACATACATAACTCCTTACATAGTATATGTACATACACCTCACAGTCATAACAATGACCAGTATGTCCCTGGTTTATATGTCCTCACATGACATTCTTTGGTGAACCAGAATGTACATACCAGAATCAGGATATTCTTGTAACCCCCTGGCCAATTGGCACTGAAGGGTAGATGGGTCACAAAAACCACATCAGCATACGCTCCCTGCTAATCTACACAGATCCCAGAAGCTGGTCTAATATTGTGGTGTGGGGTAAAGTTTGTATTGTCTGAGTTTAGGAAGGCCACACTACTCTTACATGGTAAAGCCAGAGACTAGTTAATTTAGAAATATTTTAGAGAGTTTCAAAAAGGTTAGTGAGATTATTTTTTTTATCCCTCCACCTAGCCTACTAATTTAGGTTCCATGGTGCTAAGTGGATAGGGATCAGAGGGAGACATATAAACCTCTAAAAATGACCTGTCTAGCCATAAATTTAAGGTCCAATATTTGAGTCAGGCCCCTCCACAGCTAGAAACAAGTTTTGTGTGTCTCATTGGAAAAGGGGATGCTTCCCTTTCCACTAGTGCAAGGTTACCCTTTCTATGTCTGCAGGGTCAAGACCTATCAGACCTTAACTCTGTCATTAATGTAGTCCTGATTGTTTTCCACACTGGGCTTTGAGTGGGTGTAATTTCAAGAGGAAATTCCATATTTGGAGGAAAGGAAGACAAACATTTCCTTGGGAGATTTTTTGTTTTGGTTTTTTTTCTTTTTTTTTTAAATGGCAGCTGCTGGAAGCTGTTCAAAAATTTGGAAAGTAAGAACTATTGCGCCATTAGATGTGTTAGAAGTCACAGGGCTGGTGAGGGTCCTAGCTGTATGATTAATTTATCACATGACTTCTCATGTGGTTCCACAATTATCACATGATTATTACCTCCAGATATATTTGTACATTAACTAGAGTGACTTGAAAATGAATTCCAGTGCTAATAATTGTGTTTTGCAGCAATATTTCACCATTTCAAAATGTTTTAAAAAGCCAAAACATATGGTAAATAAGCACCAGTATAAGAAATCAAGTGAAAACTAATATAAAGAACATTTGATTTTTAAAGTATTATTTATGTTCTAGGTTCTAGTTATGGACTTTTTCTTAATTTCCCAATTTACAGCCATTTCTACCATCTCCTCTACCATCTCTCACTTTCTGGCTAAGGGGACCCAGAGAAAGACATGCACCCATGTACTTCCTACTGCTTGGTGGCCAATAACTGCACAAACTGCCCTTTGAATTAGATTGTAGAGGGAAGACAACTGTTGAGCTGTCCTAAGTGGAAATGCCACCCACAGCAGTAAGGTGCTGACAGGCAATAACAATCTGGCAAGATTTACAGCTCTGGCACTCTGCCCTAACTGCAGAAAGTCCAGTAACAGCGTAAACTCAGTGGAGGTAAAGACATATCTACCATAGAAATTTGTGTTCCAATTTATTAAAAACAGCTTGTAAACTATACTACCATTATGGGTGAAATCCTGGATCATTGAAGGTAATGGGAATTTTGGCATTGATTTCAATGGGGATATCACCCTATAAATCTAGCTATCACATCTGCATCTGTCTCATCTTTCTAATTTTGGCACTACTGCAGGTTCAGACCATCACAGGAAACTTGGGTTGGCTGAATTATTTATTGCAAATAATAGTACATGCTAATTTACCACCACCCTGTTGTCAAATGCCTCCTAAACAGATTCTAATTTCTGCAAGGGTATTCAGTATTCATAAGGATTATGCAAAAAAATTTCAAGCTATGGGTTGTTCTTGAACTGTTCACGTTAACTATTTGCTATTCATTGTGTGTGATTGGTCAATGAGGTCACATGATACTGTTTCTGCTCCCTGATTTCAGGAATTAAATGTTATGAACAGCAGAATGATGAATAACGCACAATTTTTTGGGATGAGCTGTCATGAGTGAGTGACCATCCAAATAATACGATCCCAGAGGAATAACAGCAAATACGTTGCAGTCCTTGTATTTGTTAATCATTTTTTCATTATTCAATATGAGAAACAGTCTATATTAGGTAAATAAATTCAAAAGCATCAGACAATAAATCCAAAGGTATCAGAAAACCAGAACAACAGGTTCCATGTATTTTAAGAGATTTTTTGCTTATAGCTGATAGCTTCTTTTGGCGACTCTTCTCATACTGAGTAGTAAGTAGTGAGCAGTCCTATTGATTTGGGCCATAAAATACTACCTTAATGTGCATAAGGGTGGCAGAACTAATTCAGTGTTGCCAAATCTCACAATTTTATTGTGAGTCTCACACTATTTGACATTTTTCTTAAAGCCCCAGCACTGGAGACCAGAGATTTTGTGAAAATCTCAGATTTTGCATTTTCTTTTTTCCCCACTGTTTTAGTCCTTGTGGCTAAGAAGGAAAGCTGGAAAATGTGACCTCAGTGCACAGTAAAACAGAAGGCAAATAAAAAAAAACAAAAAAACCCAAATGTATTATTTCTAAAAAAAAAACCTCAGGATTTTTGGGGGTCTGCCTCATGATTTTTGAAAGCTCAAGGCAGCAGTATTGAAATCAGGCCTTTAATTTGGAAATCCTTCACTCAGAGCAGGAGGGAAAATGGATTCTTCCTTGTCACAAGTTATACAGCTTTAAAATAGGTACATGGTTAACATCAATGCTTTCTAAAAATAATTATATCACAGGGACAGTGGCAAATTAATCTGTCAAACAGTGTACAAATAACATAGAGATGATATATAAAATTGCTTTTATACAAATTAATAGCCAGTTTTATTTACAATTCCATTTCCCATTCTGTTGCATTTCAAAGTGTATAAAATAAGCACATCAAATGCTGTCAGAGGAAACTGCCTTCCCCAGCCTTCTCTTACATATTTCTAAGGTTGATCTGCATATTTGTACTAAGGTGTATGAATAAGTAAGCTTCAGCTATATTTCTAATTGCATTAAAGAAAATTCTACCATATGTGGAATTAGAATGCCCACTTTCTCTTGCCTATATTATTTTTTGCATCATCCCCCATGGCTTGGCTTATTTTCCACAGTCAAACACATGAATTACTTTAATGTACCATTTGGACTTGTACTTATTTGTTCCTTCTTTTTAAAAATAATTTTCTTCAATGGCTACGTGCATTAGCCACTCATGATTAAACTAAAAGCTAGAAATTGGTCTTTGGTGTTCTTTTCTACCCGGTTACTAGGGAAGTAAAGGTTACTAAGGGAAGTGGTGTTTTATCACACATTCAGCGTTGCACAAAAATAGCCAAAACGTTTGCATTAAGGAAAGGCTCAACAATTTTTTTCTATAAATTTAGTACCAAAGGTGCTATTTTGGATATTGGGAACGATGTTTTCTGTTCAATACATATATCTTGCAGCTTGTATGACAGTGAAAAATCTTATTTAAAACCCTAAAATGAACAATTTGCTTCAGAGCTTGAAGGCACAGCTAAACATTTCAAAACCTAGGCAGTTCTCTAAAGCTGAGCTGCATTTCTGGTGGGGGTGGGGGAGACAGCACATCAGACATCATAAAGACTTTGTCTCTGAGAGGGCTGGGCTGATGTGGCTGCACAGCATGTGAGATCAAAAACCATATGTGCTGCTCTGTTTCAAATGACCTTTTTTCATAACCAGGTTTCTTGCCTGTAATTTTTGTAGTGAATTTAATACTGGTGAAAGTTGCTAGATTGACAGTACTACAGCCTAAACCTAAACCCATTTGTTTATTATCCACAGTATAGCTATAGAAGAGTCAGGAGCAACACAGTACGTCTGATTCTCCTCTGCCTTGCACCTTGTGCTCACTTACACTTGTGCCACATGAATGTAAGATGCTACCATATTTAGAACTCTCTTTTCACAGTGCGGGGAATGTTTTGCAGCCACTGTGCACTCACTTCGCACTGATATAAATGGCTACACATGGTGTAAAGCAATGGAGAATGGGGCCCAGTATTCTTCAAATCTGACCTGGAGGGATCACCATCAAATTCTGGTGACTGCATATATTCATTCATTCAAAGCTTTGCCTCTCTATTGAGGATCCTGACAATAGGACTAATTCACATCAGTTGTGACATAATCACCTCCCTACTAGAAACTGGGCTAGAAACTCATTATATACTGTAGGCCACCAAACAGCTAGGAGATGGTAACACTCTTTGGACATTATTGACTTCTGGTACATTTGGACCAGTGACCTAGAAGGGAAAGGCTCTACATCCAATTACCATTTGCCTGAGCCATCCTATGTTCACTTTTACACACACACACACACACACACACAATTATAATTTATCAAAGCTGCAATCAGATAGCTACAGGTCAAGTTCATGAGTCATCAATCTAAATGCATGCCAAAAAAGGTAATGAGAAGCTACTGGCCACAGTACCACAAATACATAATACTGGGCCAGCTCCTCAACTGGTTTAAAGCAGCATAGCCCATTGATTTAAATAGAGCTATGCCAATTTACACTGAGGATCTGGTCTTCCGTGTCTAGTGTTCTAATTCTTTTAAAATATATTGCTCTGATATTGCTATGGTTTTCGTTGCAGAGATGAACCAGTGCAAGCAGATGCTCACCGCCACTCTAATTGACCGCGACTCGCATACATACAACATAGACTGTAACTCTTGAGTTTAGTCATATGCTACTTCCTGTGCTAGCTGATTAAGATCAGAAGCTAGGATGTGATTGTCTAAACGATTTTTCAGAGACTCGATTAACTGGTTTCCTGTACCTTCTCTACAATGCATGAGGAAGAAAATTAAAGCCTAAAAACATCTACCACCACAAGCAAAGATAACTGACTTTATTTTCTAATGGACCCCCCTAAACATAATGGAATTATCTTGAAGCATTTTTGCCAACAGATTTTCAATGGATTACATCAGCATTTCACTGAGTCCCAGTTCTTAGAATATGTAGACTTCCTTATTAAACACTTGATCATACAAGATGTTGAATGCCTTCAATTTTCATTGACTTCAATGGGAGTTAAGGCTACACAGCATCGGGCCTTTATTCTGTTCATAAGTATTAAGCTAGAGGAATCAAGTTATGCACTCATGCTGATGAGAATTCAGTCAAGAACAGAATTCATCCTGCGAGGTGGAGTGCTCCCAGTACCTTTTGAGTACAGACTAGGTGCACTGAGCATCTTGCAGAATTAGGCCCCTGATCTATATGCCTTCAGGGAAAAGGCTCAATGAAATTGATCCCCCCAGGGATGAATTTGTCTCCATTGCAGTTCATTCACATGGCACCCCCCGGTACAGCTGATCCAGCATCAAGAAGAAAGTGCAGGACCAAATCTTACAGACACCGAATAAGCTAAGATACTAGTGACCTTCACAGACCATCCCAACACCCATATGAAGTGTCATTTTAGGTTGCTAGATGCTTAGCCATGAAATTCTGGGGAAAAAATGGATAAAATCCTGATGCCCATTGCCTTTAAAATGGGTCCAGAATTTCACCTGTCATATGACAGGGAAGGGAGATGAATGTGTACATCTGAATTTGGGAAGCAGGTTATGTGAAATGGCATCCTAGTCTCCTGGTTTACAGGATTGTTTTCTTCCATTGATATTTTTTAAATTAACATGGATTTTATCCCCAAATTATTAGTTTAACATTTTACAAACAAGATTCTAGGTCAGATCATCATACAGTGACTAAAGACATTACCCAATGGAGCTCTGAACAGATCCAAACTATATTTAATTCTGCTGAACTTCATTTGCACAGAATACCCTTTATTAAATGATCATTAATAGTTTTACTTTTAGCACAAAGAATGAGTTGTCAACAATAGGCAAAAGAGTCTGGCTACCCTTGTTGCTGTCTTCATGAATTTATTCTAAAATTTTAAGGTTCAGTCTTTTATTATATGGCCTACTAAACTGAATGCAGATTAATTACATATTTGCAGGAAGAAAGTGCAGTTCAAGGGTGAAGATAAGAATGATTTCTATAAAAGGAAATGTTTTAAAAAATACAAAAATGCTAATTTATCTCAAATTTGAAAAATAAATATTAGAATGAAGCATATTTACAGGAAAGCAAACAGCTGTGATGCATATAAATATGAATGAAAAATCTATTCGAAGTGTTGTAGGACTGAAATTGGCAAGAGCATATATCAAGAGCCAAAAATATGGTCTTTTTTTTTAAAATAATCTCCGAAGGTCTCCTAGCATCCCACGTTAACACAGGCACTAAGGCTTCATCCTATGATATCACAGTCCAAAAGATAGCACATCAATACCATCCAGATTTTAAAACATTTTATTTGCATATTAAAAAAATTGTGCATTCCAATAATTAAAATCATTTGAACAAAAAAAAATGGCACTCGATTAACTGCATTTTACAGCTCGCAGGACCTTGGTACAGCTTTGCATTTATTCGTGTGTTACTAGTTTACTGTAGTCCCACCCAAGTTCTTCTTTCATCAACATGCAAGCTCTTTCATGCCACCAGGACCAAACCCAGACAGGCAGATGGAAAGGCAGCGCGCCTTCATTCAGTGTCAGTAGTTCTCTCTATTTTTTGATGTGAAAGGGGCAGTACAGTCATTTAAACTTTATCCAACCTCTTTGCATCTTACAAAGTTAAACAGCTAAAAGAAGTAAAATAAGAAGGCAATGCTTGTGGAATGTACAGTGCATATTGGCGGCGCACGCCTCATTACGATTCGCCTGCTTGCTTCTCCTGTTCAATTGCTAGAAGAGAGGGAAAAAATAAGAATTTTAAAAATAAAGATGAAATACTTGACATTTTTAAAATATAAATGTTACATTTTTATGGAATATAGAAATCAATTGTAGATTTATAAAACTGGTAGAAAATTATCTTAATTGCAAAATGTACTACATGTAACTTTACAGTGGTTCAGATAGTTTATATCTATTCAGTAATCTCATATATATTTCACATAATGTATATGTATAAAAACTCTCTCTACCCTGTCTTTATCTTTTCCTTGTCTTTTCCCTCTCCCTGTTAAATTATACATACTTACTTTCTTTTGAAGGCAGGGGATTTTTCTCTTGCGTTTCTGTTTTCTTCAATTTAGTCTTGTCAAATTTCTCAATTTCAGCCATATCTGGTTTGTCGGACATTTTTGCAGATTAATCTGTATGTGGAAAGGAAAGACAGTTTGACTCCTCCACCTTTTATTCAGAAATGCGTTACTCGCTCCTTGATCTTCAGCCAGCAACCCCGCCTCCCGTCTCCCTCTGTAAGAGGCACGTAATAGCCTCTCTCTCTCTTTTTTTTGTAATAAGATATATATTCAGCGAAATAAAATTCACCCCACAGTATATTACACGATGAAATGGTATGTACAAATCTAGCCAAGGCTGATTAAGGAGTTTAAAAATAAAATCAATGCAGGAAATACGTTGTTTTATCATCAGATCATTTTTTAAAGTGGAAATTTAATCCATTATCAAAACAATTGCCTATTGTTGAGACTGTTTTCTTCTCATTAAAATCTCTTCAATGTTTCCACGTTGTTCTGAATAGAACAATGGGAGGATGGTGTCTGGAAGAGGCTATTTATCTTTAAAAAAAAGATTTCATGCACAAAACACAAATATTAAAATGTAAAATAATGCCAATGCCAAGCAACTAGCCTATGCTAATCACATTCTCCATCTTGGGGTCTGTCCGTCTGCTCTTTCTTCCTTTAGCACATTTGGATGAAGTCCTGCATTCTTTTCTCCTCACAAAGAACTGAAGCTGCAGTCTGAGGAAGCTCAAACCACCGCCCCTGCTGTTTGCTGCCTTTCTCCTTCTCAGCAATGCAGCCACAGATACAACGCTGCCTGGATTTAAACATAGATTTTCTTGTACAGATGCACACACAAGCACTCACACCCTCTTTCAGCAGCTGAAGGTTTAAACAATACAATCTCCCCTTCCTCTCCTCCCTGTGTTGGGAGTTTGAGATTTTAGCACACATCTGCTTGTAGTAAATTCCCTTCTAAATAGCGGGGAAGGAAGAAGTAATGCGTAGATCAACAAAAATCTCCTGTTGTTGGGTCACAGATACTAAAATATTCAATTAGTGTCGACTAAGATGCCAGCTTTTTTGTCAAGCCAGAACAAAGGAAACAGAGAGGGCTTCCCCCATTTCTTTCCTTGGACTCGCATTTAACATTTTCACCCAATCTGTCCAACTTTAACGACGCCACTAGTCTTAAGTACTGGCTTACAATTAAAATCTCTTGGATGCATTTGAAAGCATCAGGAATATTCCATCCTGAAATTTAGTAACAAAGCAAAGGGTGTTGAAGAAGGAATTGGGTTAAAAATCCACACTCATCCGCACAGACATGGAGAAATGCATGCTAATAAAAGGGGAGAGCGAGGGAAAGAAAACCATAGTTGAAATATAAATTGTGTCCTCACCACTGATGCTCTGCACAGAAGTAACTCTAGTCTTTTGCAGCTGCTGCTCTGGACTGTAGTATACGTGCTTTCTCTGCATGAGCAGTTATATCCTCACTTCTATGCAAATGAGAGTGATGTCATTGAGTCTGCTTTAACCCTTTCACTACAGTCCCAGTTCCTTGCTTCCTTTTTTATGTTATTATTAACTATTATTACTTATTATTTATTACCGTGCTATAAAAGCAAAAGCCAGCAACCAGCTTCCCTATAGAAAGCATTATTTGTGTAGACAGCTGTCCCTGAAAAGAAAGTTAGGGCATTTGTGGGTGTGATATTCGTACTAATGGCAAACTATCACAAGGGAAGGCCTGTTGTAGCAGCTAGGACATGACACGCACCCCCCTACTAGAAAACGGGCATCATAAATGCCCAGCAAACCAATACAACACAGGAGAATGCTATCTCTGTGGTCCTAATGCAAGGATGGAAGGCGGTGGCGGGGGGTGTGTGTGTGTGTGAAATGACAATGTCTGTCACTCCATGGTTCCCCTTCATGTCGATGTGAAAGGATTTTCTTCTTGTATTTTTATTTGCAGCTATTACTATCTTCTGGCCCTTGAAAACTGTCTGACATCAGGTGGGTTATTGCATTTGGTGCTAAAATCCCAGCTACAAGGCGGTGGGGGGGGGTATCCCATTTTAAAACCACTCTAGTTAGAACAATACATTTTTAACAGATGATAACTCTGGGCCATATAATGCCAACCATTATTAAGCAGAAATCTCAGCTGAAATTAATGGGAAGTTTTGCTTAAAAAATCAATGGCAACAATATGCTGGCTCCAGAAAATAGCATAACAAAGTGCTTACTGTTTGTAATTGCTGCTTTTCTTTGTTCATTTTTACTTCCTCTTAGTGTGTCTGGAGGCCGGAGGGTCTAGTGATAGCTGTTTTTTTTTACGTTTTGTAGAGAAACTGCAGCCATGTTGTGACCATATTGTGCTGCATTTCCAAAAACCTGGTATATTTTTGCTCAAACTTTTTGTGGATTTCTTTTTGTTAAGCAATAGTTTCTTACTACTCATGTTACTCAAATTTCTTCACTTACAAAACCTCATCTTTATCAGATAGCAGACTCCAGGAACTGCCCCCCTGCTGTCCTTGCGATTGTGCTGCGAGTGAAAGAAAGAAATCATATAGGCAGGCTTTCTCGCAGCTCCAGCAGACAATAGCTCTAAGGAGACCCCGACTTGCCCCTCTCCACCCCTAGCTCCATTCACTATAGCTGGGTTATCACAGACCATGCATCTCACTGTGTGCTTCAAATTCTGATTCTTTGTGGTTGGAGGGCAGACAGAGGCATGGTATATACAGGATTTCCACAATACTAGGCCTCAGCTAAGCAAGGCCTGGGACCTCTCCATGCTGTATATTTCAAGCTTCCCTGCACCGAGCATTGCAAACATAAGCAGCACATCTAAAGGAGTAAAATGATCCATTTGTGACAACACAAGGGTCTAGATATTTGGGTAATTTTTGGATATGGGGGAGGGGAGGATGGCTGGAATATTGTTTCTGTGTATACAGGATTGGACAATACACCAAACTATCCATGCAAAAATACATAGAAGCGAAAAAGTTGTTAAATCTCTGAGTTTTAACTATCCTGATTCATTATCTCCTGTCCTGGAGAATGGGGGAGAGGGAGTTTCACAGGTCACACCAAAGGGGCAAGGTTTGTGGGGTCCTGGATTGTGTATGCAGAAGTTCATTCAATCTTCGCTGATCCTGGGACATCTATTTGGAGACCCATGCTGCCCGCTGTGTTGCTCCTTGGCTCCACGCCCTGGCAACCGCTGTGTGTGTATGTGTGTTGGAGGGCATTTGAAGCCACAACTCCTAAGCAGCATTAATTTACACTAGTTAATTAATTAGCCTCTTAGAGTTGGTAGGGTAACTCCCACCTTTTCACGTTCTCTGTTTGTATATATAGCTCCTCACTATATGTTCTATTCTGTGCATCCGATGAAGTGGGCTTTAGCCCACGAAAGCTTATGTTCAAATAAATCTATTCATCTCTAAGGTGCCACAATACTCCTGTTCTTAATTTACACTGGTCATTATGAATACATCTATGCCAGTTCCTGAGGGGAGCATGCCACACAGAGTGGCTGATAAATGGCTTTGCCTTCACCTATTACCAGGCAGGCTACATAAAATCCACAGAGTCTTAATTTCATAGGGAGAAATCCTGGCCCCATTGGAGTCCCAGCAAAAGTCTCGTTGACTTCACTAGGGCCAGGATTTAACTCATATTGAAACCCAGGAGGCAACCCCATGTATGAGGGCAAAAAGGGTCAAGAAATAGTTTCCATGATCTGGGAAACACACAAGACTGAAGGCCAAAGGAACTATTTAGAAAAGAAATGGAAAAGAACATACAGTATTATAGTCTCCTGAGAAATGGTTGGGACATAGATGTTTATTATAGCGTTTCATAATAAAAGTGTTAAAAGGATCCTGGACTATTTTCTTTATTAAACACAAAGCAACTTTGCTAATATGTTAGCAAGATTTATAGGATAGAATTATGATTATTTCACTACTTCCAAATTTTGTGAACATTGACTCTTGTAAATCTGAATAGTTAAAATATTCCAATTATTGGCCCTTTTCTACAGGGTCTGAAGTCCATTATGGCTCCATAATCTCAGATCTTTGGGCTTTCAAAAGGATCTTTGTAACCACTGAAATGAATGTTGCCGAAGAGTTGAGTGCAAATTTTTCTTAAAAGTTCCCAGACCAGACTGCCTATTTCTTCACTTCTATGGTTCCAGCAAACACTTATGCGTGTGCTTATCTGTAAGTATGCTAGTGATCTCATTGTACTGACTTCAATGGGAATACTCATACGTGTGTGTGAGCGTTTACAGGATTTAGGCCTGTATTTCTGAAAGCAGTTGGCCCAGTGGCAGGTACCTCATCAGATGCCTAGCTGGCATAAATCAGAGGAGCTCCACTGACTTCCATGGTGATTTACACCCACTGAGTATCTAGCCCAAATTTAGATTCAGTTATGGTTCCGAATCCCAGGGCTCTAGTCTTTCAGCTTCAGTTTGCCACCCTCCCTAGTCCTGCCTGCTCCCATGCACTCAGGCTGGGATATTTAGAATCTACTCCTATGTTAAATATCGAAAGCCTGTTTATTGTAATACACTTATGACCTGATGCTGACATTTTTCTCCTATTGAAATGAATGTGCTTATTGAGTAATGGCAGGAAATAAAATGGAAGTAATTTCTGACTGTAAATGCCTCTCTATAGGGCATATTTTATGAGTGATGGGAGTTACAGAATTTGCGTGCCTTCGTGCCATACTTTTTAGGTATATTGTGACTGGTGAGAAAGGTGCTTGATCATCCAGTACTAATCCACTGCAAAATACTCTAGAGGACAGGAAACTTCAAAGTGCACTTGAAGGTACCAATGCAAAGCTCATAAATAGACCAACCAGGACATAGTCTGTATTGAATAGTTGGCTTAGAAATTCTCGTTCTGGATATTGATGATCTGTTAAATTTTTCATTACTTGATTAGGTTTTGTCATCAATTTCTTCTCCTGATTTAAAAAAAAAATTAAATCAATACGTCTTCAGTGATGTGATGCCTCATTGGACATGCATTCTGGTAGCTGTTTGCGTGTGAAAGGCATGCACTTTTCAGCATGTTAGACAGGAGTTGGCCTCATGCTAACATAGTGTACTGTAACTCAGTGAAGGAACAAAGACACAGAGAGGTTGCAAATCCTGTCTCATGTTTTTGCTAGTTATAACAGGACAAATAGTGAATGGTGATAATAATTCAGAGCCCTCATGCATCATTTTATATGTCCAAAGCATTGTACAAATATAGCAACACACAAATATTAACACCCTCTTCAAGGTAAATATTGCCCTTATTTTGCAGACTCGGAAGCAGAGATGCTAAATGACTTTCCTAGGGCAAAGCAGCAAGGGCCCAGTCTGAAATCCACTGAAATCAATGAAAGTATCTCCACTTGGGAGTATGTCATTGACTTCAGTGGGTGCTGGATCAGGCCTCAGTCAGTGGCAGTTAGAGATGTGATTAAAATTCAAGACTTCCAACCTGGTACTAATTCCTCCAGGCTGTGTCTGAGTTAATTAAAATACACATCCATGGAAGTAATTATAGTAAAAATGAGAAATATCTATGTGACACAGTGGCACAGATTAATTCCCATGTCATTTAGTCCATTATGATGGAAAGAGTGCTCACTGGCACAATAAATAAATGAATGAATACAAAAGAAATCTGCATATAAATTTCTCCATCATCTGGCAAGTAAACTTAGAGAAGAGCAACCAAATGATTGGTTGTCCAGGATTTGAACTTCATATGAGAAATCTTATTCTCAGATGACTTTCATTGTCTGTCAGAACTTACTTTCTCTGAAGTTTGCAGAAAAAGGTTACATACAACCAGGAGTTGGCAATGGGAATAGAAAATGTAAATAAGATGCTCACATGTCGCAATTTTTTAAGGTTCTGCTAGACTAACAATGCTCCTTGTTGCAGGCTGAGTATTTGCTGACACCATTATTTTGCTATTATGATATAATTGAATAAAGCACTTAAATACAACACTCAATACATCTTTTTTTATATAACACTCTATTTGGTACTAATTCCAGCAGGTTATTGAGACACTCAAAAACGTGTGCAAATCTTTTTTTTTAGTTAGATATAAAAGTATTCATTTAACAGGCTATTTAAAGGGGCATGCTATTTTTTCACAGCTTTAATTCCAAAAGAGCAGTTACAAAATGCTAATCCCAGTGCTAACTGGCTTTACAAATAATATAGTCTCCTTTTTGTTGGGCCAGATGATGGGAAGTTTGCAACAGGCCATGACATTAATAAGGTAAAATTCACGGGGTAGCAACAGAGGGTTTAGGAAACTGAAGTTTATCTCTTGGAGTTCAGGGGCTTCCACAGGCTCTCTTGGATGGAGGAGGCTGCTAAGGCTCCCTTCTCTGTGTCTGGGTCTGGGTTTGCTTCCTTCCCTTTTGTCTGCATAGGTGAACAGCCCGTATTTTAATATGCACAAATAACAATACAAAAAAGTTGTTTAGAAAATAAGCCATTGTGACACGCTGATTGGAATGTTCTCTGCATACAGTTTAAAACAAAGGGCAGAGAGTAAGAGGGCACTGAACTCTAGTTTTCAGCTTCTGATGGAAGTGAGTTGTTTTCTTCTCACATTCTTCTGTCTGTTAGGCGCACAGCAGAGGGAAGGAAAGGTGGGTGATACGTTTTGGTGGGAGTATTTTATTGGCTGAAGTGTTTGTAAATACTGAGTTTAAAATTTATCTAAAAAGTGTGTATTTTTGTTATGCAAAGTATCTGAAAGAAAAGTAAACAAAACACTGCCAGGAAATCTCCTGTCAAGTCATTCTTCTCTTTCAATTTATGTGTGTGAATATAATGCTTTTGAAAGCATTGGTATAGTGCATGAAGGTATTGTGCACACTTTACCATACAGCTCTGCTAATGCACCTCAGTCCTAATTAACAAAACCCTTGCAATTCCAATGCCAGGCCTCTCCTATCGAGTGGCTGCTAATCATATCCTATGTATGTGTCAACACAGAATACAATTAGAAATCTGAGGCAAAAGAAATGTGACTACATAAAACATATAGAGCAAGGGTGGGGAAGAGAGGGAGGTTGGACCTTTATGTGACCATTGAATATGGCTCCCTATCTATGTAAAGATAAAGCTGGCTTTGCTCCAATCCCATGGCCTCTTTGTTGAGCATATAAACAAATCAATATACCTGTATGTAAATGACAGGAAAGCAATTCTTATCACAAGTTCCTTGGAAAGGGGATGGCCCAAATTAACACAAGGGAAGAAACAATAGCCAGTGGCACTAGACAGATTTCAATGGGTGTTAGGTATCTAAATACCTTTGAGGATTGGGCCTGCATACATAAGTGGTCCTAAACTAGTACTATGAGATTTTTATATTTTTAAAGTCACACCATCTCGTATATTATAGGCACGCCAAGCGTTATACATTTGCTATCTGGCCTTACACACCCTGTGGTATAGTCCTGATCCACCAACAGTGCTGTAACTCTCAAGTGTAGCCAAGGCCTAAGATTCTTCCTTTTGTAGCAAGTTGCAAACATAATAACCAATTGTGCAGGGTAAGTTAGAGGGAAAGATTCTATAGAAAAAGTCCAAGAGACCCTAGGGTGCCTCAGGCAAACACCACAAGCAGCATAGGTTTTTTTAAGGGGATTTCTTGAGGCGGGGTGGAGGCAGGGAGGGGAGTCTGAATGCTTTGTCACCGCAGTCAGGAGTCATAAAAGTGTATCGCTCAGGATAGGATAAGTACAGATCTTTCTTGGAACTGGCAAGTGTTGGGTCCCCACATTTATCTTTCAAGGGAGAGGCTTTTTCATGATGTTACAGCAAGAGTGCAGTCATAGATCCTGCTGGAAAGGGGAACTGTTGAGCAAAGTCACAAGTCTGTTTCTTTGGGGGGGATGGGGTTAGAGGGGGGTTGTTTTCTTTGAAATGCAAGATTGGCATGTGCCGGGGGCTGGCCCTGAAATTGTACATGTCTTGTGTTTTCAAGCAGCACTAAAGATTGTTTGTCACTGGGGGGAGAAGTGGGGGAATGACACTATTCTGCAGAAAGCACTATTTTTTTTTATAGAGCTATTGTTTCAACTTATTCGTGCAGCACAATAAGGGCCAATGCCACAGGTTAGTGATTGTGAATGCTTGTGACTTTTATTTTTAAAACTTCCCGTTTAGAGAAGTAAACCTACACACGAAAATACTAGGAAGGGAACTTGTTGTTCAGGACAAAAAGTTAGTGGGAGCTAGGGGGTGGGAGGGAGGGAGAGGGCTTTTCTTTTATTTCTCCTTCAGCACTTTTGTGAGGGCATCCTTCCCTGGGCACGTATTCTCAGGGTTACATGCACCGAAGGGAGAATAGCTCTATTTTCAGGCATTAACTCAATCTAGTATGTCTGCTTTTTTGTGGTATCATCTCCTACTTTCTCTGTTATTCATATTGTCAGTAGATACAGATTCATTTATATCTGGATGAAGCAAAAAGAGACAACAGATAGCTCATTTTCTTGTGATTATCTCGTGACTCTGGTCACCTTGGTGTTCTGAAGCACAGGGTGAGGAGGGCTAAAGGCTGAGCGACTTCAAACACCTCAGGAATGCAATAAAATCTCAGAATGTTTTCTGGGGTGTGTTGTGGTTCTCAGGAAATTATCATATACACACTCAAACAATCATTAACATACAGAGGGCAATTGCCAGCAATGTGTCATCACAGCCAGCCACTTACAAAGCTCCTTTTGTGTTTATGGGTCAACTACCCTTTGTAACTGAACTTGCTATAAAACATAGTAGCAGAGAGAAAAATATGCAGGCTCCAATCTTTAAGTCAAGGGCAATTTTGCTATCAATAAGAACAGGATGGAGCCCATACTTTTTATTTATGTAATGTGCCTTAACATACTGAATTTATATGAAAAACTTTCTGAATGGAGCATTTCTTGATTTGGATTTACACCATCTAAAGCTCCAGCTGGTTAGTCTCACACAATAGTTCTGGTGAAATCAGAATTCTGGGTTCAGAAACAGGAGTAAAAGGCTAGATTGAATTATAAGTAAAAGTTCAATGGTTCTTTGCCCTTGAATCTGGATACTTAAAGCCCATGGTATTGTCCAAAGTTCTGTACACTAGCAGCGAACTGCTGCCATCAATAGGCTGGGATTTGTATTGGCACAAACATTAATACTGTTAAAACATCCAAAGTACTTGTAATAGTGTTCATAACTGTAAAAATGTGTCTAAAATTAGACACTTCAATCCATATTTAGGCATCTAAGTAAGTCTTATTAAGGTATCTAAATATGGATCTGGAAAACTAACTTTCATCATCAATGTTTGAAAATATTGGCCAGTGATTACTAATTTTAATAGCTATCTGTTGTTATCATGTAGCATTTACTGACACATACTTCAGTAGTTAAATGGATAGTTTCAATGGGCACCACGAATCCTTTTGGAGCTATTCTCTTCTGAGCATAACAGGCTCTATTCACCTCTTGTTTACTCTGGTGTTAGTCCACTGGGCTTGATTCTCAATTGCTCTGCAACCTGTAGTTATTTTCACCAGTGCAAAGTCAGTATAAAATGTTACTATCCTGATTTGTTAGTGTATAACACGGTGTTTCTCAAACTGGGGTCACTGCTTGTGTAGGGAAAGCCCCTAGCGGGCCGAGTCGGTTTGTTTATCTGCCCCATCCATAGATCTGGCTGATCATGGCTCCCACTGGCCACGGTTCGCCGCTGCAGGCCAATGGGGGCTGCTGGAAGTGGTGACCAGTAAGTCCCTCGGCCCGTGCTGCTTCCAGCAGCTCCCACTGGCCTGGATCAGCAGTAGACGGGGCAGGTAAACAAACTGGCCCGGCCTGCCAGGGGATTTCCCTACACAACCAGCAACCCCAGTTTGAGAAACACTGGTATAACACATTCTTCACTGTCTCTGTGCATAGTTATTCTTGATTCAAACAGGACTGAGTGAAAGGAGAATTAGCCCTGATATTTCTGACTAGTGTTGATGAAAACAAATCCATGCACTCGTCCAGCCTACGACAGTGTTTCACACACTTGGCTAATATTGAATGTTTATTTAAGGGCTACTGTCATCCTACTTTTGTCAATTTCACCAACATCCAGTCATCAAGATACTTTTGGAACATAAATCTGCCTTTGAATCTAACCATCTATCTCTTGTTTTTCAGAATAGTTGGAATAGGGCAAGGTTGGTTTCTCTCATCCTGGAGCTCATGAGTTGTGGACAGCTACTCTAAACACAATTAATCACTGTTTGTTTTGTTTAATTTTTATGCAGAAGCTGTTAAGTGGTTTATGTCCATAAGGAGAAAAATATTTTTTGATCAAATGTATGCAGCTTCCTAGTCCTTTGTAAGTATGATAAGATTTATTAGAGCTATTTCTCCTGTCAAAAAACAGTATGAACGGAGTCATATGCTGCTAAAATGGGCCCAAACACCAATTCAGTATTCAAACTGGCGTCACATATATGAATATTATTGCTGAAAAATGGAGAAACTAGGTGCTTGTCTATGTGATATGGCAGTGCACACCAGAGGGGTGTAAACTGTAGAGTAGTGGTTCTCAATGCCGGTCTGCTGCTTGTTCAGGGAAAGCCTCTGGCGGTCCGAGCCAGTTTGTTTACCTGCTGCATCCGCAAGTTTGACCAGTTGCGGCTTCTGTCACTGGCCACAGTTCGCCGCTCTAGGCCAATGGGAGCGGTGGGAAGCAGCAGCTAGCACATCCCTTGGCCTGCGCTGCTTCCCACAACCCCCATTGGCTTGAAGCAGCGAACCCCGACCAGTGGGAGACACGATTGTCCGGACCTGTGGACAGGGCAGGTAAACAAACCAACCCAGCCCTCCAGAGACTTTCCCTGACCAAGCAGTGGACCAGCTTTGAGAACCACTGCTGTAGAACACTCTTAATATGCTGCACTGTAACTGCCATATGTAGATCCTGCTGATGCACTTGACAAGATACTTAGTGCACATTGATGTAGTCCTGTTTGAAAGAGTCCTACATTAACATGCATCAAGAACCATGTAGAGTGTGTCAGAAGGGTTTTGCAAAGGGCAGTTAGAGTGCAACACTTTAAAGCATTCTACAGTTTACTCCCGTCTGATACATATTGCTGCACTGTGTAAACAACCCCAGAATTTTGTCCAGGCTACAAGAACACTGTGGAAGCAGCATGTTCTTCCCCTTGGGGGTGGAAATCATAGAATCCCAGGGTTGAAAGGGACCTCGGGAGGTCATCCTCCTGAAGTCCCTTTCAACCCCCTGCTCACAGCAGGACTAACCCCCACACAGATTTTTACCCTGGTTCCCTAAATGGCCCCCTCAAGGATTGAACTCATAACCCTGGGTTTAGCAGGTCAATGTTCAAACCACCAAGCTATCCCCAATGCCACATTTAGCGCTTGACAGCCTCCCTCTATCTGATGTGTGGAGTAGCATTAATGAGCATTAATACAGCACTCCTATGGCAGGAGGATTGCCAACTTTTGGGGACTGTGTAAGCAGTAGAGATAAATAAAAGAATTTAAAATGTGACTTCCCTTCATTCCCAAAATTGGGACAACTAAAAATATCGTATAGCTCTTTCCAGAATCCAAGTGATCAAGTGAGGTTTTAAGCAGTCCAGCAACTTAATTGCATTACCAGCAAGAGTAGAATGTTGTGTCCATTTCTGTGAATATTAATAATCCCATGGAAAACTGCATATGAGGCAGAAGATTACCTTAGTGTTCTGATCAAAAGCCTTCCTTCAGTCCTCTGAAATTGGCTATCCACATGACTGCTGCCCTTCACTCCAGAGGCAGCTAAATTTTGGTGTGCTGAATGTACATAGTTTGAGAACTTTTGGATACTAGAGATTCTTTGCTATGTGTATCCAGCCAAGAAGTAGAAAGTAGATCTGAACTCAATACTGCACATAAAAAAGCTCCCACATTACACAGGTTGACACTTTACTGCTCATGAACTTCATATGAATCACATGGATAAATTATTCTACAACAGCTATTCTGGAATATCTCCACATAAAGACACTCTTATTCTGGAATAAAGAGTGACTACTTCTGAGTTATCTTATGAATCGAGCTAAATCAAGTAAAGGCACTCTTATTCCAGAATAAGAACATCCTCCCAGGAAGGTATCTAGATAGTTATTACAGTATAGTTTATTCCACAATAGTAGTCTGGTCAATTTCTAAGATAGATAAATTCTTAGCACTTGGGAACGGTTAGGTTGCTGATGTGCTGTGACCACTGCCTATCATCCTGACCAGTAGCGTCTCATTGTTTCCTTGTACTCCTCCATCTGTCCATCTGTCCGAAATTAATTTATCAAACAAAGAGGCATTGGAACAAACCGATAATTTAAATTACAATAAGTCATTCTGTCTTTCTCACTCACAAAAGCTTAGAGGGAGCTGAGCTCCTAACAAAAGCATACCGTCTCCTAGTAAGTCATCCACTATACCAGAGGACTGAAAGGTAGATAGTGTTGCATCTATTTTCAAAATTAAGATATTGGGGTGATTCTGGGAACCACAGACCAGTGAGTCCTACTTCAAGACCAGATACATTGGTTGAAACAATAATCAAAAGACAGTTATAAAATCTGTTCATGACGTATATGATAAACCATTGTAATGTCTTGAAAATAAAATGATGCCTTCCTCCCAACCCATTAGAATGAGGGAGTCAGCAGAACAATCGATAAAAGAGAGCGGGTAACTACTTTTATTTGGACGTTCAAAAATCTATTGGCAAGACTCTATTATGGAAACTAAGTAGTAGCCACAAGATGAGATAAAAGTACTGTTATGGATTAGAACCTGGTTAAGAAGTAGAAATCAGAGTAGAAATAAATGGTCAGTTTTCACCAGGTTAACAGTGAAGGGCCAGAAAACCCTGTCTCATCACGTAAATAATGTATTAATGATTTGGGAGCCCCATTGGTTTGCTGTTGGCTTATGGTATGAAGCATGAGACTTTATATTCCTTCAAATAAAAATTATCCTAATGTTACTGTGCATGCTCTTATTAGTCATATAAATATTTAATCCTTTTGTGAATATTACTAAGCTCTTGATCTCAGCTGTATCTTGTGGCAACGAGCTCCACAACTTAATTATGTGTTTTATAAAAATGTATTTTTATCACTTGTAAATTTGTTGCCCTTCAATTTCAATGAATGTCCCCTTTTTGTATGATGAGACGGGGTAAATGAAAGTCCCTGATTAGCTTTTCTATGTCATTCATTGTTTTTGTGTAACTCTGTCACATCCCCTTTCACTCACCTTCACTCTAAACTTGTCCCAGTCTTTCCAGGCTCTCTTGCCATAAAGATCTTTCCATGAATCTTGGAACCACTTCAATTTCTGATATACTATCTGATTCCATCTATCTTTATATATATATAAAATGAGATGAGATGACCAGAACTCTTACTTACACTAGGACTGTCATGACCCACATGTCTCAAACCTGGGTCCACGTGGTCCCTGGGGCAGTCATCACTCACCAACCCTCCAGCCCATGGTTTGCTGGCATCAGCTAGAATTGGGACTCCTTGAAGCTCAGCTGAGATGGATGACTGCACCCCTGATGCCTAACTGCTGGAACCCTGGAGCTCTTGATTGGCCCACTCCCTCCAGTGAAGCCAGAAGAAGAAACAGGAAGTTGTCTGTACCAGTGGGCTCTACCCTGCTTTGGACTGCTCAGTACTCACCCAGCACCATGCGCTCCTGTACTTGATCTTCTGACTCTGCCTGATTCCTGGTCTCTGACTCTTGGTTCCTGAGCTCTGGCTCATCTGCTGACCCTGACCTCATTGTTCCCTGACTTGGCCTGGTTCCTGGTATCTGACCTTCAGTTCCTGACTCAGATCATGACCTCCTGGTTCTGAACCCCAGCTGGTGTGGGAACATGGCCTCTAACTCTAAGCTAACTATATCCTGGGCTTGATAGTTTGGATGGACCATGCAGTAATCCTCCAGGGGTGGGCCCTGTGTGAGAAGTATGGAACCAGCAGCCCAACCGTTACCTCCAGAGACCCTGAACTTCCCCAAATGGGCCACCTGCCTCCAGGGGGATAATAAAGTGCTGCAGGCCCAAGTCATGAAGCTGATCAATCAATCAGCTATTGTAGGATCAAGAAAGCCAGCTTTGCACAGGGAGCACTGCACTTTGGATACAGCCCATAGTGCCCTTTCCTAAACCATTACCAGAACAATTCAAGGGGAGTTGCCAGCACTTCTGGGGCTTCATGAACCAATGCTGCCTTTTGTTCCTCTTGTGCCCCCTGACCTACGCCTCTGACCTGGCCAAGGTGGGCTTGGTGATCAGCCTGCTGATGGGGGAGGCTTTGTATTAGGCCTCCCCCTTCCTGGAGAGTAACAGACCTGTGCTGCCTTCCTTGATGACCCACATCGTGCCCATTAGCCAAGGCTGCTCTAAAGAAAGGTGCTTCCTATGTGGCACTTCCGCTGTCTCTCTGCAGGCACGGAGTGGAGCCAGGCAGCATAGCAGTACCATTTCCAGTGGGGTCTGCAGGAGAAGATCAAAGATGAACTGGCCCATATCTAGATGCCTTCACTGGCCTCTCTATTCCATGTTGTAGATAATCAGTTACAGGAATGGAGGGTGGGGAAAAAAAGGCTCCCTACAGCCCCCTACTGTGGATTCTGAAATCCCTGGATAACACCTTATCTGTACCATTACCTCAGCACCTGTTCCACCCACTGAACCAATGCAGATGGATCTGGCTTGTCAACAGCTTGCCCCTGAAGAAAAGGAACAACACCATCACTACCACATACGCTTCTATTGCAGCAAACCTGGCCACACCATTTCTGCCTTTCCCATGCAAACCTACAGGAGACAAGTCAGCTCAGGTTACAGGCTGGTCCCCTTACTGGCTTTGTGAGAAAAGTATTCTCTGCGCCTCAGTCCTGACTGGGACATGCACCAAACTCCACCCGGGGACTTTGCGTTTGTAGCTTCCTATCCAGCTGCGTATCCCTGGAGAGCTGCAATGAATTCCCATCCAGTGGGCCCTCATTGATTTGGGAGCAGCTGACAATTTCATATATGTAGCAGCAGCCTGGGCCCTGCAGATTCCTTTGTGATACAAGGGCACTTCAGATCTAATAGAAACTATTGATGGCTCCGCTCTGTCTTCGAGTCCAGTGATTTCCCTTGGAAACTATTACCCAAAGGCACTGAGAGAGATTGTGATTTGGTTGTATAGTTCAATACCTACACTTCCCTCTGATTCTCAGCATCTCCTAGCTGACCCTTCATAATCCACTCATTCACCAAGAACAGGAGGTCAGTTGCCCTTAAGAATTCTGTCAGCAGTATTGTTGGGATCAAACTGATGTTGCTCCAGCACCCAGGCTACAAAGGGCTCATGCAGAGATGATCACCTAGGCAGGGATGCCTGCTGAACACATGCTGGAACCCTCCTTAAATATCATGACTACACTGATGTATTTGAAAAGAAGAACACAGAAAACCTCCCTCCTCACCAGGACTATGACTGCCTCACAGAATTGCAGCCTGGAGCAAAAAATACCATTAGGATGGATTTACACCATGTCAGAATCCAAGCTGGTTAAGCTACCTGACTACCTTTAGGAGAACCTGGCCAGAGGGTTCATCTGCTAGTCAACCTCACTGGCTGGTATGCCAGTCCTCTTTGTCAAGAAAAAAGACAGCAGTTTCTGACTCTGTCTCAGCTACTGAACCTTAAACCGGACGATGATCAGAAACCAGTGTCTTCTACCCGTATCATCTACCACTGATTCCAGAATTATTGGACCGTGTAGGGGCCACATGTACATTCAGCAGATTGGACTTCTGACCCTTGGAGCCTACAAACTTGTGTACACCAGAGCCAAGGAGTCTCAAACTGCTATGGCTCCTTTGAATAGTTAGTGATGCTATTTCAGTTGACAAGTGCCCTGGCAACCGTCCAACATTTTATTAATTGTGTGTTAGGAGATAGATGTATTGGATCAGAACATGGGGGTCTTTCTGGAAGATATATTGGCCCTTTTGGATAACTCTGTACAGCACGCTATCCATGAGTGAACTGTCTTGGAGAGATTATAGCAGCATGGTCGCTATGCCAAGCCTGAGAAGTGAGCATTCGACAAGACCTCCACAAAATTCTTGAGATTTATCCTGTCCCCTGAGGGAATCAAGATGGACCCACACAAGGTCCAGGCTGTCTGAGACTGGGCAGCTACCCCCAGTATGTGATCTACAGCAGTTTTGGGGTTTTGTAAATTTCTATTGACTTTTCATTGCAAATTTTAATAAACAAATCACACCCCTTTACTCCAAAAAAACTTCCAGTTCCATTAATCCTTGAGGCCCAGCATGCATTTGAACAATTCAAGCTTACCTTCACCATCACTTCCATATTGACTCACCCAGCTGTCATGCAAGCTTGTGTCATGGAAGCCAACATCTCCAGCATTACAACTGGAGTTGTTTTCTTCTGAAAACACAGGCAAGAGCAAGTATTGAACCCATGCACCTATTACTCTAGGACAGTGGTTTTCAAACTTTTTTTCTGGCGACCCAGTTGAAGAAAATTGTTGATATCCGCAACTCAACAAAGTTGGGAATGATGGGTTTGAGGTGTGGGAGGGGATCTGGGCTGCTGCAGAGGGTTGGGGTGTGGGGGTTGAGGGCTGCAGGGTGGGGCTGGGGATGAAGGGTTTGGGGTGCAGGAATAGGCTCCAGGTTTGAGGGAGCTCAGGACTGGGACAGGGGATTGGGATGTGGGGTTGGGGCATGGGCTTACCCCAGGCGGCTCCCAGTCAGCACTGCAGCAGAGGTGCTAAGGCAGGCTTCCTGCCTGTCTTGGCACCGTAGACCGTGCTGCACCCTGGAAGCGGCCAGCAGCAGGTCTGGCTCTTAGGTGGAGGTGTGCAAGTGGCTCCATGTGGCTCTCATCCGCAGGCACTGCCCCCGCACCCAGCGCCCATTGGCCAGCCAATGGGAGTGGAGTGCAGAGCCGGTGCTCAGGGCGGGGACAGCACGTGAAGCCTCATGGCCCCCCCGCCTAGGAGACAGACCTCTGCTGGCCACTTCCGAGGTGCAGCACGGTGTCAGAACAGGTAGGGAGTAACCTGCCTTAGCCAGGCAGCACCGCTGACAGGACTTTTAACGGCCTGGTTGGCAGTGCTGACCAGAGCCACCATGACCCAGTGCCTTTCATTCTGTGACCCAGTACTGGGTCCCAACCTGCATTTTGAAAACCCCTGCTCTAGGAAAGTAATACCTATGGAGCAAAACAATGAGATCCTGGATAAAGAACTTCTGGCAATCAAGACTACCTGTTAGGAGTGGCAACATTATATAGAAGGGGCTCATCATCTGGTCCAAGTGTTTACTGACCATAAAAATCTGGAGTACTTGTGCAGGGCCAAGGCTCTGAGCCAATGGCAGGTCTGGGGGACTTTGTTCTTCTCACAATTCAATTTTACCATTACATACTGCCTTGCGACCAAAAATGGCAATGTCAACGCCCTGTCCTGAAAGAGAGAATATGATGCTGACCAACGAGGCCTCAGCCAGGAACCAGCCCACATTCTCAAGCTTCAAAACTTCCTTAATCCAACTGTGCACCAGGATCTATTCATACTGATTCATTCTGCACCTACTTTGGGGATTCCACCTGCTGAACTGGCCACAGTAAACAAAGAACCACATGATACCCAGGAGGGAATCACATTCATGAATGATGTATTTACAATCCCCTGGGTCCTGCAAGTGTGACGGACCTACAGTTTTGTCATGACTCTGCTTTGGCAGGACACTTTGGACACTCTAAGACCCAATGGCTACTGACCCATTTCTTCTGGTGGCTCCAAGTGCAACTCACAGTGCAGGCATCTGTTTCTTCCTGCAGCATGTGTGCTTGCCTCAAGACACCACTCTACAAACCTTGTGGTCTTCTCCAACTTCTGGAAACCCCATCCTGACCTTGGTCAGCAGACTCCTCGGATTTGTCATGGAACTACTGGAATCCAACAGATTTATGACAATTTTGACTGTGGTAGACCACTTCAGCAAGATGACCCACTTTATTCCCAGCACCAGTCTATCCTCTGCTGAGGAAGTCACCCAGCTATGGATAAATCACACAGTCCAACTCAGTGGCCATTCATATCGTGTTACCTCTGATAGAGGGCCACAATTCAGTTCCAGGTTCTGGCATGACCACCCAATCTCATCCAAAACTACCCACAACCTCCTGTAACCCAGCCACCTCAGACTGGTACAATGGATCCATCAAATCCAGGAGGAAGTGAGAGAACACCTGGAAAAGGAGAAAACAAACTACAAACAGCAAGGAGCAGGGCCCCACCTATTCAGTGGGACAAATACATGGCTCTCAACAGAGCATCTTCACATGGACAGACACTCTTGTAAACTAGACAACCAATTCTTCAATCCCCATTGAATCTGGCAACACATTAATCCCGTTACATTTGAGCTCCACCTATCCTATCACCTTCAAATCCACCCAGTGTTCCCTGTATCACTCCTAGACTGATACTCAGAGAACTCGTTTTTCCCTAGGACCCAACAGCCACCCCACCCCCAGCAGGCCAAAAAGAATATATCATTCACTAAGTCCTAGCCTCCAAACTTAAACAAGGAGACTCTGGTATCTAATTGACTGGGAGGGCTACAGCTCTGAGGAGCGTACCTGGGAGTCAGCATAAAATGTTCTTGCCCCTGCCTTCATACAAGCCTTCCATGAGAGTCACTCTGGACTGATGTCACTCAGGGGGCACCTCTAAGGGACTGGTGGTGTAATGTGCCACTGATCTCAAACCCAAGTCCACGGAGTCCGTGGGAGTCATCGTGCTCCAATCCTCCACCTGATGGCTTTCTAGCATCAGCTTGGATCAGGACTCCTTGAAGCCCAACTCAGATAGACAGCTCCACCCCTGAATTCCAGTTGCTGGAAAACTAGAGTTCCTGACTGGCCTGCTCCCTCTAAGTCCAAAGGAGGAACAGAAAGTTGTCCATGCAGCTGGGCTCCACCCTGCTTGGACTGCTCACTCAGTGCTACTCATGCCTGATCCTGGTTTACTTTTTTCTTGACTTAGCCTGATTCCTGGTATTTGATTCATGGTTCCCGATCCCTGTCTTGTCTCCTGATCCTGGTCTCCTGACTTGGCCTGATTTCTGGTATTTGACTTGCGGTTAATATCCCTGTTACATACTAAGAGTCGGTATCCACTAACTCCAGTGGCCATTGGATGCCCAGGTCTTTTCCCTGAGTGGTTAAAAGTAATTGAGAACCCAATAATGTATATGATTAGTTCAAATTATTCCTCTCATCTTGAATTATCAATACTGAATTTCATCTGCCATAGTGATGCTTTTAACATTAATCACTGGGGGTGGGGGAAGAGAATAGAGAGGGAAGAAATAACATCATGAAATATATATTGGGCAGGTGGATAGTTGTGGAGTGTTTTGTTGAGGTAATGCTGTATGTAGCTGTTTATAAACTGTACTAATGAATTATACTGGGCAGATCTCTTATTTTCTGAAGTCGTTAAGACGTCCATGAAAGCTGACAGGAAAAGTCACTGTGCACAGAAAGCCACTTGTGATTATTAATATAATCCAGGTAGTTGCCCTTTAACATTTTAATAAAAATGTGTTAGATCTGTGTCCCGCTTCTGTAGTAATTGTCCTTGAATTAAAAAACATAATAGCATCCATTACTTTTTATGTGGGCAAGCAAAGAGTATGACAATTGATTGTATCTAAAATAGTGTTCCATTAGCCCTAGCCTTTGTCCTGTATTACTGTGCCAAAGTGGGCCTGGGGCATTGACCAACTCACTCCTACCTCATATTAGTCAGCGAGGTGAAGGAGACTGAAATGAGATGGTTATATAGATTGGTGCCTCAAAGATAGCTCTTGGCTCTTGCAGTCAAAATTGCATTTGAGAAAGAAAGATACTGTGTGTTTTCAAATAATGTATAACAGAAAGGAATGAAAGGTGAAGGAGTTTTCGGTAATGGAGAAGGAATGAGGTCTCAAGTGAGGAGACTGCTCAGCCTGCTCTAGAGAATGGATCACTTCTTTTGGCCAAGGCATTTTTCTGGTGTAGATCCCAGAGATGCTGTAAAATGACTTTTGGGTAAATGTGAATGTAGGGTAACTTTTCCACAAGCATATTAATGAGTTTAAATCAATCTATCTCCTGTCCCTTGGTACACTGCGCCGCTGTTGTTTGCAATGGTGTTGTAGTTATGTTGGTTCCAGGCTATAGAGACAAAGTGGGTGAGGTCGTATCTTTGATAACAAGATGGTCCAATAAAAGACATTACCTCACCCACTTTGTCTCTCACATTGCACTATTGTCATTCCTGCCTAATCTCAGTATTCCTGTGAGAGTTTACAAATAAATTAGCAGTCTGACATGCCTAGTCCTCTGTGGCTGGGAGTCAGGAGGGACTAGTTTTCTTAGAAATAAGAAAGACGTTCCTTTTCTCTCAGGCCCAAGCACTAACGCATCAAGCATAAAGCATGATGGAAAACCGTATAGTTAGGAAATTAGAACAAGGCTGTTTTCATCCTGCAACTCGCTGTTTCACCCCCTAAGGGTGAAACAATTTCTGTTTATGTTTTTCAAAACCCACCTATCGAGTACTGTATCTTCAGCTAAAGACAGGGGATATAATTTTCAAAGGCATGTAAGTGATTTGGAGCTTGACTCCCATTTTTAGCATTTAGGAGCCAAGTTCCACTGAGTTTCATTGAAACTCCTGATGGCCTAAATCACTTTTGAAATGGCATTTAAGCTGCTAAGGCGCTTAGATGCTTTTGAAAATCTTGCCTGTGATCATTTGGCTGACTGATGAGGGTTCCAGCCAGGAACACGCAATCTTAAGGGAAGTGCCTACTCCTGTATTCTGTATGCAGAGAAAACAACCACTGGATTAATTAGGAGTTCTGTGCAGGAGCTGGCCCTTTAAGCATCGGTGATGATTAGCACAAATATGAAAGCTACAGCGAGAGCCTTTTGTTAAAACCAGTGCAATTCCACTGAATAAAGTGAAGGCAAGTTTCCATGAGCTTGAGCTGTGTTATGTGAGGGCTTGCTGTGAATTAGGCCTTGGTCCAAAACACATTGAAATCAATAGGAAGAATTCCATCAACTTCAGTGGGCTAGATCAGGACGTATGTGCACAGAGGATGTTCAAGATGGGATGGTGACTACACAGATCCATTGAGTTATTCTCCCACTAGTGGGAGGGAAAGTAGAAGCTGCAGGGAGGTCTGCATTAGCCGCGGTAGAAAAGCAATTCTGTTTCTTCATAGGCTCATGGGGAGGGTTACCAATGGAGCTCCTCAGTGCACAGCCTGACTATATTTAAAGGTTTTTAAACTTTTCTGCAGCATATTATCCAGACTTCCTGGCTAACCCTAAACTCTTTCAACCATAATACATGGGGACAGATTTTACATACATTTTCTCAGGCTCTTATCAGCGAGCTACCTTCTCAGTAGTGCTTGGTACAATAGAATTTGGCATATTGGGATAATGAATAAATTTAAAGCATCAAATAAAACTCAGCAATGGAGACCCACCGCTCCATCCCAAACAAATCTAAGAAGCTTTCACTTTCATGCACCCTCCTTACCAGAGTGGGCAATAACTAGAGAACATGTATTCTGAGATATTACTCCAACTCAGCACAGCATAAACACTACAGAGACAAAGGAAGATTCTTGAGTTTGATGTAACCGGATTGGGTTCTTAGATATAAGCAGCTCTCTGATCAAGTCAAGAATTAGGGGACTGACTTTTCCACTGGTAAGTGAGAGCCATTTTGTTTTGTCACCATGAAGGCCCCCTGGTTTAGATGGGAGCCTTCCCTCTGTTGAAATCCTGAAACAGTTTTTCCAAAGGTGCTTGTATCCACTTCAGGCTTCCCTTCCTGCTGAAAGACTCCTGTTTACAACTTCTATCTATTGCTCTACCCACCTATTCGGGCTTCCTAACCTTGCAGCAACCCTCCACCCTCCACAGTGACACTTACAGAGGTCTCTGCTATCATGAAATAACCAAGGAAGAGTGAAAGCTTGTCCATCCTAGCTACTGTTGTTGAGAGATCTGGCTTAAATGATCCAGTTAGCACAATACAAAAATTAAAACATGCATCAGATCATGATCAGAAATATACACAGTCTCTATAGGAATTTGCTCTCAGATACCAATGTGACAGGTGCCTTATAAATAAGACAGATCAATCAACAGATACTTACTTAACCTTTTTCTCACAGAATCCACATTTTAGTGCTTACTCACAACATCTTCAGATAACATGCATATTTATTTGTATGCTGATAGGGATTTTGCTGACACAAGAATGAATGCGAAACAATAAATACACTGCTCCATTTTGAAAGGGTTAAGCCATCTGGTCTTATAGAATAAGAAAGCAAAGGCTTTTGTGTACATTGTGTATTTGTCAAGCCATCTATAAGCATAAATAAATGCAAAAGAATCAGCACAAACAGACTCATAGATCCTGACTGTTAGAACTTTAAAAGAATGTAAATTCTAATTGACATTGCTGCCTATTTAAAAGTAAGTACATCCATGCTGCAGTGCTCTCTAGGAATTTCCTGCTGTAAAAATCCATTTAATTCAGTGCCAATGCAATGTATTTTCTACTGCACAAATTGATTTTTCAGAGTAGAAAACAGAGGAGTGCATATTTTTGCCCCCTCCTGTACATACACATGAACACACAATTTTAGTCAAACCATGCTGTACTTATGGAATTTATGCAACATTTCAGATGCCTCGTAAAAATGTTGCATCTTTAGATCTTTTAAAAACATATTTTTCTGGGCTTTTAATATGTACTGTGGAATCTATAGAAAGGTATCTTTTATGAAATTGGTTACTTTGCCTCTTATGGCTCCACGGGGAAAATGAAAGTCCTGAATTTATTTTGAATGTCACGGCATACATCAGATCATTAAGAGACAAAAGTTGCAACATCATGCTGAATCACAGCGCTGGGATGTGATTATTATTATTTATTATTATTAATAATAATAATAACATTATGTATTGTTTTATTTATGTAGGACAAAAACAAATAGCTGGCAACCTTATCTTTTCCTGTAGGTACTGCTGCTGGTCCCTTTCCTCTTTTTTTTTCCAGCCCTTCTCACACACTTCCATCTGTCCCATTCTCTTTTGATTGCATCGCTTAGCAAGATTTCTGTCTGCACTACCTATGCTTCTGGCATATCAACTACTTTGTGTTTGTAATGGGACCCCATTTTCAGTTGGTCCCTAGGCACTGCCATAATTAATATGATCAGGGCTGGCTTTAGGCCTATTCCACCAATTCCCCTGAATTGGGCCCCACGCCTAAAAGGGCCCCACGCCCAGTGAGAATCCCTTCCCTGGCTAGAGGCACCTTTTTAATGTTTACTCACCTGGTGGTGCTCCGGGTCTTCAGTGGCACTTCAGCAGCAGGTCTTTCGCTCGCTCTGGGTCTTTGGCAGCACTTTGGCAGTGAGTCCTTCAGTGCCCTCGAAGACCTGAAGCAAATGAAAGACCCACCGCCGAAGTGCCGCCGAAGACTCGGAGCACCGCCCACTGAGTACAAGCCCCACGTGTTTTTTACATGTGGTTTTTATTTAGTCATCCTTGCTGGGGTCCCGTCGAAACTGTTCAAATTGGGCCCCGCACTTCCTAAAGCCGGCCCTGAATATGATTAACAATAAAACCACGCTGGAGTTGAAGAAACAAAGGTGCTTAAACACCACGTTGAAGTGCACCTTGGAAATACCATATACAAATATTTTTCTGTGTTCTTGTTTTTTAGTGTGACCTTTGTTCACTTCCCTTGCCTATGCTACCTCTTCATAACACCGCCCCCAAGCTTGACCTGCATTTATCTACCACTTCCATCTGCCCTTCTTATCATGAGTCCTAACACCTTTTGTCTTGCTAGGGCTCAACCCTATATCTGACTGAGGGGTGATTCAGCTGCTGTTCAACAGCCGACTGCCTCAGCCAGTTTTGAGAGAGGGAAACCAGTTTCTATGTAGAGCACAGAAGGGTTCTAATCAGAAATTCCAAACCTACTGAGCCAAATCATCCCAGGTCACATATAGTAATGGTGATATACCTGGGATAAATGGAACCCACAAGGACATTTTGGTTGGAAGGTTTCCAGAAGTAAAATTGTCCACATTGTGCCTATACAGTACAGCTCTAGTATAGGCAGGATTTTTTCCGATTTACATAATGACAAGCTAATTGGACACTGAATTAATATTATTAATTTATACCATTTGGTGTTTGAACTTACTCACTGAAGCCCATTTTTATAACATACAGTACAAAAGATATTGGCAATAATCGCCTGAAGGGACATTGTAAGGTTAGTAAAGCAAACATTTGACCTACATTTGTTGTATTTCTCTGTTTGCATAGTACATATCATTATTTATATGTGACATTTTCCCAAAACAAATATTTCAATGCTTTTTTCTATTAAAAAAAAATCAATGCTATCAACACAGCACTCGTGAGAAACCCTCAAGCCTACAGTGATAAACTACTAGCACTCCAAATACAACAGAGAAAAGAAAATCCTACCAGGAAACATATTTCTGTTTTAAAATTTCAATGGGTTATTAAAAATCTAGAGATTACAAAAAACTGAATTTCAAAGTTAGGAAAATTGTCTTGATAGTATTTGAAACACTAATTATGGCTATTGTCCAGGAAAGCACATAAGCACATGCTCAGTTTTAAGCATGTGGGTTGTCCTAGTCATGTGCGAGGCAATTGTGTGATTAAAGTTGAGCATGTGCTTAAAGTATGTTGCTGGATCAGGACCTAGGATACACTGCCAGAAAGAATAATGCTACACGAAGACATTGTTAAAGCAATGCATGCATGTGCTTTAGACATGAATTCCACTGATTAGCAAGCACAGTTTAAAGGGCACCAAATTTCAAAGAAATGTAATGGTTTTAGAAATAGTATTTTAAATAGTGGAGGGCTATGGAACAGAATGGGCCTGTACTATTTACATTATTACTGATGTTCATTTATGTTATTACATTTTAAGGGAAACACTGCACTCTAGAGGCGACCTCTGTTCCCCCACCAAGTAACAGCTTAAAAAAGATCATAGGAATGGAAGGGCAGATTCTCCATGTAGAGAAGACTGATGAGTACTCCATAAATAGCAAAGTACACTCCCCAAAGAGCACTTTGCTTTTATAAGCTAGAGCGACTGTTCTTTCTTTCTCCCCTTCCACCTTGTGCCTAGTATTAAACGGCACTAAAGGAAGTTAATGACTGTTAAGATATAATTGTGTACAGCTAACCTGTCTGATCTACCGAAGTAGTACAGTAAATAGTCTTTGTACATTTGCATAATTTGTATAATGAAGCAGAACATTCAGTGAAAAATCTGAATGTGTCCATTAGGATTTTCCAGATGGTGCTCCTATAAAATGAACTTCCAGATTAGGACTGGGAGTATTCAACAAACCTCTGGTCTGATCCTGCACCTTTAAATCAGCCCCAGCACTCCTCTTTTCTGTTCCATCTGTCCTTCCTCCTCCATCAATGTCTCCCAATTCAAAGGACTCTTTCCTACTATATGCTTGTAACTTCTGAATGAGCCACTAGATGGCCCACTATACCATATGCTTTCACCTGTTCTCAATTTCCCTCCTTATCTCCTTGCCAGCAGATTACAAGAATGTTCTTGTATCCACTGTCCTAAGAAAACTCACTCACAGAGTCTGGTCTACAGTTACTCTCTACATCTATTGGTGGACCTCCTGAGAGAAAGATTTTAAAGAAAATATTAGTTTGTACCTCGAAGCTTGAAAAATTCTTGGTAGTTATGTATTGGTACCCATGTTTTTACCTCATTGTTACATAAAATTACATGTATTTAATATGTAAGAAATATGTACTTGCATTGTAGATGGCACATATAGCAATGCATATAGTTAAGGTTGCCCAACACTTTCCATTATAACACTTGCTTTCAGCTGCTTATAATTTTGCCAATCTCTAACCTCTGAGCCTGAAATTTCCCATGTCAGGTGTCTGCCTCAGGATGAATTTTTGGTTAAGATTTAGCTAAAACAATTCAGCCCATTTCCAAGTGTAAGCAGGGTCTGAAAGAGCTCTCTCCTGACATCTAGTGATGAACTCAGAGGCACCATTTAGGAGAGGCAGAGGGAGCTTGCTGGAGGAGTCTCTGCACCTTGTGGTCTTTAAAACAAGATTTGAGGACTTTGGTAACTCAGACATTGGTTAGGGTTTGTTACAGGAGTGGGTGGGTGAGATTCTGGGGCCTGCATTCTACAGGAGGTCAGACTAGATGATCATAATGGTCCCTTCTGACCTTAAAGTCTATGAGCTCAAGTGCCCCCCATCCCTGAGTTTTATACCATGATAAAATATCAGGGTTGGAAGGGACCCCAGGAGGTCATCTAGTCTAACCTGCTGCTCAGAACAGAACCAATCCCCAGACAGATTTTTACCCCAGCTTGCTAAACAGCCTCCTCAAGGATTGAGCTCACAAGCCCTGAGTTTAGCAGGCTAATGCTCAAGCTGCTGAGCTATCCCTCCCACAGCTGGGTGCACTGCTGCTTGCTCCACTCCCTCCTGCCCTCACCAGCCAGTGGCCAGGAGCAACTGTTGCTTGATCCTCTCCCCTTTCCCACCGCCAGCCTATTCTTTGCTTGGCCAATAGGAATGCAGAGGTGTATCTGGCAGAGCCAAAAGCAGGGCTGGAAGCTTCTGCAGCACTTTTTAAAAATTCATTCCTGAAACAAATATGCTGTGGAGGGATGTGAAGAAGCTTTCAAGCACCGTGTTTAGGTCAGAAGATGCTTGCTGCAAATTTCATCATGATCTGCCGTGACATCAGTAGACACGGGGCTGCTCAAGTGCAGGGGGAGGCTTCTGCCCAGGCACATTCAGGGGATAATTATTATCCCCACAGACAGCCCAGCTTTGGAAGTTTCAGGCTGTAAGAGCAGCTGAAGAATGACCATCTGGAATCTTTCTCTGCTGTCAAGAATCAAACATGCTGTCACATCACAAATATTGTTTAAATTACACTTAAAACCTTCCCATTATTTCCAACTCTCTAATGTTTTGTGGAATGGCAGTACTCAAGAGCGGCCATTTATTCTGCCAGTTAGTCCCACTTGTCTGTGAGGGTCTTTCCTTTGCCAGCAATGGGCTTTGGGTCAGGTTACCAGGTAGGTTCGTATAGGCTGTTACACACAAATGCTGATTCCTCTGTGAATGCCCTGATCTTACCAAATCTCCCCAGGGTTCGGCTTTTCTAGGACCCAGAACACCTTTTGAGGAGCTGCTGGTTCTTTATATGTACAGATACAAGCAACTGCTGCCTTTACGCAGCCATTTTATAGCTGTGTGTCTGCTGTGCTGTATGTCCTGCTCTTCTAACTGGTAAGAAAGCTTAGCTTTTCTTTACTTACTCTTTAATATTTCTGAGGGTGGCAGAGTCTCACTTGAGTTCCATCCGTGAATTTCACGAAGTGATGTTTACTCTCTCAAATCCTTCCAATTTAGTCCTTTGTATTTGTCATAACTGTTTGCATAAACCCTTCAGTGCACATAAACCCAAGCCAATCCAAACAATTTGTAAGATTTCGCTGTCAAAATTTGTTATAGATCCGTTTTGCTAACATTCATCATTTAATTACACTCTAGATAGTGATTTTTAAGAGAGTTTTTTAAAAAAAATATCTTCTTTTAAGTACCTCAGCTACTTTTGAGCAATCATTAATTTCATTCCTCCCTTCATTTGTGAATTAATGCACATACTTTCTCTCTAATACTACTTTCCCCCTTGGCAAACTTTTAAATGTTCATCTTAACCCTTGTAGTTTAGCATCAGCTCATTTATGTTAGTGATGAAAGATCAAGTTACAACACATAATCTGTGATTATAATCTTTCATGATTAATTAAAAAGATCTCCAAAAATATCATGCCTAAGAGTAATTTAGAGATCATTCAGCCACTGTGCTGGCCCTGTATATTGTTAAGATATAGATATTCAGGCCTGTCTGTAAAGGCCTATACTTTAAGAATTTAGGTATATGTTTATCATGAAGCTAGTTACAGAGGTCTAAAAGAAAGAATCAAAATCATTGTCTGCCTGTGTAAGGGCCTTCTCTTACTGTGACAGTCTGAGGCCCTGTTCTTAAGCTAAGACCTTTGGCTAAGCAGTGGGAACAGCCATAAGCACGTCCTCACACATTTCAAACCCGTCATATTGAAATAAGGCAATCTGGGGCTGTTAGAAAGGTGATCTGATCTATCACCTCCAGAGAAAGGGAAGAGCCTGGAAGATGTAAAAGGGAATTTAGTTTGATAGTTTTCTGTTTGGTAAAAACTCACTTATCAATAGACAAAGTTGGGAAACCCTTATGTCTTTATGGATGTAGTAAAATCCTCACTTCTGTATTGTTTTGACATTATAGTTCCCACTTTGCTATTGTTTAATTGCATGGTCTCTGTCTGGTTCTGTGATTGTTTCTGTCTGCTGTATAATTAATTTTTCTGGGTGTAAACTCATTAATGTGGTGGGATGCCTATCTCACAGAGCTATAAGGGATCCCAAAATGTCATGGAGTCCAGCCTTCACTAAGAGGACCAAACACTGATTTTGCCCCAAATAGCCCCCTTCAAGCTCACAACCTTGGGTTTAGCAGGCCAAGGCTCAAACCACCGAGCTATTCCTCCCCCAGTTAGCTAATGATGTTACAATATGTTAGGATTGGTTAGGTAAATTTCAGTAAAATGATTGATTAAGGTATAGCTGAGAATATTACTATATAAATTAGGGGCAAACAGGAAGTAAGTTGGGATTTGAAAATAAGGAAAAAGGACCTAGATTTAAGCTTGCTGGAAGTTCTCTCCAATAAACATCGAACTGTTTGTACCTTCAGACTTCAGGTATCATTGCTCTCTGTTCACGTGAGAAGGACCAGGGAAGTGGGAAGGTGAAGAAATAAGCCCTCTAACATATATGATGGAAACCACTTCAAGCCAAGGAGTGCTGCACCCCCAGCAACTCTAGTTCCAACATCTATATCTTAAAAAAAAACCAACTAAGTTATCATACCAATGGTTCTAAAATTGTTTTTAAAAGGCTACGTATCTGACTGAAAATAGTTCATAGACCAAGATTCTTGTGCAGTGTTTGAAACCCAAACAAGGAGTATGAGCACATTGAAAGTTAAATGAATTAAAAGTAATAGAACTGATTTTTGTCATTGTCTACACTTAGATAAATGCAGAAAGTAAAGCATACAAGTAGCTACCAACTACTTTACATTTTTTAAATTCTTTCATTTATAGTGGCCTAACTCAGGGTACGTCTACACTATGGGATTATTTCGATTTTACATAAACCAGTTTTATAAAACAGATTGTATAAAGTCGAGTGCACGCGGCCACACTAAGCACACTAATTCAGCGGTGTGCGTCCATGTACCGAGGCTAGCGTTGATTTCCGGAGCGTTGCACTGTGGGTAGCTATTCCATAGCTATTCCATAGTTCCACCGCCCTTGATTCTGGGTTGAGGCCCCGTGCTTGATGGGCCACAATCTTATCCGTGGTTCTCTGGGTTAACTGTGTCACTTCATTCCTTCTCCGGGGACCGGCAGCACTCATTTGTCCTTTCCTGGATTGCTGACGCCATGACGGCAACTATGGATGGCGTTCGCCTGGTTTTTCACTTCCCGTATTTTCGGTGCGCGACGAGGCGTACTCCGCGTACGCGCGCCATCATTTTGCTTTTGCTTAATAGCGAGACGGTTATCAGTTGTTCTGTACTGTCTGCTGCCCTTGTAATTGGCAATAAGGTACGGTTATCTGTCCTTCTGTACTGTTTGCTGCTATCATGGGTGCCCCTGGCTGGATTGGCCGGGGCGCAAAGGCAAAACTGGGAATGACTCCCTGGGTCAATCCCTCCTTTTATGTTTCTAAAAATGAGTCAGTCCTGCCTAGATATGGGCAAGTTGCTAGAGAACCAGTGTATCCGAGAGCACAGCTGCTCCATGTCAGATCCCGCAGAAATGATGAACTACCTGCCATTCAGGGGGTGTCCCTGCAACACCACCACCTGTTGTTTCCTCCTCCCCCAACCTTCCTGGCGTACCCTAGGCAGTGTCCCCCCCTTGTGTCATGATTATAAGATGCAGGATAGAACAGTGGCTTGTTGTGAGATAAAATGAGGGGGAGGCACCCTCCCGTGCTTGACAGTGCAGGCAGGACATTAGCGTTGTGGGGAGAGGAGCCCAGCATGCCTGCCTGCTAGTCCAGGCAGTAGAGTCTTTCTTTACACATGAAAGGGGGGGCTGATGCGTCAGCCCCCAGTTTGCTATGATGAGGACAGTTACCAGCCGTTCTGTACCATCTACTGGGAATGACAGGAATCATTCCTATTTTTACCCAGGCCCCCCGGCCGACCTCACCTGGGCAAACCGGAGCACTCACGGGCTGGGGTGACAACGGATCGTCATATTTGTACCGTCTGCCACAAGGGGGGGAGAGGGCGATACTGCTCTTCATGCTGCGCATCTTGTCTCCACCCGATTCAGTGACATGAGTGACACTGAAAAAAGTCAAGAAACACTTTCTTTCCCTTTTCTTTCACGTGGTGGGGAGGGAGTATTGATGGCTATACCCTGAACCACCCTGGACAACGTGTTTGAACCTATAGGTACTGGAGCTCAGCCAGATGGCAAATAGTTTTCGGAGACTTCTGTGGACTGTGGATAGCTGGAGTCCTCAGTCCCCCTGCCTCCCTCCATGACCATCCATTTGATTCTTTTGCTTTCCATTACGCTTGTCACGCAGCACTGTGTAGCCTGGAGATTTTTTCAAACGCTTGGCATTTTGTCTTCTGTCGAGCTCTGATGAGAAAGTTTGTCTCCCGCTACAGCGATCAGATCCAGTATCTCCGCTATGGTCATGCTGGGCTCTTTTGGATTTGGGACTGCATCGCCACCCCTGCTGATCAGAGCTCCACGCTGGGAAACAGGTGTAATTCAAAAGTTCGCGGGCTTTTCCTGTTTACCCTGCCACTGCTTCCGGAGTTCAGATTGCTGTCCAGAGCGGTCACAGTGGTGCACTGTGGGATACCGCCCAGAGGCCAATACCATCGATTTGCGGCCACACTAACCCTAATCCGATATGGTAATACCGATTTTAGCGCTACCCCTTTCGTTGAGGAGTACAGAAACTGATTTAAAGAACCCTTTATATAAATATAAAGGGCCTCGTAGTGTGGATGGGTGCGCAGTTAAATCGGTTTAACGCTGCTAAAATTGGTTTAAACGCGTAGTGTAGACCAGGCCTCACTGTGTCACTATTATCTGCTTAGCCAGTTGTGCACTGTGGCAGAGTGGGTGAAGTATGGAAATAAAGAAATAGATTGGGCCAGTTTGGGGCTACTTTTTAAGTGACTTTAAGCTACCAATGCAGTAGAAACCTAGACAACCTGGAATCTTTCCCTGCTGTGAAGAAAGAAGCATAAGCTGCCACCACCACAAATAGTGTTTCAATTACACTTAAAACTTTCCAATTTTTTCCAATCTCTAATTTTGAAGTGAATGGCAGTACCCCAGTGTGGCCATTCATTCTGCCATTTAGTCCCACTTGTCTGTGGGAGTCTTTCCTTTGCCAGCAATGGGCTTTGAGTCAGGTCCATAAGCTGTGACACAGAAACATTAATTCCCCTGTGAATGCCTGGATTTTACCAAATCTCCCCACATGGGGGTTGCACTTTTCTAGGACCTTTTCCCCAGATATCTTTTGAGGAGCTGTTACTCCTCAACTTCTGCCTTCCAGCCAGGGCTGGTGCAAGGATATTTTGCACCCTAGGCGAAACTTCCACCTTGCGCCCTCTCTTCTCCTCCCCTCCCCCCAAAGCATTGCTTATTATAAACTTTCAAAAATGAATACTGCATAATGTGGCATTGTTCATTAGAATTGATACGTTTGGCTTGAACGTTTATTAATTTCACTATTTAGTCTACGTATTTAATGAAAATAAATGGCCTTGGGTCTCCTGCATGTGGCTAGAGTCCCTCCTGCCTGGATCTGGAAAGGACTGTTTTGGGGATCAGAGCATAGAGCTGGGAGTCAGGATCTGGCTTCTATTCTCCACCCTGGCACCAACTCACTGGATGACTTCAGGCAAGTTACTTCCCCATTCTGGGCTTCAGCTCCCCCCCAGCGCTAAGGTGTGAAATGTTTCTGTGCTCCTTTTCTGTGCTGGAAAGTGCAATGTAGGCAGGAGGGGGTGTCTGAAGGCCTGTCTTCCCCACAAGTGTGAGGCAAGAACAGAGTTCCAGCCTCTGTCATGACCATCCTGGTTGCTTTACTTTGGCCCATGCCAATCGCTGCTAAAGCCCCTTACTCAGAAAGCGCTGGCCCAGGGCAGAGGCATCAGTGTCATTCTGGGCCTGATTTTCAGAGATGCTGAGCACCTGCGGTTTCCCCGATGTCTGTGGGAACTCCAGGGTTCTCAATACTTCTGAAACTCAGGGCAATTTATTTTGAATGCTGGATCAGTACTGAGCCTGCAAAGGCAGGTTCATATACGCCCCTCAATCCACAGCAGAACTCCCATCAATAACAATACAGGCAATCAGGAGAATGATGAGGGGCAGTTGGCCCAATGCTGGGAGTGAGGAGAATATGGCCCTAATGTGGTCACTGAACTTCTACCTAGTAAGGTTACTAGTGCATCTGCGGTCATTCAGTGGGAGAACAAAAATCTCTTGGGTGCTGCAGCCTGCCCAGGGTTCAGGTGCACTTAACCTGAGTTGCTTGCACACTTGCAGTGGTTGTGCACCATGCAACTGGTCACCCATGTTACATGAAAATCTGGCTCTGACGGTGTCATAATTAGACTTAACAGTTACTGGCGCATTTCCTAGAGCTGTTGTCTCAGGCTGGCTGCAGACTCAGGCAGAACTGTGTTGGCTAGATGCCCATCACCTTTGGAAGATTTTCCTTGTAGCCATAAGGGCTTGAGACAGCCGTGTTTCTTCACTGACAACTTTCAGTGTGCTGCCCCTGAATCCCAGATTAATACCTAGTGTGGGGAGACAACGACTCCCCGGGTGACCTTGGGCAAGTCACGTCCCTGTTCTCTGCCTCAGTTTCCCCCAAAATGGGGTTCTATTTACCTGTTCCACAGGGCTGCAGGGATGGATGGGGATGAAGCCTTGGAAGGTGGCACATGCTGAGGACGGTTACACTTTTGCAGCTCTTTAATCCTGTATCCTCTGGCAGGACCATGAGCCACCCCCGCAGGTGGACCGGTGGCCACGGTCTCCTTTTCCTTTCCCCCATCCCTGCACCCCCTCTTGCTGCTGCATTGCTGTCAATAGGGCCAGCTGCAGGCAGGCTGATGTCACCCTCTCCGATCTGCAGCCAGCAGCCCTTGGGCAGCAGCCGCTGCTGTGGCAGGGAGTCTGGGATTGTTAAAGCCATAGGGAGTGGAGTAGGGAGCGATGCGGCTTCCCAGGAGCTTGGGGAGAAGGCGGCTCCAGGCCAGCAGGGCATGGGCAGGCAATGATGTGGGCGGGGTCCAGGCACCAGCCAACCAAGTACGTGCTTGGGGCAGCACCTTCTAAGGGCCCGCCAATATTGGGGTGGTGGGGCAGCGCTTTGGTTTTTTTGTTTTATTTTGTTTTGTTTCTGCTGTATCTCCGTCTCTTCCAGCTGGTAAATATTCTTATCTCCTGTCGTACTTACTGTTTAACATTTCTGAGGGTGGCGGAATCTCACCAGCTTGAGTAGCATATGTGAATTTCATTGAAGTGATGTTTACTCTCACCAATCCTTATAGCAACACACTAGAAACCTCCTTCCAACTTAATCCTTTGTGTTTATCATAACTATTTGTATAAACCGTTCAGTGAACATAAACCCAAGCCAATCTGAACAATTTGTAAAATTTGGCTGCCAACATTTGTTATAGGTCGATGCTGCTAACATCTATCATTTAATTATACTGTAGACAGAGATTCTTTTTAAAGGTATAGACCAATGTGTTAATAAAAAAATTGTTTAAATAAATTGATTGGGCTACTTTTGGACTAGTTTTTAAGTGACTTCGGACTATTGCTGCAGTATAAAGTAGTCCCTCATGGTTAAAGTTATCCCCCTCCCCAAATCTGAAATGGTCCTGGATGAACTGGGGGAAAAGATATCAAGAGCAGGCTGTATTTGTATACATACCTACTTTGTCTAGGTGATCAGCAGACAGATCTGCTTTGCCTCAGTGATCAATTTTGGTTGTTTTGGGTTAAAATTCATTTATAAGTGAGGAAGTATTGCTTCTTAGAGGCACCCAGGGGTGGTGTTTAGTGTTCCAAGATTTTTGGGTGGGGGCTCGAGCTGGTTCTGTTTTCCAAGGTTAAGAAGATCTCTATGATATTGAACCTGGTTACCTGGCTCTTGTGGCTGCTGATACCACCTGGCAGAAGGATCACACAAGAATGAGTCTAAGGGAAAATACACTGTTTTGCCCATGTGAAAATTTTTCCCCAGCAGTTTTGATGAGAAGATCTGTGCTTCCATGCTTTGTAGCAGGGACTTGAAATTTGCAAGCGGGTAGAGGGTAGGGGTCACCCAGGTGGCCATTACTGCCCCTCTGAAAATCTGGCCAAGTTACCTTTGAAAAATCCCAATGTGCACATGCTCAGAAGAGATTTGTTTGGTGGGCAGCTAAATTCTCCAAAGATTTCACCTGCGCTGGGCATGCTCCATTCCCTCACCACTCCTATGACCAGACTGTACATGCATCATCCCTAAGGTTAAGATTTTGTCACTGTTATTTTTAGTAAAAGTCACAAACAGGTCACAGGCTCCCTTGATGTTTTGTTTATGACCTGTCAGTGACTTTTACTAAAAACAACCAGGGAGGAGGGCTGAGGGATGGGGAGGAGGAATGACAGCTGGAAATGCCATGCCACAGGAGGCAGGGGGACTGACAGCCTGAGCCTCACCATGGGAGGAAGGGGCACAGCCCTCTGGCTGCAGCCTTGGGGAGGGCACAATCCTGGCTCCGACTGCAGGCATGGGGGAGTGTTCAGACCCCGCTCCAGCCGCAGCCATGGGGATCGCACAGCCTGGCTCCAGCCCCGGCCCTGCCGTGGCGAGGGGGCAGAAGGAGGTGGGGCAGGGGCAGAGCGGGGGTTTAGTGGGAGCAGGAAGAGGCAGGGGTGGGGGGCTTGAGGAAAGGGATAGAGTGAGGCTGTGGGCAGAGCAGAGGTGGAGACTTGGAGAAAGGGGTGGACTGGGAGTAGGCCAAGGGCGGGGGGGGGGTCGAGCACCCCCTGGATAGAGAGGAAGTCAGCACCTATGCATAGGAGGCACTGCTTGGCCAAGTAGAGAGCTATGAAGCGTACGTACCCACAGGTTTCAGAAGGGTTTCCTCACCTAAGCAGTGCCTCACCATCGACACTACTATTCATATACCCATGCTGGGAAATGCGGGAAGAGCTGTGTATGTACCCAGCACCATAAGGAGCATGCAGTGTGGATGTACCTTTAAAGTACTGATGAGAAAGTCTTTATGTAACCAAAGCAACACAGGAAACATCAGCTAATTCTGAAGGATTTATTATAGTATACTTCTGTTTTCCCTTGAGCTGCCGAGGAACTAACATGAAATCACCAAAGCTAATGATCAATCTTCATTTTCGAACAGAGAAGTTGTGGTTATGCTGCAAATAAAATAAAAGGAAGGAGGATCAGATGGGGCAATACTTCCCTTTTAATTCTTTTTGTTTGTTTTTTTCTGTGAGCTGGATACTAGTTTTAAAAAAAATATCTGGTCTCAGAATCATTTCCTTGGACATTTCACTTATTTAAATGCATGATGAAGTGTTGGATTCTACACATGGTAGCATGAATATTTGTTTGAGTGCACATTGTTGTTCTTTATACATGAAACCACTTGTCACATGCTAAAAATCTGGAATTGACCTAGGATATTATTTTAAGTAGGGCTGGTTTTTGCTGCTGCTGCTGAAATCTCCATATAAAAGTTATGAGATAGCTCTATCTGTGTGTATGTAAGTAGTAGTTTAGGTGACAGTAGATTGTGCTGAAAAATATGTAGCATAGTTCTTTAGGGATTATTAGGACTAATAGAAACATATTGTTGTGCACTGTAAATAGCTTCCTCTGTGCATCTCTTTACATCAGCACTTAACAACTATGCAGGGCTTTTAAAGATAGGCATCTACTTTTTAAGGTCCCGGTACAGCAAAGAACAGGGACTGCTCATGTGCTTAAAGTGGCATGCTTTACTGGGTTGTGATGGCAACGGGTATAAGTAGGAATACTGAGATGAAACTAAGAAAAGCAAATATAGTCTGAATGTCAGGAAGACCTTCCTGCTAATCACATATATGATAAATGAAAGGGGTGGGGGGCAGCTCCCTTTTATGGAGCCAGCCAGCCAGTTAGCTATAAAATACCTCTTAGTAGCTGTTCTCTACTTGCTTTATTTGTAAAGGATTAAAAGATGTGAGTGGGCACCTGGCCAGGAGGGCCAATAGGAAAGCTAGAACTTTTTAAAAATTGAAACAAGATTCCCCTTTTGTCTGTCTGTGGTTGTTTTCCTGGAGTCAGGGGACAGGAAAAACTATGCTTGTAACCTTTAAGCAGGACCTCAAGAAACTATCCTTGATGCTTAATTTTGAAGTTGTTCTCAATAGCCTAGGTTCCCAGACATATTTTCTTCTTTTTGTTTTTTAATAAAATTTACCTTTTTTAAGAACAGATTTAAATTTTTGTGTCCCTAAGAGGTTTGTGCACATGTTGTTTAATAAACTGGAGGCAGCAGCTGATTTTCTTTGTTTTTCTTTCTCAGCTCTTCTCCAGAGGGGAAGGAGAGTGAAAGGGCTTGAGGATACCCCACAGGAGGCATTCCCAAGTGTGCCTTCCTGGGTTCTCAAAGGGGTTTTACACTTTGGTCATGGCAGCATTTACCAATCCAAGATCAGAAAAAAACTGTAACCTTGGGAGTTTAATACAAGCAGGGCCGTCCCTAGCCATTCTGGGACCCTACATGGGGGGCAGGGGTAAGGAGGCAGGCCTCTGCAGAGGGGATCAGGGGGCTGGCCCCAGACCTCCACTGAGGGGGGAGGGCTGGGCTGGCTTGGGGGGGCAGGAGTGAACCACACCCAGCACTCACCAGTGGCATGGCTGGGTCTGGGTCGCTGCACTCCCACCACTGGTGAGTGCATCCCCGGCCCTGCTGCAGAGCTCAGGGGAGTAGGGGGCGGGGCTGGGGTGGGGAAGCGGTGGGGCGGAGCAGGGATGGGAGCCCTGGGGAAGAGTCAGAGCAGGAGCTGGAGCAGCATGCAGATGTGCTGGGCACCAGCTGCGGACTTTGCATATGGGTAAGGACGGCCCTGAATACAAGCCTGGAGTGGCCAGTATTAATTTTTAGAGTCCTTGCGGGCCCCCACCTTCTGCACTCGGAGTGCTGGAGTGAAGAATCAGCCTTGATAACATATAATGGATCCTAGAACAGTCTCCTAAGGAATATAGTGGAAACATCATCGCTTGTGACCATTAAAAGATTGAATAAAGCTAGGAAATCTACTGTAGGGAAGCATCCTGTATAGACAGGGGCATGGATTAAATGATGTAATAAGTCATTTCTGAACCTAATTTCTAGGATTCTGTGATTAAGGACTTGTCTACAGGGAAAGTTACTATGTGGCAAGTCAGGGTGTGACTCTACATTGCATGAGCATGTCACACAGTGACATCCCATATGGGCCCAGCTACAATGCACTGAGAGTCCCAGAGTGGAGCTTGACATAATAAGCTTTCAAGTCATAGTACACCAAACTGCACTCTAGGACTTTCACAGCTTTCTAGCAGTGACCATATGGGATGTTACTGCACAGCAAGATGGTGTGTGTTGATTCATACCCTGATTTGCCACGCAGCAACTTGCCATGTAGAGAAGCCCTGAATGACATTATTGGACAAATCCTGCTGACTTACAAAAATATTCCCACTGAAACCAGCTTGTATGAAAAAGTAAGCAGGATCTAGACTTGCTAAACTCAGCAGATATGTCCTCACAGTAAACTTGTGAATAATAAAGGCCCCATCCTGCTATTACTGAGGTCAATTGATATTTTGCTGTTGATTTCCATAGCAGCAAGGAGAGGTCTTTAACAGTCATTTCAAAAAACGGTTACAGAATATTTGTATGGCAGCTTTTTAACAGGTGACCGTACATTTTTTCAAAGATTTGTTGTGAATTCTAGCCAATAGCTAAACAAATGTAGGGGCTAGTGTTATCTTTTCGACCTATTCAGAAGTAGAATTGAGTTCTGAAAGAAAAAATAAGGACTTTGAATCCAATCCCAATACACTAAGAAAACGCCAACAGAGAGAGACTTTACAAAGAGCTCTAGCTCTCTAGTTATTGCTAGCAGCAATTATTAGCAGACTAGGCCTCTGATTTCTCAGACTGTCATGAGATTTAATTGAGATAAAGACCAGGGGCATGACTAAGAAACGAGACTTTGGGTATTTTTTCCAGCTTTGCAATAGCAGAGAAATGAAAGTGAAAATGTGAAACTATCTATGGAAATATTCTGAGCTCAGAACTGTCAGTTCATGTATTGTTTCAAAGTTGCTTTTTGTTAAACTTAGAAGGATAGTGAAAACTAGACTTCCCGTGACTTGGCATCACCTGATGTGACCACAGACATGTGCGCTCCTAGGTTTCATCAGCACAGTATGCACCGGGCAGTGACAACGTCACTCTGTAAATGTCAAGAGAGAGCAAAAATTAGAAGTAGAGCTGGTCAGGCATTTTTCAAATGAACCATCTTTTCCCCCCAAAATGGGTTTGTCACAATAAAAACTGCTCGCAAAACAGGGCCAGTTTTGACTAATCTCCTGATTCGGAAAATGACTGGGGACAAATGTTTCAATAGTGTCCCATTTTGACATTTACCAAATGAAGAGTTTTGGGAGGTTTAAGTCTCAAAAACTGTTTCAAAATGTTAGTAAATTTAGACCAAATAAATAAAAAAGGATTTTGAAAAGGTCAGAATTGAACATGATTGAACTGAACCAAATTTTTCTGAGATTTTCAGTTTGTGAAAATATTTGAGATTTTGTCTTATTCCAACTCAGGATGGGAAAATGTATTGCTATCTGTAATTTTTGCAGGATGGGAAACTCATTTCCTGCCCAGTTCTAGTTATAAGGAAGAAGATAATTGAAAAGCTCCTATAAGCTTTATTGGTCAATGTATTCATTTCTGTTAAAGGGTCAAAGTACCACATCCAAAATCATTGACTTGAGTGGAGCTGCTCAAGTATAACTTGAGAAAAGTATTGTTCCATTGTGTTCTGTTTTACATTCAGTAAGTTGGATTCTCTCATTTAAGTATTACTAGCTGATGACTTGTACAAACATTGTTGACTTTGTTGTCATCTAACCTTCATGCCATTCCTTCTGATAAGACAGTTTGGTTTAGCTCTTCAGTGGGGCCTATGGGAGTTAGGCACCCCAGGCTTATTGACTTCTAATGCAGTAGCTCTCAAACTTTTTTACTGGTGACCTCTTTCACATATCAAGCCTCTGAGTGTGACCCCCCTCCTTATAAATTAAAAACACTTTTTAATATATTTAACACAATTATGAATGCTGGAGGCAAAGCGGAGTTTGGGGTGAAGGTTGACGGCGTGTAATAACCTCATGGCCCCCTGAGGGGTCCCGACCCCCAGTTTGAGAACCCCTGTTCCAATAGGATTTGGGCACCAAACTCCTTTAGGTATACTTGAAAATATCAGTCTTTATTAATAGGTTTATCAGTGAATCAGTTTATTAGGACGATTTCCAGTAATAGAGTAGAATTCTTTTATTCCCTATGGTAGATAGCCACTTGCACCCATTAAGAGGATGCTGATGTAAGAGAAGACACAATTCTAAGAGTAATAATGCAGTCCATGAAGTTACAGACTTCAATTATTAGATAGACCAGTGTAATATAATGCCCCATGCCAGTAGCAAGGGCAGTTACAAGACATCTGACACTGGATCCAGGCATGAGTAATTGACAGCTAACGAACAGAGTCAGGCAGTGAGGTCACAGTGTGTACACTTTCCACATGTATAACAGGTATACCAGAAAGCAAAACCTGATTTTAAAGAAGCAAACATTCTAAATCAACACAAGACTAAAACACACAAAGAAGCACCACTAGACTACTTGAAAGTGTCCCTGTTAAGCCTCAGCTATTAAGTATCATTGGACTGAAGGATAAAAACTGTTTCATTGAAAGGTAGCCAAAGATGAGACTGTTCTTAATTCTCACTAGCAAGTTAGATAGTTTTGGAAGTTCCATGATGTTAAAAATACAATTAATAATGGTTAATTACATGTGTATTAGTGGTGATTACTGACAAATATTGAGAAACTATTTACACAAATCATTAGTACAGCATAGTATGTGTGATTATGATCTTCCACTTGCCTGTAGTATAATAACTGACATGAATTCAGGCCAAAGTACAATAATGTTTGTTTCCTTCAAACTTCCTCAAACTCATTAGTAGAGAATCAACACGTCCAATGATGCTGTTTTAACTGGATTCTAATTATGTACTCAAAACTGATAATGTCTCAATATAAAGATATCTGCTACAAGGAAGACATTCTTCTCTCTTTACTGTCATTTAATGGAATCTGTGTACAATGCATTATATCTTTTATAATTTTCTGTTAGCACTACACTTTTTAGATTTTGCCAGAAAAGGCCTTCAGCATGTGGATTCTTAGGCCAGTCAAGAACAGAGCTCTTGCAGATCCTCCTTCTCAGCCTCAGGTACTGGGAATGCTGTAGCACTGGCTCCAGTAGAATAAACACAATCACATCTCTATTCTCATCCATTAGCCTCTGCAGAGCAATATAAAAAGCAGTTTTAAAGTTCCCGTTTTTCACATATCTTTTGGTTAGAACAAATATCGTCTTTCTGCTGTGATGGATGCTCTGTGCAAGGTTGTCAATGACAGCCTTTCCCGGCTCCCAGTCCCTTTCCTCCAAACAAAGCAGAATGTGTTTGTCTCCATTTTCCTCTAGACGAAATCGTAGCTCATTTATTACCCAGTCGGTTACTGTCATATCCTTAGTATCATAGGCTATGTAAGCATCATAGAGAGCTTTGGTCATGCCAAGAGATTTATATCCTTTTAGTTTTGCCGTACAAAAATAGTAAATATACCAGGCATCCCAATAAAATAAATGTTTTGTGATAGCTGTCGTCATAATGGTCAAAATAATGAAGAATGATACAGAAAAGCATATTGCTGCAACGTTATCCAAAGTACAGGCATATATGTCTAAACTTATGATGCTCTTCCCTCTTTGATCTCCAGGTGTTGCACAAATGACATCTGTTGCCAGTCGTGGGATACTAACATTAACGTAATGGTTTATCCAGTTTTTGAAATCAACAGTTGCACAGGTGCATTCGAAAGGGTTTCCTTTTAAGTCCAAAAGCTCTAAATAAATTAAGTTACCATACTGACGTATTGACTGGTTTATGGAACGCAGCTCGTTGTAACTTAAATCAAGATGTAGGAGGGTGTGGGCTTTGTTAAAAAATCCATCAGCAAGCTGAGAAATCTTGTTTTGTTGAAGCACTAGTCTCTGAAGGGAAGCTGTGCAGTTGGCAAGATTATCAGTTACAAAAGACAGTTCGTTTGAGCTCAGATCCAATAATGTAAGGTTTTGAAATTGTTGCAGGGCCGCCCAATCAAAGTCCTTTAATTCATTGTTGGTTATGTGTAGCTCAATTAGACTTTGTGGCAGGCCACGAAATGCCTTGGTAGGAATTTTATTAAGTCTGTTGTGGGATATGTCGAGATGAGTCAGATTGCAGAGGTTTTTAAAAATATTTATGTATCTATTATCTCCATTTTTCCATAAAATATCAAGGCGGTTTCCTTTGAACACTAATTCTTTCAGGGAGCTGCTAGTTAGATTAGGCTCTGTGAGTGTAAAAATTGCATTGAAACTTAAGTTTAAAACTTTTAGATATGGAAGATTTTCAGTAAATCCCAATCTATGTGTTATCCCTGACACAATAAAATAGTGTATGTTGTAGCTGAGGTCCAGTACCTCTAGCTTAGGCAGTTCATAAAATGCATAGTGATAAGCCAAATCAAGTTTATTAAAAGACAGATCTAAATATTTGAGATTAGGTAGAAAGATAAATTCAGTGCCATTCAAAGCTTGTCCAATGCCATTTGAAGACAAATTCAAACAGGCTATATCATGGAAACCTTTAAATTGCTGTTGGTCAATGAAGAAAATACTGTTTAAGCTTAGATCTAATGATTTACCATACATGCTGCATTGAGGTTTGATTAAAGGAAAACTGGGTTTATACATACTGCTACTGGATTGGCCTTCTGCCGGTAGCATACTATTTACTGATGGCTCAAGATCAGTATCTGTTGAACGACTTCGAATTACATGATTTTGGACTGATTCTCCTCTAATAACACTGTTATTGCTGCCCTCTAATATGGGTGATATCCTGTTGTCAGACAAAGAAATTGTAGTCAGATTAGGAAAGAGCTGAAACACACTGAGATCACACTGCTTGATAAAGTTGACTCCTAAATTGAGGGTGTATAGTTTAGTAAGATTCATGAGAGGCCGAAGGTGTTTGCTCTTAAGTTCCTTGAACACGTAACCTCTTAAGTGCAGTTGCTGGAGAGAGACCAGGTTGGAGAACTTATCTGAAATATTTATATACCTCGGGTATGATTTTCTTGCATAGTTAAAAGATAAATCAAGTACCTCCAAATAAGGCAGCTGGAGTAAAAACTCTCCAGAGGCTATTTCCTTTATTAAGTAGTTAAATTCAAGATGCAGCACCTTTAACTGAGTTGTATTATAAAACCAGCTGGCAGGTATGCTAATGAGAGAGGTGCTGGAGAGGTTTAAATTCTGCAAATTTTTCAGATGCTGGAAAGCAAGAGGATGTATTTGGATGGCAGAGTCCCCACTGCAAGGTTCACATGGGTAGGGGGCATTGTAGCACCTTGGACAGTTTCCACTTAAGTCAAGGACTTCTACATTAGGCAGCTCATTAAAATCATCTTGGTTGATGGTTTTGATCTTGTTGCTGTTGAGGTAAAGTTTCCTTAGAGATGAAGGCAGTTTGCTTGGAACTCGGGTCAGGTTGTTGAAGGCAAGTGACAGGACTGTCAAAATAGTGAGGTCTGAGAAAGCCCCATGGTCTGCGAGGAAAGGTTTTTCACAGGGATTGCCATAATAACAATTTCCATCCATATAGAGTTCTTTCAGTTGTGTGAGTTCTGAAAAACATTGCCGACGGACAGAAAGTATGTTGTTATATCTCAGACTCAGTAAAGTTAAGGACAATGGCATCCCAACTGGTATTTTACATAGGTGGTTTTCATCAGCTAGTAGTTCTCTTAGCTTTGTTAAGTTAGCAAAAGCTCCATTTTCAATTACCATTCCTTTTTCACACAAATCATGAGCCTCTTCCTCTGCCTTAGAGTACTGATTCCTGTTTAGATCTATTTTCATAAGATTATTCAGGCCCTGAAAAGATTCTTTAAACACCTCCTTTATAAGGTTGTCTGAGAGCTTTAATTCTGTTACATTACCATGCATTGCAGCAGGTACACTTCTCAGTTGGCGGGCACTGCAGTCAAATATGATGGAGGAGTTATTCACGCTGACATCACATGGCAGGGTTCTAGGATACTTGGTCTCAGCAAGAATTTCTGAAGTACCATAAACCAGAAGAAGTAGCCATATCAGATTTGAGATTGTGGGATTCATGTTTCCCTTAAAAAAGAGAGTGTGCTTTTAATAATAATAAATAGGTGGCATTGGTATAGCAGTTTTGAAAATAGCATCATCAGTTCATCAATTCATGGACCAAGATTTGCAAAACTGTATGCCTGAATTTCTGGTGCTTAATGTAAAACAAATTTAAAGGGCCTGATTTTTAAGGGATGATGCTGGGCAGTTTCTGAAAAGCAGATCTTGTCAAGGTTATCTCAGCTTGCATACCCAAAAACATAGCCACCCAAAATCACTAGGTTTTTTTTTGTACATTGTAGCTATGGTTTTTAAGACATTTTAGTTCTTCTTCTTTATCCCTCCCATTACAAGTGCAACCAAGAAGTTTTTAGTTACAAAGTTGATAGGAAATTATATATAGTATAGAAATTAATTAAAATGGCATTTTAGCATCATCCAACCTGTGCACAGCATGAGGCAGGTGCCTTGTAGATAAAATAGCATGTGCTCATGTGATAAAAGATTGTATCATAATGCATATGCACAAGGGAACTCAATTAAGGTTGCACAGGCTAACTTAATTCTGGCTTTTCCTAATTTTCAGTGATTGCCTTTGGAACCTTCATGTTCTTTTTAATGTAAGTTTTTTTCTGTCACTTTCTAAAAAAACAAACTGAAAAACCCCCAAACTCTTGCATCTCATAGAATCATATTGACACCCACAAGGGTTGTCAGAAGGGTGAAAACTTTAGATCCACCACACAGTCCTCTACTGCTTGAGCTAGTGGAGTAACTAGCAGTGTTAGTAGGCTGTTCTCCTCTATGCTCCACAAACCACTACAGGCAGATGAGATATATTTGTCAGTGCATTTCTCAGCTATTTGCTAGACAGCAGAAGAATATTGGTATGCAGGAATCTAGACTCCAATTGCTGGCTCTGGAGGGGACTATTCTATAGTGGTTACAGACCGTTTTTGCTTCTTTCCCTACCATCAGGCCCACCCCTGCCCCACGCATACTTTTGCCTCTGTACCCTAGCATGTATCCCCAGCCTGTCTTCTCTCCTTCTGTCCTATCCAGGTTGTGCTTCTTTCTCTCTGGTCCTCTACTCCTCACACAATCTGCTCCTAACGCTGCCCGTCCAGTTCTGCCCTCACTCCTCTTCATTCATGTCAGGATGCTTCTCCCTTCTCTTCCATGCTGCATGGGTATCATGGGGAGTGGGGATGGGGGAGCACTGATTGCACAGGAGAGGCAATACCCTGCTCTCAGTTCCTGTGCCCGGTACCAAAATGTCTCCCACAATTACAGGGAAAGCCTTGCTCCAGCCCTGGAGCTGGACTCCATTCAGAAATGAACAGCCCCAGTCTTTTCGGTCTCTCCTCAGGTTGAAGTCTTTCTGGGCCATCTTTTTGCCAGTTAGATTTCTTTTTAGTGATTTTAAAAAAATGGACAGCTAAACATCTTGATGCCATTTTTAAAAAGCTCTACCTAAAAACTGCATAACGGAATAAATAGGCCAAGTATTTGTCAAAACAAAAGTAATATGGGAGAGAAAGTGGCAGGAAGAGACTGGGAGGAGTACGAATAGGAAGGCACTGGCAACCAGTTCAGAAATGCTCACCCTGCCTCAGCCAGGCTACCAGTTAGGCATAGGGATCGGATTCAAACCAGTGCTCAGAGGCACAGGGTTCCTTATCATTGTACCAGTTCCCTTGAACTCTCCAATTCCTTCTCCCATTTTCTAGTTTTAAAATACTGCATTGTAAAGTATTTGGGGCCACGCTCATACATGGTGGAGATGAATACAACTTCCTTGGTTTCAGTGGAGTTGCACCAACTTATGCCAAAGCTGCAGCAGAGCCCATGAGTGTCCATGTTTTGCCAAGAACCCAGTGCTGATTAGTGCTAATTTCATGTATAAAAAACTAGGTGGGAGGCATGTGATTTCCGTATGTAACGAACTAGCTGGCTGAGCTCACATGCAGTTTATGTTAGAAGGACCTTGAAATGAAGACAGTAAACCTACACAATAGACACATCCATGTTTAGAAGCAATAATTCAGCGCCACCTTTCCAACAGCAAGTTACATGCATTTATTATTTGTTGCCTGATTCTTTTCTAGGGCCTAATTATAGATGCTGAAATAAATGTATTAAAACAATTACTACAATGCCATCATTGATTAGAAGAAACGTGATTCTACACAAGTCATGCAATTCCATTTGAATTCAGTGGAGGTTTTGCCTGAGCAATGAGTGCAGGACTTAACTGGGCTTTTACTGCTACTCTGCAGAAATCACGTGCCATTCTGAATACATACAAACACCACCGGCAATTCCGGTTGTGAAATAGGAAATATGATTTATCGCTAGCGGAACACAAACAGTTTGGAATAGCTTTGACTTAGAAAAAGCTGATCAGAATTATTTACCAGGCAGCATTTTCCTTGGAATTCACTCTACTACTTTTCTACTGCTTTACTTCCCTTTCTCAGGATTATTGGATAAAAATTAGAGAAATGTTCCAAAGCCCATTGAAGTCAATAGAAAGACACCTATTGACTTCACTGGGCTTTGGATCAGGCCATGAAGGTTTTTACGTGACTATTATTGTCACAAAAAGACTCCTGCCTTATTTACGCTGCATTAACTGTCTCAATAGCAATGTTGGTTTGAAATCACTTCATGATAGCTGCTTGTGTCATGGTTAGAAACACCTGAAATTCTGAGGATCATTTTGACCCCCTACTCCTGCTCCCAATGAAGTCAGTGGTAACATTTCTATTGACTGAATTGGAAGCAGGAGCAGGCTCCTTGTCAGCAACTGTGGTTTACAAATGAGATGCCAGCAAAAACCCCAAAAGCCAAAATATTTGAACCCTGTTTTGGAAACAGAGAAATGAACTTTAGGTAACAAGTCAATTTAGGTTCTCATCACAATCTTCAGGGAGTGTCTACAGTGCAGTCTAAGGTGTGGTTGCAGCTCAGCTAGACAGTGCTGCACTAGCCTGGCAAAAAATAGCAGTTTAGATGCAACAGTGTGAGCTGTACAAGTCTGCCTGGAACCCTGGCTACCAACATGTGTTGCTACAGCCTCCGCATCTACACTGTTATCTTTAGCCATATTAGCGCAGGCATGCAAAGCCGCTGTGCACACATCAGTTTGAGCCATTTGTAATGTTGTTGTAGCCAGGCTGGTCCCAGGATATTAGAGAGACAAGGTGGGTGAGGTCATATCTTTAACTGGGCCAACTTTTGAAGTCAGACCTCAGATTGGAGTGTACATTTGGTTCTGATCCTGCAAACATGTAGGCAAATCAGTAACAGTTGTACACAGGAATAGTCTTACTGAGCTCAGTGGGCATACTCACAACCACAAATTTATTCACGTGTGTCTGTGGGATCAGAGACATAGTTTTATCCTTCAGATGTCTAATTTTTTAGATTAACGCTAAAGAGAGGAAAATTGATAGGAAGGAAACTCCTAATATGCTGAAAGCAAGATTCATAATGTAACAGATAAACATATAAACAGGAAGAATGAAGGGGTGAAAGAAGTGGAAAGAAGAAAGGCAAAGAAGCCAAGGAGACCATAGTCATACTTTTTTTTATTATTATTTTGTAAAAATTGTGTTCAAGTTATATCAGATAAAACTAGGCACTGTATGATCAAAACACTTTACAGTTTAACAAAATTACATTTAATTTAGAAAATGACGAATAAAAGCATCCAAGTTTTAGAATGATCTGCAAGAGATGACAACTCTATATAACTTGATTGGTAAGCCACAATATTTAAACAAAATATAAAATTGTCTAATGAAACATTTTTAAAAAAAGATTGCAAAGTTTTTATTCCTTTCGACATGATAGAGTTACCACAGCCACTTCCTAACATACAGCTTCAGCATGCACAATACTTAAAGGCACAAATTTCTTCCAAACTTCCTACTAGTTAGAGATTTTCTAACTAGATGCTGTGGTGCTGATTCTGATCTCATTTACTCTGACATAAATCGGGGAAAAAATCAAAGTTTCTTTAAAATTCATGGCTGCATGTATGCACTTTTGTAAAATAAAAATACTTACTTTCTTTCTTTTCTGCTATAAAAGATGTCAGTCCAGTGAAGAGTTTTTAAAACAGACCGAACGGGGTAGGCACCAGAAGCTGATCACACAGATAGTAACTGAAGTACACTGATCAACTTCCTCAAATTGGCCACTACAGTGACAACAGAAGCTGGCTTGTGGTTTGCTATAGCCCAAGTGGGAAGAATAGAAGCCACACCTATTTTGGTAGTGTAATTTATTGACTCATTTGGCACAAGAATATGCTGATAAACTGAAATGACAAAACATGGCCAATTGAAGCATGGTTGAACAATAACTTTGTAAGCCAGGGAAAATCCATATCAGAGAACAGAAAGCTGGCAAACTATTCAGAAGATAAAACATAAATCAGAGACAAAAAATCACAAAGGCTGAGATTTTTGCTTGCAGCATAACATTAGGATTGTTCTTTGTTCTGTCTTTTGCCCTTTACACAACAATAATTGTGGGAAGAAAGAAACCACATGGGCACAGTGGGATCCAGTTTACCATGTTTACTAATGATAAGCAACATACAAGGCCTAATTAACCTATACAGATTGCTGCTTTGGCTGGTTTGTAAAATGTAGAGTACAGTGAGGCCACTAGATGGCTCCCCAACTACTTAAAAGCAGGAATGGACAAACTTTTTGGTCCGAGGGCCACATCGAGGTTGTGCAATTGTATGGAGGGCTGGGTAGGGAAGGCTGCGCCTCCCCAAACAGCCTGGCCCCCATCTCCTATCCACCGCTCCCATTTTTCACCCCCTGACTGCCCTCCTCAGAACCCTCAACCCATCCAACCCCCACCCCGCTCCTTGTCCCCTGACCACCCCCTCTTGGGACCCTCCACCCCCTATGCACACCCCCCCCCCGACCCGATAAGCCCCCGACTCCGCCGCGTGCCAATCCAACTGCTTCTGCTCCTCATCCCCTGACCGCCGCCTCCCTGGGACCCCCACCCCTAACTGCCCCCAAGGATCTCACCCCCTTATCCAATCCCTCATTCCCTGTCCTTTGACTGCCCTCCCGACCCCTATCCACATCCCTGCCCCCTGACAGGACCCCCAGGGCTCCCAATCCCAACCCTCTCTGTTCCCCATCCCCTGACCACCATCCCCAGAACCTCCACCCCGTTCAACCACCCCCTCCTCCCTGACTGCCCCCCAGAACTCCCTGCTCCCTTACCCAACTCCCCCATCCCGGCCCCCTTACCAGCATCCAGAGCTAGCTGCACTCCCCACACTGCCTAGCGGAAGCGGTGGGCCAGACCATGGCTGTGGGGAGGAGGGACTGCGGGGAAGGGGCCAGGGACTAGGCTTTCCGGCCAGGAGCTCGGGGGCCAGGCAGGATGGTCCCACAGGCCGGATGTGGCCCACAGGCATTAGTTTGCCCACATCTGACCTAAAGGGATATTATCCTCTTCAGGGGCAGCTCTGAAAATTTTACAGTGAAATACATGCTCAGCTGAAAAGCATAGCTTTCAAATAGTAAGGTGGCATGTGAGTGCTAAGTAAGATAGCTTTGCAAGGTATCAAGTATCAGAGGGGTAGCCGTGTTAGTCTGGATCTGTAAAAGCAGCAAAGCGTCCTGTGGCACCTTTTAGACTAACAGACGTATTGGAGCATGAGCTTTGCAAGGTAGCTGTAACATGCATACGACAATGTACACATATTCATATATTACTGTCTTCACGGCTGGAAGTAGTATGATTTGTGTTCCCCACCAACTTCACATGATTGAGGACCGCAGCAGGTCCTTCTCTTCCTCTCCCTTACTGCCCCCTCCCCCTGCAATCTATCAAGGGAAGGAAGAGAGCTCAGACTTCAAAGTGACTAGGTTTTTTGGCTGAGCACCTGTGAGATCAGAATCATGTAATAAGCAAAGGACTGCTTGGTTTCAGTCTCAGCTCCTAATCAGAGGCACACACTGCATGTTATCTTGGGGGTTGGACTGGATTTTGGAGAGGTGAAGATATGTTTTTCATGATCATGTCATCTCCTTCCCCATGCTGAAGTCAGGACCTATCATGGTGAAAGACCAGTTTTAATTATTAGTTTGGAATGCCGATTCTGAGACATTATACTGCTCAGACACACTGTTACAGGCATAGTGGAATTATAAGACTATGTGACATTGACAGACTGACACATAGATCCGCGCACCCCTCCCACTCTGTCACATCAACTTGCCAGGTCTCCAGGGTTCACAGATTACTTGTCATTGGTGAAGGGTTGTGGAAACAGGCTTGAGACCTAATGCTCTAAACCAGACCATCTGCAGCCCACAGAACTTTAATGTTCCCATGCTGTGGTTGTGGAAGCAGCAATACCTCCATTTATGGCCACTGACACAGCTTCAGCAAAAGCTTGACCAGATGAGTTATTTAATATTGCTTAAGCTTCCTTCCTGCACCTGTTGAGGCAGCTTAAGCACCTTCTCTATAGCTCAGTGCACCAATTTGCCTCCTTAAATTCAGCTCCACCTTGTGCTGGATCCACTTTATTGCATGAAACATACCACTGCAAGTCGATCACCCTCTGACTGAAGTTAATGGGAGTTTTGCTTGTCAACCGGAGCATGACTGGGCCCTGCATTAACTAGAGAAGGAGATGATATGATAAATACAAAGTAGGGATCAGATCTTGCAGACATTTTGTGCATTGGTACTCATTGCCCTAACCCTAAGGTGCATCCTAGCTGCACTTTGGGCAGGACCAGAAGCAGTGAGAGGGCAAAGGCTCTGGGTGAGATGACATAGCACTATGCCACTTGGGGAGTCCCATAGGCCAAGGTGGGCCAAGTACCCAGCTTTACTGGGGCTGCAGCTTTGGCCCACTGACTAGTATGGGAGTCTCACACATGGAGCAGCTGCAGAATAAGGCTAGAGGTGAACTTCAGTAACTAGTGTGACAAAATTCCTCCTCTACCTTGGTGGGTACTGCACTTATTGGCAGATTTTCTCACCTCAGTGATCTTCCCCACAGTCTGGATCAACAACTCCTGTGTCTAATCAGGAGTTGAGAGGTTTGGGGGGAACACAGGCCTGCCCTCTACTCCAGGTTCCAGCCCAGGGCCCTGTGGATTGCAGCTGTCTATAGTGCCTC
>NC_133769.1:234246470-234325795 GCF_003597395.2 Chelonoidis abingdonii
TCCACTGGCTCCCTTGACTCCTTCGAGGAGCAGTGGGCGTTGTCTGGGGTTCTCTGCTTGGTGTCCCCATCGGGTTCCCTTCATTTAGCCCTGTGACCTCACTCCCGCTCCTGCTTTTTTTCATTAGTTGTCCCCCAGAATTACTTGGTGTCACACCTGTGGATCCTCCCCTTAGGCTGGGGGGAGGTCCTTTAGAAGTGGGCGGGCTTTGCCTGCCCACCCCTGGGATGCCAATAGGACCAGACTCCTTTACCCCACTGATCTGGGTCTCTCACACTAGTTATGAAATGAATACACTATAATGGCCTATCAGAAGAACAAACCTGGTCAAATCCTCACAATAATCACATGCATCCATGTGATGGATGCGACTCACCATTGTGGCACCTTCTGCTGGCTGCCCTGGGGATTAGCTCTTTTCACCAGTGTGCCTTTTTCTGGTGATATCTTGCCACCGTCACTTCTGCTCCTGGACCCAAGAAACTCCCAGGACCACAGCATCCTCTTCATCATACAGCCCTCTGGCTGTGCAATATTCTGTGCTTCCCTCCCTCCAGGGCAACAGCAGTCCTTTGTCCAGCCATTTCCTTAGTGGTAGTGGGGGCAAGGGGTACCTAGGCCTGCCCACTACTCTGGGTCCCACCCCAGTGACCCTGTAGAGGGCAGCCACATGCTGCGTCCCCTCCAACCTGTCAGTCTACTTCCCTGGGCCACTTCCCCACAGCCCCAGGACCTTCTCTGCCCTTGTCTCAGGGCCTCAGCATGCCTGTCTTAGCAGTCAGCCAGGAGCTCGCTCTCACTCTCCTGACCCTGCCCAGCAGTGTTCTGTCCAAGGTGCTAGTTTTCTTCCTCCTGTAGGGCAGCCAGTCCTAGAATATTAGGGTTGGAAGGGACCTCAGGAGGTCATCTAGTCCCACCCCCTGCTCAAAGCAGGACCAAACCCAACAAAATCATCCCAGCCAGGGCTTTGTCAAGCCTTACCTTAAAAACCTCTAAGGAAGGGGATTGCACCACCTCCCTAGGTGCTTCACCTCCCTCCTAGTGAAAATGTTTTTCCTAATATCCAACCTAAACCTCCCCACTGCAACTTGAGACCATTCCTCCTTGTTCTGTCATCTGGTACCACTGACAACAGTCTAGATCCATCCTCTTTGGAACCCCCTTTCAGGTAGTTGAAAGCAGCTATCAAATCCCTCCACATTCTTCTCTTCCACAGACTAAACAATCCCAGTTCCCTCAGCCTCTCCTCATAAGTCATGTGCTCTCCACTGGACTCTTTCCAATTTCTCCACATCCTTCTTGTAATATGGGGCCCAAAACTGGACACAGTACTCCAGATGAGGCCTCACCAATGTCGAATAGAGGGGAATGTGATACATCCCGATTGCTGGGCAGGCTCCCTACTTATACAGCCAAATTGCCATTAGCCCTTCTTGAGCAAAAGGCACACTAGATTTTGACTATATCCAGCTTTCGCCACTGTAATCCTAGTCCTTTTCTGCAGAACTGCTGCCTAGTCTTCGATCCCTAGTACTGTAACAGTGAATGGAATTCTTCCATCTCAGTGCAGGACTCTGCACTTTGTCTTGTTGAACCTTATCAGGGTTCTTTTGGCCCATCCTACGAATTTTGTCTCTGGTCTCTCTGTATCCTATCTCTACCCCTCCAGCGTATTAACCTACCTTCCAGTTTAGTGTCATCTGCAAGAACTTGGCTGAAGAGTGCAGTCCACGCATCCTCATTATCATTAATGAAGATATGAACAACCACCCAGGACGCGATCCTTGGGCACTCTTGATTGAAAACCATGGCCAACTAGGACATAGGAGCGTTGAATCATCTCGCTTGCAGCCAATGATCTAGCCAGGCTTTCTATCCACCTGTATAGCCATTCATCCAGCCCATACTTCTTTAACTTTGCTGGCAAAGAAATACTGTGTGAAGACCAGTATCAAGCGCTGTTTGTGAAGTCAAGGAATAACACATCCACTGCTTTCCTTATCCACGACCGTTATCCTCTTAGAAGCACTAGGATAGTCAGGCTATGCCTTGTCCTTGGGTGAGTCCATGCTTGCTGTTCCTGATCACTTTCTCCTCATCTAAGTGCTGGCAGAATTGACTTCCTTGAGGATTGCATCATGATTTTTCCAGGACGTAAGGTGAGTCTGACTGGTCTTGTTTCCGATCCTCCTTCTCCCTGTTTTTAAAGATGCGGCACTACCAGTAGCCTTTTCCAGTTCATCCGGGACCTCCCCTGTCGCTGTTTTAAAGAAAATGGCAATGCTACTTTGCAGTCATCCACCAACATCCTTTGCACCCTGGATGCAGGATCCAGCCCCTTGGCTGCGCCTCGTCCAGCTTTTTAATAGTCCCGAACCACTTCTTTCTCACAGAGGGTGGTCACCTCCTCCCTACTGTGCTGCCAGTGCAGCTGTCTGGGACTGACCTTGTTCTGAAGACCAGAGGCAAAGAAGCATTGCGTACACTGCTCTAAGCCAAAGGCTTCTGAAATGATGTGTCACACTTACTAACTTCTGGGTCACTGAGAACGAAATGATTTTCAATTGGTTGATTGGCTCTTAGTCTAGCTCTTGGGCTCCAGACTAAGCATGGTTTTTGTTTCTTTTTTTTCCCTTAGTTGGACGTTGGAGGTTTTAGGTGGTTTTTTTTCCATGTTCCGATACCGTCATAATAGGATGTCTTGCTCCTTCTTTTTCATGGAATGGTGATCTTGTAGCTCTGCAACAAACGATGTTGGGATGCGCAGCCTCAACTATCGTTCACATCCAGTGCGGAGAGCTGTGCATTGTATTCATCGAAGACGGTCTTTAAGTGTTTTGTGCATAATTTGGCATGTTTTTGCCATCAATTCCAGTTGATATGCAGTCCATACGTGAGAAACTATGACAACTGAGAAACAACTTTGTAGAGGTGCATAGAACTTCACCAAATCTGGTGGCGCTTTGTGCCGATTTGATGGTTGTTGCTCTCTTTGCTTGCGCTGCGACTGGATACACAAAGTACTGCTGTTTTCTTTGGGATAGTCGTGGCAAGAGATTCACTACGTCAAGAAGTATTTGGCCCTCCGACAGTCACTTGGGCCTGGAGGGAAAAGTGGTTCCGCATCCACCAGCTAATTGAATCAAGGAAAGATTTGGCCCCTTACCATCGAGCTGGGTCTGATGAAGAACTTTGTCGCAGGCATTACAAACACAGCAGCTTTCTACGTACCCCGTGGAAAATTTTCAGGTTTAATGAAGCTAGATAAGAGAGGGTCTTTTGTTGGTCTCAGATTCTGTGAAACTTTTTCGAGGATGATGCATCTTTACCATGCACTGATGTGGAGGAAAGACATCATAGCGAGCCTTTTCCAGTTAGTGGCAGATAATTTTGTGAACAAACAAGGCAGAACAACTACAGGTTGTTGAAGGAAAACCTCCTCATGGCATGACAAAGCCTGGTTGCAACTGTCACTAAAGATCATTTTTTGCACTCTCATCTAGTTTTTTCACGTGACTGCGGCAGCAGTGAGCGGACGAGCACGGTGTGCGAGATTTTTCACCAGGAACATGCACCAAATGGAAAATGCTTATCAGGCAAATGGAGCCCCATCATTTGCTTGACGAGCTATTGCTGTACAGTGACCAGAGATGCTCCCATGTTAATACAAGGACAGCCAAGAAGTGCAAGTAGACTCCTGAATTAGACAAACTTGTATACATAATAAGTTTTTTGCCTTTTGTTTCATAATATATTTTATTTATTATAACCTTTTTGTGTTTTTAATAATGTTACAACAGGAGGGTGACATATTATCATGTAAAGCAACCATAACACATGAAAAGACTAGGTTTACAATTTATGTTTAAACTTAACTATTACTACAATATCCATAGACATTTAAATCGTGGAAACTTAATATCTGAGACACAGTAGCCAATCAGTTGTTTTAATTGTCATATTTGAATTCAGCACATCAAAATACATAATAAATAGCACATTTTATCTCTGAAGCAGACAACTTCTCAAAAACTGTAGACCAGTGGTACATTAGCTTTTTCCACATCTTCTGTCACTAGGTTCCCTCCCTCATTCAGTAAGGGGCCCACACTTTCCTTGACTTTCTTCTTGTTGCTAACATACCTGAAGAAACTCTTCTTGTTACTCTTAACATCTCTTGAGCTCCAGGGAGCAACTGAAGCTGCTCTGCTCTGCAGCCCTGGTTATATGGGCAAGCCCGGCCCTGATTGGCTACTCCTTGCAGCCCTTCTCTAATTGACTGTCTCCTGCGCAGCCTCCCTAGGGCTCTATTAACCATTAATGGGCCAGTGTGGGGCAGACACCCCATCACAATCTAGTACAGAAAGAGAGGAATTATTTGGACTGATTATCAACATTACCTTATTAATAACAGCAATACCATGAATAGACACAGGGCCCAATCTTGAGCCTAATAAAATCTATGGCAAAACTCCCATTAGCAAGATCAGACTCCTAGTGCCTTTGATAAGGGGACCTGTAACAGGGTGATGGCTCACCGCTGCAGCACCTCCTGATGATCATCCAGGGAATTAGCTCTTTCCACTCAGGAGTGTCTTCTGCAGGTTGGTGTCCCGCTTTCTGCTGGTCCCGGGGTCCCTACAGTGCCCCTGCAGTGTCACTGTGTCTTCCCTCCTCAGGGACCCTCCAACCTCTTATCCTCACCTCTGCTCAGCCTTTGACTACTGCCAGTCACCTGCTATCCCCCACTCACTGGGGCAGACGGCAGTATAATTGCCACTCATGACTGGCAAGGAAGGTTTGGACCTGCTTGCTTTGCCTATCCTTGGGCTGCACCTCTGCAACCCCATTACCTTTCTTGGACTTTAACAAGGCCTGCAGCCTGAGGGTTTTCCAGGCCAGAGCTCCCCAGCACCTCTGGCCTTTCCCCAGCCCTGTTCCAGTCTTGGTACCCTGCTCAGCTCCCAGAAGCCAGGCCCATCCCTCTCAGCATCTAGAGAGAAACACTCTCAGTACCAGCTTAGCAGCCTCTTTATAGGGCCAGCTGTGGCCTGATGGGGGTGTGGCCTAGCTGCGGCTGCTTCCCCAATCAGCCCAGGCTTACTGGTTCCCCACCGCAGTCCTCTTGCAGGGCTGTTTTAAGCCCTTCAGGGCAGAAGCGGAGTTACTCTTCTGCTACAGGACCGCATAGCACTTTACAAACATGAATTTAGAAGTGAGTCTTACAGAAGTGTAAAGAGAGGTATGCAGAGGTAAAGTTAGTTGCCCAGGATCACACAATATTAAAGAATAAACTTCCTATACATTAACAGTAAATATTATTAAAAGCTGAAAATTCTGTGAGCACTGAGGTTATGCATTTCACAGAATAGTTTCATATTATGTGTTTTTAGCTACAGGGCTTTAAAATACGCAAGGCAGAATCTTTGGGACATAAAGCTTTGTCACAATTACATTAGATGAAGGGTGCTTCCCATAAAACATCCCCATTTCAATCAGCAAGGAAAATGAAGGCCTAACCCCTTTCTGTATACTGTACACCCCATCATCTCACATGCTGTTATCAGTTAGCCCTACACTTTTTAGTCTTTGCCAGAAAAGGCCTTCAGCATGTGATTCTTAGGCCAGTCAAGAACAGAGCTCTTGCAGATCCTCCTTCTCAGCCTCAGGTACTGGGAATGCTGTAGCACTGGCTCCAGTAGAATAAACACAATCACATCTCTATTCTCATCCATTAGCCTCTACAGAGCAATATAAAAAGCAGTTTTAAAGTTCCCGTTTTTCACATATCTTTCGGTTAGAACAAATATCGTCTTTCTGCTGTGATGGATGCTCTGTGCAAGGTTGTCAATGACAGCCTTTCCTGGCTCCCAGTCCCTTTCCTCCAAACAAAGCAGAATGTGTTTGTCTCCATTTTCCTCTAGACGAAATCGTAGCTCATTTATTACCCAGTCGGTTACTGTCGCATCCTGAGTATCACAGGCTATGTAAGCATCATAGAGAGCTTTGTCCGTGGCTGTAGATTTGTATCCTTTTAATTTCGCTGCACAAATATAGTATGTATACTAGACATCCCAGTAAAAAAATGTTTTGTAACAGCTATCAACATAATAATAGTGAAGAATGAAACATAAAATAATGTTGCAGCAACTTCCTCCAAAGTACAAGTGTGCAGATTGCACAGTTGACTTTTGTTGCTAGCCGTGGTATATAAATATTAGTTGTCTGTATCCATTTTATGAAGTCACTATTTTGGCAAATGCAATCAAAAGGGTTGCCTTTAACTTTAAATATTTTACACTTTGTATATGAACCAGTGTTGACAGGTTCATATATTTTAGCTTGTTGTGACTCAAATCAAGGAACTGAAGGCTGCCATTTGTATTTGAAAAGTCCACAGCAATCTCTGAAATCCTGTTATCCCTCAACAGCAGAGACTGTTTGAATGAAATATGAACAGTTCTGAAATTATTTTGACTCAGATCAAGCAGCTTCAAATATTTCAGTCTGGTGAGGTTTGCAAAGATAAACACTTGCAATCTGTTTTTGCTTAGGAATAGCTGTGTTGGGTTTGGTGGCAAGCTCAGGAATACTCTAGTAGGGATTTTTAAAGGTCTATTGTGGGATATATCAGTGTATGTTAGGCTGCTGAGATTCTTAAAAAAAATATGTATCGTTCATGTTTGTTGCCTCATAAAATATCAAGGCAGTTTTCTTTAAACACTAATTCTTCAGGGGATTTGCTGCTTAACTGTCTGTCTGTCAGTGTGGAAATAACATTCCAACTTAAGTTTAAAACCTTTAGCTGAGGAAGCTTTTCAATAAATGCCAGTCTAAGTGTGACTCCTGCCAGGCGAAAATAATGCTTGTTATGGATCAGGTCTAACACTTTGAGAAGTTTCATTTAATTAAATGCAAAACCATAAGCAAAATCCAATTTATTATTTGATGGGTCTAAATATTTGAGTTTGGTTAGGTTGAATTCAGTGCCATTGAAAGCTTGGTTAATACCATTTGAAGACAAATTCAAGCAGGCTATATCCTTAAAACTTTTAAACTGATTTGGGTTAATGAAGATGACGCTGTTTGAGCTCATATCCAATGCTTTGCCATCTGAAGAACACTGGGGCCTAAGAATATAATACAAGAAATGGTCTATTTCTTTATACTTTTGCATAACTGAAGGGCTCGGCTGGCCTTCTCATTCCAGAGTTAGATGGCAATATTTTGGGAATGCCTTTTTTCCAACCTGTTCTAAAAGACAATTATTGTCCCCTACAGAAGATGATATTCTCTTATCTGTTAAGTAGTTTTCTGTCTGGTTACTAAAATCCTGGAATACAGTGAGATCAATTTGTTTAATAAAATGTACCCCAAGATCAAGGATATTTAGCTTTTTTAGAGCTGTTAGAGGTTTTAAGTGCTTTTCACACAGGTCTTGGAAAATATAACCTTTAAGATATAATCATTTTAAAGAGACTAGAGAAGAAAAATGTTGTGAGAGGTTTAGATATGATATGTATACTTCTTCCTCAAAGTTGAAAGATAAGTCAAGTTCCTCTAAAGAAGTCAACTCCCGTAAGAACTCACCAGAAGCTCTTTCATTTTGTAAATAGTTAAATGCCAGGTGCAGCGCCTTTAGATGTGTCATGTTCTGCAACCAGATGGCTGGTACACGAGTAAGTGAGGTGCTGGTAAGAACCAAAATCTTTAATTTCTTAAGATTTTGGCAACCCATGAGTCTCTACCCAACATTGGGACACCAGAATGTGTCAAAGGGTTGTGTGGGAGTCCTGGCACGGCGTTGAAAGGCAGCTCTTTGTGGCTTTGGTCCTGTGGGGCTGGCTGGGTTCAGCTCCCCACTCCAGGTGGGTTGTGACCTGGTGCACAGGGCTGCAGTGCTGCTCAGGTTTGACCTGGACTCCCTTCCATCATGATCATAGGGGGCCCAGGCCAAACCTGAGCAGCACGGCAACCCTTCAGGTCACAATGCCTAGAGTGGGGAACTGAACCCAGACAGTCCCACAGGCCTGGAGCCACCACTCTGGTACGTTTGGTGTATTTATTTAGTACTTGTTACATGGGAGTTCAGGCCTAACTTGGAGGATCTGGGGCCTAGTTATTTCAGTGAACTTAGGGCCTGGTCCAATGTGCATGTGCAGCACATGATCCTGTATATGTACATCTATCTTAGCCTTTGCAAACATTGTCAGTTGTAGCTGGGTGTTTATTAAAGTTGTGAGTGAATTTAGGCCCTAGGGATCATTGCATTAATAGCTCTGGCATGGGCCATGTATAGTGCAGATACTGGGGAAATTTCTCCTTTCAGCTCAGCCACTGTTCACCCAAACTTCTACTATACTGCCCCTGCCTCTCTTGAGCAAAGACTGTTAGTCATAGCAAGTAGACTGAATTATATGGTGGCTATGCCTTGTTCAGAAATAGGAGCTAGATTAAGATCAGTAAACATAGGGCCTGATCGCACATCCAATAAAGTTAACTGAGTCTTTCTATTGAAACAGTGAGCATGGGATCAGGTCCACAAACTAAAGTTGCTATATTAGCTGACTTTACCACTAAGCTCTTTTATTTGAGTATTGCTGACTAACACCCCCAAATTACACCTTTGGTTATAAACATTCAAAAACTTCACATTCACCTCCAATAGATACCAAAAAGCAATGCGTAGCACAACACCATCAAATTAGCACTCTAGTACAAAGTCTTCATGCTGCTTGGGTGCCCCTGTGTCAACAGATCAACTCATCTCAGTCACACATTCAGAAAATTATTCTGCTTTAACAATACTGAGGTCACTGTTAATGTTTTGAGTGTGAGTTTGATAAGTTGGTGTATGCATTGCTTTTTGATATCTATCTGATGGAGGTGGATGTGAAAGCCTTTGGAGAGTGGTAGTGTGTTACCAACAGTGCTTTGGGCAATACAAAAGTGTCCAGGAATGTAGGACACTTTTCCCCTAACATGTTTCCATACTTTTCACATATTCAGTTGGTTGGGAGTGTCCTGATGCAACTTTAGCTATCATTACGTGAAGTTTCTGTGTGTTTCTTTCCACCTTTTATATATTTGTAAAGTGAGAAGGCAACTCATACCAGATTGCCTGGTAGCCTTGATGAATAATAAGGCTGGTGAGATGCATGGGAATATAAACTACAGTCAGTAGAGATGAAATTTGAACTCATTGTCTCTTTCCTAATTCAGGGAGCATTCAACTAGACTACAGGAATATTGAGGCGGGGCAGGCTTGCATATGTGTGTGTGTGTCAGTCCCTGGCATCACTGAATTAATCACACAGCAAGCACAGATTAGCACATTTCTCTTTGGTTCTGTAGGAAATTACAAATCATGACACAGATGAAACTCCCTTATGTACAACTGCTTTCATATTAATCACTAAATCAGGATCAACAGAAGAATAAAACACAGATCCCAGAGTGTTTTTGTTTTCTTTCAAAGAGTATCCAGAAAAAAGATGAAACAATAAGATGAAAAGCTTCAAAAAAAAAGAGGGATCATTTTGGAGCTCTTATTATTCTTTCTGTATCACACCAGTTTCCATCAAATCCCCAGGAAAAATACAAATAGTTCAGAAAGTTTACGTTCTACGTTTTGCGTGGCGCTATTTTATTGAGAATTTAACCAAATTGCTTTAATGCTCCTGTTGCACTGAACACTCAGTCTTACCTAAAGATTTGCAATCAACAACTCCATCATAAAATGTTTGCCCAGTAACTTTTTCCCAATCTGCCTGCAAAAGTTAGAGATGCAACATTGTTTAAATTTTAACTCCTTGATCAGGCAATTCACCAACGACCAACCCAGGACTCTGCTAAGAAAGAGTTAGGGCCTGATTTTTAAACGTATTTAGGCATCTAAAGATACAGATAGTTGCTGTCATAAGTAGATAGGTAAGGTAAGGGTTAAGTTCTTTTACCTGGAAAGGGTAACCAAACACCTGACCAGAGGACCAATCAGAGAACTGGATTGTTTAAAGTCAGGGGCGGGAATTTGTATACTCGGGGTCTTTTTTGTTTTCTCGGCTGTGAGTAAACAAGGTTTTCCTTCCTAAACCTTCTTCTTATTTCAAATATTATACAAAATCTGTGATACAAAGGAGACCCCAAAGCAATTCGGCTATGAGGAGCTTTGTGTTGTACGAATAGATGTGAGATGGCTGTGTCTTTTGTTGTTTTCTCGGGTGAGTTAACAAGCTTTCTCCTAAACTGCCATCTTATCCCAAGGTTCCTATACGTCTGTAGAGTACAAAGGACCCAAGCAATCGGCCTATGATGAGCTTGGTGTGTATTACATGTATGTGGATTGTTGGACTGGTTAATGGGCTATCTTTTAAATCAGACTGTTCTCTTCATTTTTCCTATAAGCAAGAGCCTGTATTGAGTTCTTAATGCAAATTATTGTTTATATTTTCTTCTGTTTTTTCTATAAAGTTCTTTTTAAACCTTGTGAAAGTTTCTTTTCTAGTGAGGCAGAGGGGAGGGAAACGCCCAACTCGTGCCTCACCTCCCTATGTCCCAAGGCGGGAAAGAGCTATGGGACAAAGGAGGGGGAATTTCTTGTGTAAGCTGCTAGGTAAATACCTAGGCCTCGGGAAGCTAGATTGCTTTCTCCGTTGTATTACAGGAGTGAAGCTAGCATTGCACCGCTAACCCCAGGAAGGGGGGAAGCTGGGAGAGGAGGAGAGAGAGATCCAGTGTCTGGTCTTGGGGTCCCCAAGAGAAGAGTTTGGGGACACCAGAGAGAGGAAAGGGGGGGTCAGGCTCTCTAAATCAAATTCCTGACGCATGGTGGCAGCGAGAATATCCAAGCTGGTAGTGAGCTTGGGGGAGTTTCAGGTAAGCCCCCAGATTTTGGACGCAAAAGTCCAGGTTTGGGACAGGACCAGATTGTGGACGCTAAAGTTCAGGTCTGGGACTGGGAGGCTAATTACTACAGTTGCCTACTGTGATTTTCAAAAGCACCAAGGTCCCTAACTTCCAGTTCAGTGCCTGAGTGCTTTCGAGGATCTCATTAGGTGTCTATCTACTTTATAAAGCTAGTGCTTAGAGTCTGATTCAAAATCCATTGAAGTCAATGGAGAGGTTCCCACTGACCTCAGTGAGCTTTGGATCAGAGCAATATAGCACTGTTCCTTTGCTTTCCTTGTGAGCTCCATTCCTGTAACCTGAAATCAGCAGCATATCTGCCCTCTCTTTGTGTTGAAGATTAAAGAAAAAAGGATAGAAATTCTAGCAAGATGGAGTAGGAAAGCAAAATGTTGGAGCTGACAGCCTTTACAATGTCTGTTCAACAAAGAATGAAAGATAAGCAGCAAAAATTATTAGCAGTGATAAAATTAGAACCAAATGTTAATTTTAATACAATGGATATAGTGGAGTTTTTTCTAAAATGCCCAAGAATTACTAGATATTTACTAACTTTAAAATATATATATATATGAGAAAATGGAAAGTTCTCAACTTGTTCAAATAGAAATAGACAGTCTTACAACGGTACCACTTACTTACAGAAATGAAGAATTCTCACTAGTAGGAAGCAATACATCGATAATAATGTGTTCTTGCGGTAAAGAGTGTGCCCATGGAAATCAGTTGCCTGACTTGGACATCATTGGAGAGTAGCATAAAGTCTACCTTCAAAAAATCCTTTTCTCCAGCATATCAAAAATCACTGCTGGCAAGAAATTAAATGTGAAATTCTCCATCTCCATCTGTGTCCAGGTTTGGAAATAAACAGTTAATTTGAGCAGATAGTGCATGCTGCGTTTTTTCTATAAAGAACAGGACTGTTTCAGCATTAATAGAGACATACTTCTTACAAGTTTGCACAAAGAGCAGGAGTAGGAAGCCTTCAGAATTAGGAAGTGAAGAAGAGACAAAAAGGAAGTTTCATGTTTTTAATGGAATCAAGAACTAAGAAACAGGAATAAGATGTTTTATAGTTTTATAATAAAGGGGAAACAGAAGTGTAGAAGTATTCTGTATGTTAAAAGTGTGAATAATGTCACACTAAGAAGTCAGCTAATAATTTTATTTAAATAGAAGTCAGTGGGACTATTCATGTGAGGAACTGTGAACCCCTTCCTCACAATGGTGAGCAAGGTGACTTTTAGATATTTCTGTATCCAGGTGGCTCACTTGATCATAATAAACTCTCCTACAGTGCTGTTCATTCAAGGACCTTTCAGTTATGACACTTCTTAGAGTAACATTGTATGGGCACTGAAAAAAATCAGCCTATTTTCTATATCAAACATAAAAAACATCCCCCAAAGCTAGTAGACATCCTTAATATCTTTGAGAAAAGCCTATTTTAGGCTAAAATAACCAGCTTTTCCTCCTCCTTCTGAAAATAAAAGGAAAAGAACAAAATATAAGTCTCACATTTTGTTTTTCTTGAAATGAACTAATTTGTTGGTGGATCTGGAGTTAACCCAGAGTCTCCACCAGTAAAAGTTGCTTTGTTTAAATAAAAGCAAGTTTATTTCATTTTATTTTTTTCTTTATAAGTTACTGAAAATGTTGGGCCTTATTCTCTTATTTACATCATTTTTACACTAATGTAACACCCTTGTCTTCAGTGGAATGATACCTGCATTATCCCATGTTAACGATACTAGCTTGGGTGCAACTGCTCAAATTAAGCCCCTTCCTTCTAACCCTGTGTCAGGCCTTTCATTTCAATAAACTTATAGCTTCTGTTATTTACAATTACAGTATCATTATCATGGAAACTTGTTATAGCCATGGAATTAATGATCCCAGGTATCGGTATGTATCAGGAATGGATTCTAACAGGGAGAAAATCCAGGAAAGCCAAGATATTCCTGAAAACTGATAAGATCTGAAATGGCAACAAAAAGGCTGAAGGAAATCTAAGTTTAAACCTAAAGCTTAAAAAGACATGTTGTTACTCTCTATGCAGCTCTCAGCAGGTGAGTCACAGCATACACACGTAGCACAGAAATCAGAATTTCAGGATAATGATAAAATGGCACATGATCAGACATTTTCAAAATGCCCAAAGCACCACTCTTCTCACCCCCTCCTTGGAGAAAATTCTAATGGCAACTACTGACAGGCCGCTTTTAGCTCCCAGTGCTGACCAGCAAAATGAATTTGAATAGCTCCAACCTCTGCTGGACAGGACAGGGGCAATTCAGTCCCCACACAAATTTCTGGGCCTGATCACCCATTCACAAACATTTACCGAAAACCTTTGACATAAACCATATTAAAAACTAGACCTGTTTCCATATCCTGGTGGGCCTTTTCATGAACTTTTATAGCAGTTTCATAACAGACAATATTCATTCAAAATATTAATAACTACAAGAAAATGCTTAAATGCAAGAAAATATTCTGCCTCATGAAGGAAAGCGCTACAAATGAGATGTGGCTAAAGAAACTAAAAGAAATATGAGAGATGGAATAGATCACAGCTGGAATTGCGAGTTGTTTCACTGCTGTGTTAGTCCAAGATATAACTCAAATGTTGCCCCTAAACAGAGGCGGCTCTAGACATTTCGTCAGCCCAAGAACGGCGTCATGCCACGGGGGGCTCTGCCGCTCGCTGGTCCCGCGGCTCCGGTGGACTTCCCGGAGGCGTGGCTGCGAGGGTCCACTGGTCCCGCGGCTTCGGTGGAGCTGCAGGACCAGCGGACCCTCCACAGGTAAGCCTGCGGGAGGTCCACCGAAGCCGCTGGACCAGCGGACCCTCCGCAGGCATGCCGCTGAAGGCACCCTGCCTGCCGTCCTCCTGGCAACCAGCAGAGCGCCCCCCGCAGCATGCTGCCCCAAGCACGTGCTTGGCATGATGGGGCCTGGAGCCGCCCCTGCCCCTATCCCAACTCCTGTCCATGCACAAAAGTCTCTAGCTCAAGTTAGATGGCGTTTCAAACTCAAGCTAGCTGGCCACCGGGGGGTATGGGTTGAAGCCCAAGTGCTGCTGATGCTTGAGGTAGTGATGTAGTAGAAAGTAGCTGTGTCACTGATGCTAAATCAATCATTCTGTGTGGCTCGAGCATTGTTTTGTAGTATAGCTGCTTTCACTTGAGCTAGACTAACTCAAGAGGCGCAACTTAGTGTAAATAACTTGAGCTAAGGCTGCAGTGAAGACATACCCTTAGACAGTCCCAAGAGCAGTATATACACTGTTGGGCTTCACCTCACACTCTGTGGAAACCATACACGAAACAAAAAGAAACGACAGCCCCAACTTAAAACCAGCCAATAATATGTCAGCTTATCATCCATACAATGATCGCCAAACTGAACAAACCCAGTTACCCATACATCTTCCTACCACAAGCAATTTGTAAAACAGCCGCTTGCGTACTTCTCCATGTATAACATTGCTACAACAAACACCTGTATGAATCTATGCTTTGCCAAATCCTGCTTTCCTCCCTTGGTACAGCAGAACTGCACCAGTTGTTTGTGAACCAAATGATAGTTGGAACGCTGTATCAATAACACATGCACATTCCTATTTATACCTTTACCTAGGTATTTATTCTTACCTCTGCATATGTATATTAACCTTTATGCCCAATTTTGAATTTACTTTTAAAATCACTAGTGAACAGTTTCTAAAGAAAATACAGTTGACAACGCAGAAAAAGGAAGACTGGTTATTAGGCAGCATAGGCCAGTGGCCAGAATCAGTCTCTGTTCCTTTACATGAGGTGGTGTAACATATACGAATTAATACTCATACATATATAAAAAGACATCTTAATAGTGTAACAGAAAAAAAATATGAAGCAAGGGCAGATGGCTGAATGACATTATGACACAAAGAAGCCATCAACTCCATAAAAAATGTCTAGTGTCATTATTAATATAGCATCATAAATGTGTATCAAGCTTGACAAAGGATTAAACCTGCCGTACACGCGGCAGAGCCCAGGCTCAAAGTAGTTGCAATTCTGAAGGCAATTATTATGTAATCATAAATTTTGTAATAGAATTTTGTATCTACTTATAATTACAAATTTATATACATTTCAGGAAATAAAGTTGTAATAAATACGTTGCCTATAAATATAAAGATACAGAAAAAAGTGTATATCTGAGCAAACTTTGCCTTGTTAGAGAATAAACTTTCTTCCACTGTGGAACAATGTAGCACAGGAATAGAAAGAAAAAAATACTGTTTATATGCAGCAACTTTGTGCATGTTATCAATTCCATCTCTGTGATTTTATATTAGCTATTTTACTTTAACCTTGTAAAGCAGACTCTCTTCAGTACAATATAGCAGTACAACAGGTACATTAAACTGTAAGTACTTACCATATAGTACACCCCATAAAACTTTAAGAAAACCACCCAAAGTTTTCAAAGGAGATCAGTGATGTTGGTTGTCCAGCAAGAGATAACATAGAGCAGCCTGATTTTCAGAAAATGCAGAACAACCCACCTCCCCAAATTAGGACTCTTTTTAATGCATTTAAAATTTGGCACCCAAACACTGAGACACTGAAAATCACAAGTTACTTTTTGAGAACTAGAGCTAGCTGTTGTAAGCCCTTTCTATATATTGTACACCCCATCATCTCGAATGCTGTTATCAGTTAGCACTGCACTTTTTAGTCTTTGCCAGAAAAGGCCTTCAGCATGTGGATTCTTAGGCCAGTCAAGAACAGAGCTCTTGCAGATCCTCCTTCTCAGCCTCAGGTACTGGGAATACTGTAGCACCGGCTCCAGTAGAATAAGCACAATTACATCTGCATTCTCATCCATTAGTCTCTGCAGAGCGATATAAAAAGCAGTTTTAAAGTTCCCGTTTTTCACATATCTTTTGGTTAGAACAAATATCGTCTTTCTGCTGTGATGGATGCTCTGTGCAAGGTTGTCAATGACAGCCTTTCCCGGCTCCCAGTCCCTTTCCTCCAAACAAAGCAGAACGTGCTTGTCTCCATTTTCTTCTAGATGAAATTGTAGCTCATTTATTACCCAGTCATTTACTGTCGTATCCTGAGTATCATAGGCTATGTAAGCATCATAGAGAGCTTTGTCTGTGGCTTTATTCTTGTATCCTTTTATTTTTGCCATACAAGAACGATAAGTATACCAGACATCCCAATAAAATAAATGTTTAGTAACTGCTATTATCATAATGCTAATAATAGTGAAGAAAGAAATATAAAATAATATTGCTGCAACACTATCCAGAATGCAAGCATGCAGGTCAATCAAGAGAATGCTATGCTGTCTTTGGTCCTCAGGGTTCATGCAAATGACATTTCTTGCTACTTGTGAGATCAGAGTTTTGGTTTTCTGAATCCACCTTATGAAATTGTTGTTTTTGCAGGTGCAATCAAATGGGTTCCCTTTTAATTTTAAAACCTTCAAATGTTGTATAAGTCCTGATAAGAAAGTTGACTGATTTAAGACTTGCAGTTGGTTGTAACTCAAATCCAGGTACAGGAGACTGCTGACTCTCTCAGACAACCCAACGACAATTCTGGAAATCTTGTTCTCCCTCAGCAGCAGAGTCTGGAGGGATTGTGTGTACTTATATTGGATATCAACAGCCTTCAGTTTGTTCTGACTTAAGTCAAGCAACTTCAGAGATTTAAAGTATCTAAGATTTTCCCAGCTGATTGTATGTAGTTTGTTGTTATTTATATACAATTTAATTAAGCTCTGAGGCAGATTTTGGAAAGCCTTAGTGGGGATATTTCGAAGTCTGTTGTATGAGATGTCAAGATGTGTCAACTTTTTCAGATGCTTAAACAATTGTATGTGATTCGTTTCTCCATTTTTCCATAACTTGTCAAGATGGTTTCCTTTGAAGTCTAGTTTTTGAAGGGAGTTGCTCCTTAGTTCAAATTTTGTTAGTGCAGAAATGTCATTCCAGCTTAAGTTTAAAATTTTTAAGTTAGGAAGGTTTTCAGTAAATAGTAGCTGATGTGCAAAACCTGTCACTAGAAAATAGTGCTTGTTATAGCTAAGGTCTAACACCTCTAGGTTAGGTAGTTCTTTAAATGCAGAGTAACTGGTCAAATCCAATTTATTACATGAGAGATCTAAATATTTGAGATTAGGTAAATAGATTAATTCAGTGCCATTGAAAGCCTGGTCCAGGGCATTTGAAGACAAATTCAAACAAGCTATATCCCCAAAGCCTTTAAACTGATATGGGTTAATGAAGAAAATATTGTTTAAACTCAAATCCAAGGCTGTACCATATGAGGTACAAAGCTGTTTAAGGAAGTAATATGATGGCTTTTTTTTATCAGAATATATGACAGGAGGGTTCAACTTGTGTTTCCACACCAAGGTCCGATGATAATTGATCAAATAATCCTCTTTCTTAAATGATTTTAAAAAACCAGGCCTTTCTGTTGTTTGTGGGAATATTTTGTTTTCTTTCAAGTATATTTCAGTGAGGTTCCTAAAAGCCTGGAAGACAGACATATCAACTCTTTTAATAAAATTTAACCCAAGGTCCAGGACATTTAGCTTTCCCAGAGGAAACAAAGGTTCCAAGTGGAGTTTATCTAATTCTTTGAAGACATAACCTTTAATATATAATCGTTTTAGAGATACTAAGGAAGAAAAGTATGGTGAGAGGGTTAGATATCGTGAGTATATTTGTTTCTGGTAGTTGAAAGATAGGTCAAGTTCCTCTAAAGAAGATAAATTCTGTAAGAATTCTCCAGTAGCTATTTCGCTCATTAAGAAGTTAGATGCAAGGTGCAGCACCTCTAACTCTGGCATGTTTTGAAACCAAATAGCGGGTACACTAGTGAGTGACATGCTGGATAGAACCAAAGTCTTTAATTTTTTAAGATTCTGGAAAGCCAGAGGATGTATTTGAATGGCGGCGGTTCCAGTGCAAGGTTCACATGGAAAAGTTGTATTGAAGCATTTTGGACAGTTCCCACTTAAATCAAGAACTTCTAGATGAACTAGTTTCTTAAAATCATCTTGACTGATGTTCTTTATCTTGGTATGACTCAAATACAGTTCTTGTAGTGACACAGGCAGTTTGGGTGGCACCTGGGTCAAGTTGTTGTAGGAAAGTGACAGCACAGTCAAACTGGTGAGGGCTGAAAAAGCCCCTTCTTCCATGTTGAACGGTTTTTCACAGACATTACCATAGTAACAGTTCTGGTCCATATAGAGTTCCTTCAATTTTGTGAGTTCTTTGAAGCTGTTCTTGCTAATAGTAACAATGTTATTGGACTTTAGACTTAGTGAAGTAATGCTAGGTGAAATCCCTGCAGGCACTCTGATTAGCTGATTGCCATTAAGATGTAATTCCTTTAAATGTCTTAAGTTTGAAAAAGTTGCATCTAGTATTTGTAAAGGTTTTGGAGACAAATCAAAATTAGATTCTTTTGGCTTAACATGCCAATTCCAGTTTAATTTAAAAAATGTAAGGTCCTTAAAGTTCTGAAAATCTTCTTTAGAAATCTTTTCAATCCAGTTGAAAGACAAAATCAAGCCAGTAACATTTGTATATATTTCCTGAGGGACTGCTCTCAGCTTTTGTTTGCTACAATCAAGGAGAATGGAGGAGCTGTTCTGTTTTGCTTTCATTTTACAAGGTAGGTCCTTCGAAACCCATTGATGACGAGTGGAGAGATCAAACTCAGGTTGAATCAGAAGGAGTAAGAAGAACATGTTTTGGGGCACGGTAGCCATATTTACCTAATTAAAAAGAAACAGGCAGATTAATGGTTTTGGTATATTGTTGATGACAAGTGTTGTTCATGCACATATAATATTTCACATTGTAATTTTAATAATTTTTAAATATGTGTATCCAAACCACAAAAATACAAACAAAACATACTATTAGTATAGTGAACAAGCAATTTGTGATTATTATCAAAATTGACCAGCAACATAATATCAGTTATTTTATTACTGTTGATACATACACTATATGCTGCCCAAAATGGAATAAATTAATTTTTAACAGAAATCATGATTTCTGAGGGAAATTTCTGTTAAGTTCTTTGAGCGAGAAGGATATTGTAAGATTTTGACCAGTTGTACCCATTACCCTGTCAAATATCAGAGGGGTAGCCGTGTTAGTCTGAATCTGTAAAAGCAGCAGAGAATCCTGTGGCACCTTATAGACTAACAGACATATTGGAGCATGAGCTTTCATCCGATGAAGTGGGTATTCACCCGCAAAAGCTCATGCTCCAATACATCTGTTAGTCTATAAGGTGCCACAGGACCCATTATCCTGGTTTTGTTTAATCTCTAGTATACTTCTAGTACTTTAACGAAAAGGGTTAGGGTGTAGAATATTTAACAAATGCTTCCTTTATCCAAAAGGCTAATTAATTGTTGATGTTAAATAGATGTTTACAAAAACAGAGGGTTTTAAACAGTCTAACTAAAATCCCTTCAGCTTTCACTGTCTTGGCTCTTGTGATGTCGCCATTGCACTACTTTTCCTGTCATCATGAGACTTGCTTTTGAGGGTCTTAGCTAGCACATATTAGCTAGCAAGTGTTAACAGCCTAGTATAGACATGGCAGTGTGCCTTTAACATGTGTTAAGTGGTCAAATTAAAGTTCAACTGTACTCTAGAGATCAACTTGTGCGGTGTCTTTGAATTAATGAGGTGAGAAGTGCCAAGGTGATCCTGGCAGGCAACCCACACTCCATGCTGCAGAGGAAGGCAAAACAAAAGAACCAAACCCAGGTCCCTGGCAATATGACCTGGTGGGAAATTCCTTCCAGATCCCAAATCTGGTGATCAGCTGGACCCTGAGCACATGAGCAAGACACACTAGTCAGGCATCTATGAGAGAGGATTCTGTGTACCACTTCAAAGCATCAGTCTACTCCAACCAGTATTCCAACTCTCACCATGGCTGATCTCTAATGCTTCAGAGGAAAGTGATAAATTACAATTATAATTGCGCATCAGGAAAAAACAAATTCTTCCTGATCCTGCAGGCAGCCAGATGAAGCCCTGAAGCATGAGATCTGATTAGACCTATTATCTTAATGCAGAGCTACAAGTGTGATGAGCATATTGAGGGAAACATAGGAAATCCGAGTTTCCTCAAGGTCCACGAAGGAAGAGATGAACAAGGGGACTCATATTCACAGACTCCAAGGCCAGATGGGACCACCTTGACCAACCGGCCAACCCTCCCCAACTAACCTCAACATGCACAGGCTATAGAATTTCTCCCAGAAGCTAGAGTAAAGCAAGTCTTTTAGAAAGACTTAACAACTCTAAGTGACAGCCAGTACACCACCTCCTTGGTACACTCTTCCAGTGTTTAATCACCCTCACAGCTAGGAAATTGCATCTTATTTCAAGGTTGAATTTGTCTAAGTTCACCTTCCAGCCATTGGATATTGTCTGCAAGGTTGAAAAGCCGCCCACTATCTGATATTTTCCCGTGTGAATGCCTAGATGCAGTGATCAAGCCACCTCTCAATTTTCTCTTCAATAAGCTGAAAAAGTTTATCTCTTTAAGCCTCACATCATAAGCCTTGTTTTCTAGCCCCTGTATCATTTCTGTGGCCTCTATTGAACTCTCTCTAGTATTTTTTCATTCCTCTTGACGGGCAGACACCATGAGCATACATGTAATCTAGTAACAATCTTACCAACCCTGCGTACAGAGGCAAGATCACTTCCCTACTTCTACCTGAATTTCATCTATTTATACATCCCTGGATCACAGTACCCCTTGTTGCAGCAGCATAGTCCTGAGAGTTTCTGTTGAAGTGATTCTCTGTGATGATTCCTGAGTCTTTTCTTAGTAACTGCTTTCCTCTGTCTTGGAAATGCTTGGGGGAAAGTAGGTCCATTAATTAACAAGAAGGGGAATAAAATGATGCCTCAGCAATGGCTGAGGTGCTGAACTTTTTCTATATACTTTTTCTTATACTAAAAAAAAAAATCATATCGCACAGTGCACTGTTACACACAAATATATTCATACATGAGATTTTAACTCATTTTTACTGAGTTTTTGTTTAGTTCTTAGTAACTCCCATGGGAGCCACACAAACAGGGAGCTGGAAACTGAAGTGAGTATAGAGGCTCAAGGCAATGATCTCCAAAATAGGTGCTTAAAGTTGAGCTCCTAAATCCATATTTACACTCATTAAAAAATGGCTTGATTTTCAAAAGCACTAATCATTTAGCAGCTGCCTTCAATGAGAGGTGCTGGAAGCTCATCACTTTTGAAAATCAAGCCATTTATTGAGAAGCCTAGCTTTAGGCACACATTTCTGAAAACGTTGTCCACATCCTTCAAGTGGATGGTTCAGCATCTCCAGCAGATCCCTTCTGCCAGTCATAGATGTGGAGGATGAACCACTCTCTATTCTCTGGCATCCAAACTCTGTCACTTTCCTTTGATGGCAGAATTTGGAGGAAATTCCTTGAGCAGAGTCTCATGGAGTTTAATTGCCATTGTAGAATAGAAGAATCTTGTTTTGTGTAAGGCCTTCAGAACTGTCCCACTGTGCGTATGTGTGTGTGTGTGTATGTGTGTGTATGTACACACATACATACACTACTCAATTGATAGTAAAATATCTCCTGATTTCAGGTTCACTATGGGTGTATGTAAGTGAGTGTACACACACACACGCATACACATACACACACACACACTGAACAGGAGATTAGGAGATATTTTGAATATCAATTGAGTATTGTTAAGAAAGGATAGATACTATGCTACAAATCATATGCATTAAAAACTTGATGAAAGAATATCCTAAGAAATAACAAGAAGTTTGGCACAATATGTAATATATACTCTTTTATAAACATGTCTAGCTATCACTCTGTCACACACATGGAAACTGGCACAAGCTCACAAAAAAGAGAGAGAGAGAAATAGCCGAATACATTTATGTTAAAGAATTGTTTAACTATGAGTTTCAGCAGAGGGATTTAATCACTTACTTGCAGAAATGAAGAATCAACACTAGCAACTAAGTAGATGCTTCTAGTGCAGTGATGCAGTTATGAGAATGTGTACTTTCCTAAGTGGTCTTCTACATTGTAGACGGGCACAAAATCTGCCTTCAGGAAATTCTTTTAAGCCATATAGATAAAACGTCTCCTACTGAGTGGTTGGCATGAAATACTTCTCCATCTGAAAGTAAATCCAAAAAAAAGTATTATGATGATTACAGAGACTATTCCAATGTTAAGGTTGTAGCACATGGTTTTCTTTACACAAGCCCGTACAAAACAGGAAGTGAAGGGGCATAAAGAGGAAGATCAAGAGTAAGCAGAATAAAAATTAGGAAATATGAACTACATGTCTTCATGATGACTTGGGAAATAAAGGCTCAGACCATTCATGGTCAGTTAAACATCAGATGGAATTATTCCACAAGACTAGGGGTATGTTCTTGTGGCCTGACTGAATTCCAGTTTTGATAATTACATTCTGCCTACATAAATTCCCCATTTAGTTTTACTAGAAGTTATTCTTCATTCCTCTCCTGTGACACTGTTGTGTCATGTTGCTAAGATAGAATAGCTACTGTACTTGTGAAATTCTTTAAAGCACTTTGGGATCCTTCAGAGTAGCAGTTAACCGTATTTACAAAATGCTATTTGTTATCAGGAACTTATGAAAGCAAAAGAGTATGACTAAAGAGCAATAGTAGAAAAGACAAAACAACATTAGACGTAAAAATAAGAATAACACATCAAGACTAACAACAAAGGAGACAAAATGACCTGGAAGTAAAAGAGAGAAGTATTCAAATTAATTATTTAGTAAGGAAGTGAAGATTTAAGTGCTTATTTCATTTGAAGTCAAACCTAAATGTTTGTCATAGTGTGATCCTGTGGGTTTTGTTCTGTTTTTTGCTGGGAGAGATTCTTTGGGGTTGCCAACATTCTATGCATTATTTAATTTGCCTTCTCTACTTATCCATCAACCTGTATGCCCTACATTATGGCAATCCTTCCTTTAGCCAAGGGAGACAGACATGACTGTGTTCAAGACCCATCAGCATTATCTGGCCAAGAGTCATTTGACAGAGATGGAATGTAATGTACTCTCTTTTAAACAAGAGGCCGAGCACTCTGCCTCCACAGCAGCTCAATTTATCCAAAGGTGTACAATTTGATTGTAAACTCTGATCACAAGCCCTGTTTATTATTTGTATCACGGGTGGTTCCCGGAGCCCCCACTCAGGCTGAGGACCCATTGTGGAAGACACCCTACAGGCAGATAGGAAGACATTCTTAATGGAAATTGTGTACAATGCTGGGCACTGTAATGAAAATTCTACCAGACCTGTTAACCATACTTAGGTGTGCTCTTCAGTAGAGCTAGACAACAATTCAGGATAAATCATATAGCTGGTAAATGTAGTTCCCTTTACCGTTGTCTTCTATAAATGTAGACATTATTCATAATTGTTTGCCAAATAGCTTAAGCAAACTGATTTCAACCTATGGATTCTTTATGATTATGATTATTTGAGTTAACTTTACTAGTCTCCTAATATGGCATTGTTTCTGTTCCCTGACTGGCAACCAAAGTTTAACAAACAAGAGCTATGCCTAATTCACACCCCTGAGCAACATGACATACTGATTTAAGCTGTAATATATAACCATCGCTGAAGTCAGGAGTAGTAAGGACTGTGGAATTTGGCACGTAGACTCAGTTGCTGCACTAATGCGCTTACCTGTGGTCTGGAAATTCTGCATTATAGTGAGAGAGCCTTATGAAGCTCAAGCTATGCATTTTATTAAAGTAAAGGTTAGGCCACTCTCTCTCGTGCAAAAGATTTTAAATATTGGAACAACCTACGTAGGGATGTGGTGAATTTTCCATCTCTTGAAGTCTTTAAATCGAATTTGGATATCTTCCTAAAAGATATACTCTAGCACCAGAAGCTGTGGACTTTATGTAGGAATTACTGGGTGAAATTCAATGGCCTGTGTTATGGAGGAAGTCAGATTAGGTTAGATGATTACTCTGATCCCTTCTGGCACTAAAATCTATGAATTGTTTCGTTTGCTCCTCTGCTTGGCTGGTATTGCCCTGATCATATTAGCTCTCTTTATGGTAGATATGTGGTCTATAACTGGCAGGAAACATGATCTAACTGCTTCTGTGAAGTTGCCACCACAAATGCAACCATATTTCAGTTAAGTATTTGGATTAATGTTAACCAGTCTCCATTTTGTGTCATACAATTGTTCACCAGTGCTGTTTTCACAGAGTGCATCCACTTACCTTCACAGCTCTCATTTGATTGCCAGAGCTCTGGCCAGGTGAGTTTGGAGAACTACTATGTAATACAAAGTGTCAGTTGTTCATTCCAGACTAGATTGTATACAACATTATTTCATATATTTGCCAAGTGCATGATTGAATTTACTGTTCTCCATTTTTCAGCTGTTCTTTTCACTACAGTCGCAGTAAATCACAGTAACAATGTAGTAACTGAATGTGTTCCCAGTGTAAATAATTAACGACTGTAGAATGCTGTGACTATGTAAAGTGCCAAATAAATGTTGTTATTATCAGCAAAGGATACAGTCATCAATTTTGTGCATCAAAGATAACAGCCAGTTATGTGAAGTTTCACACATATGTTTGCATTTGGCACATATTGCTAATTTTGTAGTCCATATTTTTTCATGGCATTTTCAAATTCAGTCAGTACATACTTTAATTATAGATAGTTTTGTGTAATATTGGGTTTTATTGTCTCTAATCTGGGAAGAGATAAAGCCAATTAATATCAATTTGGATTGTTGAATATCTGTTACTGAGTATTGGGAATACTTTGTTAAATTTTGCAAAATTTCTCTTCACATAAAATTCATTATATAATGATAATTTAAACACAGAATCCCAAAATATGTTCAAGTATTTAAAATACATGCATATGAAATTTACAACAAAAGCTACAGATTTCATTTTCACTATACATTGATAAAATTATTTATTTGTCAAATTACTAATATCAGCAATAACTTAGGGAACTTAGAGGAACAAAAACTAGTTTGTGCAACCATTGTAGTCCAAGAACTGACTATATTTCTTCACTCTCACATTTTTGTTTTGTAATCTTACATTTCTTGTCTCTTTTGAACCATTTAAATACCTTTAGTTTGCCTTTAAAGGTCTTATTTTTTAAAAAGATATCTAACATGTCACTATTTCTAATATTCTTATTCTAAAAATAATATTTATTGGATATTTCACTCTCTTCTGGTTTCAAAGTTCTTGTGATGAGTTCAGGCATTGTTTTGTGTACAAAAATAATTATTTTGTTTATTGTATAAGTAGTGAAATATTTGGGGTAAGATTGTAAATGTAGCACATTCAAAGTGCCTCAGTGACTTAGCTGTCTAAGTCCCATTGACTTTCAAAGTCACTTTTGAAAATAGGATTTTGCCTATTAAGTCCCTTTGGTGCTTTTGAAAATGTTACCTTTGTTGAATCACACTTTTCTTGCAGCTCAGTGTCTGCATTAAGGAATTTGTGTCATTCTAGTAGGATTGTTTACTAAATTCATGAAATTTCCACACAGAAGAAAATGAGTATTTTTCTTTGTAAAGGTTAAAACAAGAATGTTGTGATATGTATGGGTTATCTGCTGCCAGGTGTGATCCCTGCAACATATAAGAAATATTATTTCCACAGTATTTGGGCTTTGGGGTACCGAAAGCAACAACAAAACTCTCTGTATATGTTGATCTGAAATTAACAATAAGCCTGATTGTCCCCCATATTTCCTGTGTGGAGGGTAACCTCTACAGGGGCAGATGGTCAGCTACTTCTGTGACCCTGGCCATCTCTGCTCCCATTAGCCTCTGCAGTGTTCCATGGCTGGGGATGGGACTAGAGCAGGGGTAGACAAAATTTGAGTATGGAAATTGTATGGTGGGCCATGAATGCTCATGAAATTGTGGGTTGGGGTGAGGGCTCTGGCTGGGGGAATGGGCTCTGGGGTGGGGCCAGAAATGAGGCATTCAGGATGTGGGAGGGGGCTCCAGGCTGGGGTAGGGGCATGAGGGGAGGGGTGAGGGCTCTGGCTGGGGGTATGGGCTCTGGGGTGGGGCTGAGGATGAAGGGTTGGGGGTGCAGGAGCTTCCTCCGGGCTGGGATGGAGGGGTTCAGTGGGAGGGAGGGGGATCAGGCCTGGGTCAGAAGGTTGGGGCGCAGGAGAGGGTCAGGGCTGCAGGCTCCACACGGCGCTTACCTCAAGCAGTTCCCAGAAGAAGCGGCATGTCCCCCTGCAGCTCCTACCTGGCGGCACAGCCAGGCAGCTCTGCATGCTGTCCCATCCACAAGCACTGCCCCTGCAGCTCCCTCTGGGTGCATGCGGAGCCCCCTGGCTGTCCCTACATATAGAGCCAGTGGAGGGACATGCCGCAGCTTCCAGGAGCCGAATGGGGCAAGCCCTAGTCCCCGCTCTCCGGTTGGAGCTCAAGGGCAGGGTTAAAACCTCTGGAGGGTCGGATGAGACCTCCAGGCCATAGTTTGCCCGCCCCTGGACTAGAGGGAAGTGCAGTGTCTTACCACCACCATGACATACACACCAGTCCCAAAGCAAAGCAATGGAAAAAATTAGTGCAGCCTGTGTCATTAACTTTTGTGCAGACTTTCTTCCATGCTCGAATATCTCCTTTAAAGTCTGCACCTTCAATGAAGTAGCAGTGTGCGGAAGTCTTTACTCAATGTCTTTGACTTATTTATTTATTTATTTATTTATTTGTAGCAACTATAGTGTGCTAGTTGCCTTATAGACCATATAGACTGACACATTCTCCCCCCACCCCCACCCCACAACTCTTTGGGTCGCCACCCCCACCCCCACCCCTGGTCCCCGTAAAGAGCATGCAATCTAACAGTAAATATAATCCATGCGGCAGCCCCTACTTTTACTTCTTTGCTTGAATGGTATTACCCAACAAGACATTTTTACAAGCAACAGCTGGCAAAATAGGGGGATGGGCTGATGAGGATTACAAAAATAAGGTCACAAGGTTACTTACTTATTATGCACATCTTGTTCCACAATATTTACAAAAATTGAGGGTGAGTAGTCCTAACCCACTAAAATTCCCATTGAGGGTCCAGTGTGCCTTCCTCAGCCACCTTCCTTCTCCCTCCTACCACCTTCTATCCTCACTCCATGTGGCAACTGTATGCATGCCATTTTGTGAATATTTCTCCTCTCCCACAACCAGAAAGCTGGCACCATCATTCATTAGAGGTCAAGAGAGGAGCTTTGCCTGTTTCCTTTTCTGTCTGAGGGAGAAGGGCCCCTGTCAAGAGGTTTGTTGCAGATGTCCGGGGCCAGCAGCAAGGTCCAGGATTGTCATGGGCCAGTGACTGACAAGCCCCACATGGATGTCTCAGTTCCTATGGGATAGGGATAGTTTGGGCCAAACTACCTCTGCTTGCTCTTGCAGGAGCTCTAACTGCTGATTCAATATCAAAGATGGTTAGGTCTGCCCCTGGGAGTTTTCAGTCAGCCTCCATGACTGGCATATGAGACCACTGGAAACCTCATCTGACTGGGTGGGGTGGGCGGTTTCCTCCTCCTGGTGTCTGGCTTGTCAGTGCTGGAGGGGACCTCACCTGAGCCACTGTTTTCTCCTCTCCTCCTCGCCACCCTACCTGGAGGAATAGCTTTGGTTGCTGCTGGTATAGTTTCTCACTCCCAGTGGTGGCAGGCCCCAGCCCTGCGAGAAGCTATTCCTCTCCAGCATGACTGGCTTGAGGAGGTGGGGGTATGGAATGACTGCACGTAGACTGTTGCCAGCACAAAGCTTAGGAACAGCTGTAGAATTTGGCTCATCATTATATATACAGGCCTCTATGCCTGGATGGAAGTGCCATACTTACAGGTTTCCATGCCAGTTACAGGAGAGCATAGCGAACAATCAAAAGCCTACATAGCACTGCATATATCACTTTTGCACAGTGCCCCTTGTCCATGTTAGTGCAAATGCTGGTGCCATCTACCTCTTTATGCCTGTTCGCATCTCCTGTATATGAATAGCATTAACTAATCATGAAGGTGTGGAGAAAGACATGGGGATTTGGGACATTTGACTTTCTATGGTAGTGGGAGCCCGGGAAAATGTACTATGACTATATGAGAAGAGAAAACATATGACACCTGTATGTGCTGTGTGAGGGATTTTTATTACATGTTGGCCAAAAGGAGAACAACAACAACAAAGATTTGTGGTTGTTGCTTCCTCATCACATCGCTACCTTCACATAGCATGACCTGCTTCTCTAAGGCAGACAAAAGCACAGAAAAAGAAGTCAAAGGTTAGATTTGGTGTGGTGATCCAGCATGACACCAAGAATAATCACTGGGATTCACAACGCCTGAGTTAGGCTCCCTAGACAACGAATGGTGAGAGATTAGGCACCTTAGCATAGGATTGACAAAAGCCAGCAAGCTCAGCAGCTCCGTGGCTAAGCTTGTTTGTGGGAGCTGCAAAGAAATGGGGGTGTCCTAATCCCTGCTCCTCTCATGGCTTGATCACCTCTCAGATGAATGCTATAACCACAGGCTATAGAGTCATTCTCTGACTTGTGCGCTCTTTCTTGCTCTCGCTCCAGCCCAATGACTCTTTCACTATTTCACAGTGGAACAGCTTCAATAGGAGAGAATGAGACTCACTTGCACCGAAATAGTCTTTACCCCAGGGGTTAGGGCATGCCCCTGAGAGGTAACAGAACTGTGTTTAAAGCCCATCTCACCAGAGGCATCTTTTACTGCAAAAACTTAGATGCCAGTTGAGTTTAGGCACCTACAGCATTAGGCAACAGCAACTGAGCAGGAGTTTTATGAATCCCGTGGGGCCTGATTCTGGGCTTTAGAGGCCTAAGGTGACAGGCACCTAATTCCTTTCTGTGAATCTAACCCCCTCCCCCCGCAAGCTTCTCTTAGCCAACAATGACAATATGGAGATAATTATAGTCACACATTTTATTTTGAATTTTTGCTTCCTCATTTTCAGAGCTCATTTTGAAAGGCTTTTGCAAAGCAAGGCTCAGCCAGCATGGAGGAAGGAGGCAGGAAATGCTGAGGACAAGGCAAGACGTACATTTTCTATTTTTGGTGTGCAATGTTGCTTAACAGTTGGTTCCGCTGGCAGCCCACACACAGCCAGCCTCCCACTCTCCTTTTGTTTTCAGCTCTCGAATACTATTGTGATGTTCCCTTATAAAACACCCTGCAACATAATATGCCTGCTTTCTATTTACAGTGTATCTCTTACCTGAGGGATTCCCACATGTTAGTGCTGAGGAACAAAAAGCAAGATGATCTGGGGTTTCCAAACATAGTACCAGCTGTACAACAGGACGTCTTATGTAGTCTACAACCTGCTCCTTAGTCCTGCTCATGTTAGCATGGCACCAGCTAAGGAAGGATGGGTCCAGCAACTAATCAGACCCATACTAATACTAACCAAAGCTGTATTTCCAATCAATATGATCATAGTATTATGAAGGTCACACTATAATTAAGGTATAGAGGGGCACATCCCTTCAGCACATGTGACTGCTATTAAAATATTGCTAATTCTGTCAATACCATTCCAGTAGATGGTATGATCTTGCCATAGGCTAAGAAGTGTTGAGTGTAGTTAGGGTGACCAGTCAGCAAATGTGAAAAATTGGGACGGGTTGCGTGGGGGCGGGGCGGGGTAATAGGAGCCTATATAAGAGAACAAATCGGGACTGTCCCTATAAAATCAGGACATCTGGTCACCCTAAGTATAGTCAGTCCATAGAAATAACATATTTATGAAACATGTGGGGGCTTTGTTCACTAAAATGTTGCTAACAGACTTCCAGATTTGCACCATTCTCTATGTGTTAATATAGGCCCAAGTTGTCATTCCTCCCACACTGAGGCCCACTGACTTCAAAGGATCGAAATCTCTACCATAATTAACTATCTATGAACAAAGGCAAGTGTTGCAGTGTGACCTGAAAGTAAATAAAGTCAGACACTGGGAGCCAGATTCAGAAAGGGTCTGAAGCATTGTGCTGCAACAGCTAATTTTTATATGCTTAGAAAATCACTGGGGTCGACGACTCCTGAGTTAGGCCCTAAACAGTGAATGGGGAGAGATGGGTAGCTCAGAGTGAGCGCCACAAAAGTCAGCATGTGAGGCAGCTCCTGGCCTAAACTAGCCAAATGAAGATGTTGACAAGAGGGTGGGTCCTAGCCCCCAGCCCCTCAGGGAATTCAATGCATCAGTTCACAACCGTGAACCCTCTCTGAGAGGCAGGTGCCTAAACTGTTTTGTGCAAGAAATGCCCAGTAATTAAAGCGCTCATTCACCCTGCAGGAGAGTGAGGTTCAATGCCCCTGGCCCCCACGTCTGACAGGGAGAAAGGCCTCAGATAGGGTTCATCCACATTCCACAAGTGTGCCCATTCAACTGAGCACTGGGATAGTTTGGTATGCAGCTCCTTCCAAGCTGTTCCACTCCAGCTAAGTACTGGAATAGCATTTGGACCAAAAGGACAAAGAAAATGACTCGATCGTTTGGTGATGAAGGCATTGACATGAGGAGGTGGGATACACTGCCCTTGCTCCAGTGAGTTAGTTATCTATAGTGCAACAGCTTCAACACGAGAGACTGAGAGAATCTCCCATCAGAATACTCCATAGGTCAGTGGTTAGAGCACTCTCCTGAGATGGAGGAGATCTCTGTTCACCCCCTTGGGAAGAAGGAGGAAGTGACCCTGAGTCTCCTACAGTCTGGCTAAGTGCTCTAACCCTTGGCTGAAAGTTATAAGGTGGCTGTCGGAGTTTCAGTGTAACTGCACATGTATCCCCCCTCCACTTAAAGTTTCCTGTTCCCAGCCATTACCTCTCTGTGGGTGGGGGGTAGCGGGGGGGTGGAGCTAGAGGTGACACATGGGGGGAAAGGGGTCACTGCCCCCCCCGATTTTCTGCTTGGCTTCTACTGAGCATGCTCACACAAACTGAGCATGCTCAGGAACACCTGCTGAAGCTGTTGCCCTCATTCTGCCCCCCACTATCGGCAGGTATAGGTCATTGCTGGGTGAAGCCACTTCTCTATGCCTTCTAATGAGGCATTTTTAAGGCTACACCGCCCCCTGCCTTAGGGCATGTCTATACTACACACTTAAGTCAATCTATGTTAGGTGGCTGATGGCTGGATGATGGTCGCTGACAGGACCATGATGGCTGACATCCACGCTACCCTTCTTCTGTTGGTGGTGGGCGTCCTCACTAGGAGCGCTTCCACCGACTGAAGAGGTGCAGTGTGGGGGACTGAGAGCCAGGGCTCTCACCTCTGTGCAGCTTCTCATAGGGAGCCCAGCTGCCCCCTGGGCGCTCAGCTCTCGCTGCTGGGAGCAGGGGCCAGTCATCCTGGGCTTCTCACCTTCTTGTTCCCTGCTGGGAGTGGATGTCAGCTGCCCAGGCTTCTTTGATCACTGAGTGGGGAGCCTCTGGGCAGCAGCCGATGTAAGTAAGGCAGTGTCTACACAGAGACTGTGTCGTCTGGTCCTAACCACACTGACACAAATGCTACACCTCTCATGGAGGTGGAGTTATTATGTCCGTGTAGTAGGGTGCTTATATCAGCCGGACAAGGCTGTAGTGTACACCCTGACATAATTAGGTCAACGTAAGCGGCCTCACATAGATCTAACTGTGTAGTGTAGATCAGGCCTTACACTGTAATATCCCCAACAAGTGAGTCTGCCTAATGGCCAGCACCTGTGCTTTGCTTTCTCTCCAAGGGCTATGACCAATCAGTGACAACTCCAGGCACCAGCGCTCCAAGTGCATTCCTGGGGCAACAAGCTGCAGGGGACGCCCTGCCAGTCCCCGCGAGGGTGGCAGTCAGGCAGCCTTTGGCGGCGCGCCTGTGGGAGGTCCACCGGTCCTGCGGATTCAGCAGCAATTCAGCAGCGGGTACGCCAAAGCCGTGGGACCGGGGACCTCCTGCAGGCAAGCCACCGAAGGCTGCCTGACTGCCGTGCTTGGGGTGGCGTAAAGGCTAGAGCTGCCCCTGTGACCAGTGTATTGCCAGCAGTTCCCAGTAAGCACACAGCTCTTTTTATGCAAGCACATTTATTCTTTCAGTTAAAAGTTTTGCAAAGAAAACATACATTAAAAACAATAAAAGTTCATGTAGACATGCTGAGACTTACCAGTAGTGACCCATCCGTCTTATGGAGCCCTAGTAGGCCAAAGTCTTTCCAATCCTTCTGCAAGGTTTGCCCCTCACACACCCCCTCCCCCATCATTCCCATATCAACAAAAGGTCCTGTCCCTTTGCTGGGTCACAGAAAAGGCTCCAAGTTAATCTAAACCCAGGCTGTTTATTCTTTGTCTGAGGGTCTCTGGAAAACCCAGCTTGAACTGGTATAGGCCAACCTCCCCCGGGAGTGGTACCTCTCTGGAGGTTATTCATTTTAATTACCATATACTGTTTCTAGTTCCTGGTGGAACTGCAGCAACCCTTCCCCCTGAAGTAACATGCAATCCCCAGCCCACAGTGTTACGTAAACCTTTCATATGTTTACCACCAAATGGTTCCCACAGCTATTGCATACAATTGCAATGTATGTCTCACAGCAGGGGAGGGGGATTGATTCTGGATCTCCCAGAGCCTGGGTAAATTGTCTAACCACTGGGGATAAAAGTTATAAAATGAGCACTTACTTCTCATGGATTCAGAATGGGCCCCAATCGCGTAACCATGCCCTAACCACACCTATCAGCTCAGGCGCTGCAGGTGGGGTCGCCGGAGGAATGCCTAGCTTTCCCTGGATTGTTGCACTGCACCTTTGGCATGCGGACAACCAATGTGAGGCAGCAGTGCGCATGCCCAGAGGCAGACACGTAGGTGCCTAAGAAACTTTTACAGTGAAAATTTAGCCATGACGTTAGTTTACACACCTACAAGGTTAGGCAGCAGCCAAGCAGGTGTTTTGTGAATGCCAGTGGCATCTAAATGTTGATTTAGGGGCCTAAGTGGCATTTAGGTGCCTAAGTCCATTTGTGAATCTGGCTCTGGTAGACAAACAGGGTAAGCAAGTTCTTGCTCAGCTCCTCTCACAGTTAAGGCAGAGGGCTTAAGCCCCTCAATTGATCTTCACTGTCATTCTCTTCTCTGAGGTATCCAAGCTGTAAACAATTTAGGGCATTTACTAACAATCTGTTGCGTATGATTATTTCTTATATTTTTTTTTTCTTATAAGCATGGGTTAGATTGGGCTGAGATCCACCAGGAGAGTGACCAGCGCCCAGATACTCAAAGTTACTTAGGTGCTTAACTGCCATTGAAATCAATGGGTGTTAGACTCCTAAATACCTTGGAGGATCTGGGGCCAGGTACTTTGTGGTACTTGCTATTTTGTACTTTAACTATACATTTTTTAAAAGTCTTTAGATCTTATGCTTACAATGATCATCTTCAAAATGTGACCAAGTATAAACTAATGCACAGTCTGTGTTTTAGTCCATGAGCAGTCTGAAGCAATAGCTCAGAGAGAAGCATGAATAAATAAGACAGACTTTTCAGCTTGGAAAAGAGAGAACTAAGAGGGGACATGATAGAGGTCTATAAAATCATGACTGGTGTGGAGAAAGTAAATAAGGAAATGTTATTTACTCCTTCTCATAACACAAGAACTAGGGGCCACAAAATGAAATTAATAGGCAGCAGGTTTAAAACAAACAAAAGGAAGTATTTCTTCACACAGTCAACCGGTGAAACTCTTTGCAAGAGGGTGTTGTGAAGGCCAGGATTATAACAGGTTTAAAAAAGAACTAGATAAATTCATGGAGGATAGGTCCATCAATGGCTATTAGCCAGCATGGGCAGAGATGGTGTCCCTAGCCTCTGTTTGCCAGAAGCTGGGAATGGGTGACAGGGGATGGGTCACTTGATAATTATCTGTTCTGTTCATTCCCTCTGGGGCACCTGGCATTGGCCACAGTCGGAAGACAGGATACTGAGCTAGATGGACCTTTGGTCTGACCCAGGATGGCCGTTCTTATGTTCTTATAAGCTTACACAGAGCTCGGAAACATACTCAGGGTATGGCTACATTAGAAATTTCAAAGCGCTGCCCCGGCAGCGCTGAGGGAGCGCTGCCACGGCAGCGCTTTGAAGTTTGAGTGTAGTCAGAGCCGCAGCGCTGGGAGAGAGCTCTCCCAGCGCTGCTTGTAAACCACATCCCTTATGGGTGTAGCGTGTAGCTCTGGGAGCCGTGCTCCCAGCGCTGCCGCCCTGATTACACTGACACTTTACAGCGCTGCATCTTGCAGTGCTCAGGGGGGTGTTTTTTCACACCCCTGAGCGCGAAAGTTGCAGCGTTGTAAAGTGCCAATGTAGCCAAGCCCTCAGTGTCACAGTTAAATACAAGGTGGAACAGATTGTTTAGCATAAGTAGTTAACACATATTTCAAGGGACCATTCAAGATGAAGTGCCCCATTAACACTCCTTCAGTCATTGGGGAGGAGGGAGGTGAGAAGGAAGGGAGGGGAAAAAAGGCATCCAGGAGCAAGGGAAGGGGGTTGTTAGTGGCTTATAGATTGTTGTAGTAAGCCATACATACAGTGTTTTATTGAGTCCATGATTTTTAGTGTCTAGAGAAGTTATGAATTTAAGCTCCCAGGCTTGTCTTTTGAAGATGTTGGGCAGGTTTCCTTCGAGAATGAGGACTGAGAGGTCAGATGTAGAGTGATTATTCTGTGAAAAGTGTTCACCCACAGGTGATATGGTGTTTTTGTCATTTTTCAGTGAGAATTCATCTGAAAGCATAGTAATTGTCTGGTTTCACCCACATAGTTGTTATTGAAGCATCTAGTGCACTGGATGAGGTACACCACCACATCTTGTGATAGGCACGTGTGGAATTCATGGGCCCTGAAAGGTGTGTTGTGGGGGGTATTGATCATCGTAGCAGTGGAAATATGTCTACAGGTTTTGCATCTCTTGTTCTGGCAGCCTCTGGTGCTGCTTTGAGTTGGTGACCTATAGTTTTATGTGAGAATACTATTTAATCTAACAATGATCCAAAGAGCAGCAGTTTCAAGCACAGCTAAACCCCTCTTAGTAGTCCATGTAATACAGTACCACAAGTAAGTGGTCTCAGAGGTATTTGAGCCAACCTACATGAGATGCTCGTAGCCTCCACTGAACTGAAAACTGGAAGCTATGACTCTGTTCCAAACCTGAGTCTTCCAGCTGGTAGTGCATTTTATTTCTATGTGTAGCAGTAAGTCCCAGGTAAAGTGCACGTCATTGAAACAGCCTGGTTGGCAACTGGTGGTTAAATGTAAGGCTATCATGTTGCAGGGAGACAAGTAAAATATTGTCTTTGCAATATTAGTTGTGGCATATAACTTTTGATATAATGTCAGGCTTAAATTGTCTCCCATGCTTTGAAACCTTCTTCAAATAAAATTTGAGTTTCATTGTCACCCAGTCTACTCAGTATCATACTAAGATTTTACAGGGTGTAGGAGAGCTACACAGTTTCTCGGAACAGTTTGTTGTAGGTCATGTCATTGTTTGTCGCTATTGCATTTTTCAGACACTGCCAGAAGTAACACTGGGACCGAGGATTGGTTGGCCACTCTAGGACAGAGCTACTGCACAGCCTCTTCCTCAGCCGGAGGTACCTGGACTTCTTCAGAACTCTCTCAAGAAATATCAAGATAATCACATCCACTTTTTCATCCATAAGTCTCTGGTGTGCCATATAAAATGCTGTCTTAAAGATGCCACTTGTTGTGTACTTGTTAGTCAGCACAAATATGGTTTTTCGGCTCAGTTGTATGCTCTGGGAAAGGTTGTCTAAAACTGGTTGCCCCGGCAGCCAATCTCTTTCTTCCAAACATAAATTGAACTGTTTATCTTTTTGATCTTCCAGGTTTTCAACTAGTTCTTTCAAGATCCATTCAGTTACAGCTGGATCTTCGTTATCGTAGGAAATAAAAGCATCATAGCAAGTCTCTGGTGAATGTAAACGCCGATAGCCCTTTATCTTGGCAGTGCAGAAATGATAACTATACCACACATCCCAGAAATAGAGGTGACTTGTAACTGTGAACACAATCAGACACAGGATAGCTGATGCCGACACAGAGAACAGGATCACATGAGAGGAGTCCAATTCGCAGGAATACAGATCCAATAAAATCACACTCTTACCTTTTTGTGCTCCTGGGCCTGCACAGGTCACATCTGTGGCCAGCAGGGGAATCGTAACCTCAGTCTGGTTGATCCACCAAACAAACCACACAGCATCACAAATGCACTTGAAAGGGTTGCCATGTAAAAGCAACATCTCCAGATTGCTGATAACATTCTCTGGGAAGCTAGATTTCTTAATTATTTGGATTTTGTTTGAGCTGAGGTCCAAGTATTTTAACTGGAAAGCATCTCTGAGAAAGTACTTAGTCAGCCATCTGATCCTATTGTTCTTTAGTATCAGTTTGTGGAGGGTTGCAGAGCAATTGGACAGCTCCAAGGGGACGGTACTCAACAGATTGTTGCTAAGATCCAAGGTTTCTAGTTTTTCCAAACAGGGGAGTTTCCCCCAATTGAAAGACTTCAGCATATTATTGGTTAAGCTGAGTACCTTGAGCCGTGGAGGCATGCCTTCAAAAGCACCGGGAGGCAAAAAACTCAGAGAGTTGTAGGAAATGTCCAGGTGCTCTAGGTTAGTCAGATTCTTGAAAAATGACAAGTATCTAGTATCCCCATCCCTCCATAAAACATCTAAGTGATTTCCTTTGAATTCCAAAATCTGAAGAGAATGACTTTCCATCCCCATATTAGTAGAAGTGGAAATTTCATTCCCATTCATCATCAGCTTCTTCAGAAAGGTCAAATTCTTTGTAAAATCAAGCTTGTGAGTAATACCTTCTGCCAGAAAATAATGTTTGTTATCGCTCAGGTCTAGAATTTCCAGATCTTTTAGTTCCTGGAAGGCAGTCGAGTACAGCAAATCAATCCGATTGTTAGAAAAATCCAGATATTTCAGTCCAGACAGAGGGTAGAACTCACTTCCATTCAAAGTCTGGCTGATAGCATTACCTGACAAGTTGAGGCATTTGAGGAAAGTGAGATGCTGAAAGTCAGAGGGGTTGATAAAAAATATGTTGTTTCTGCTTAGATCCAGGGTTTTCCCATAACTGAGGCAGTCCTCATTGACAGAAGGTTGGAAGGAAGCAGCCTCTTTGTCTTTGGATTTACAACTTCGTCCATACTCATCATACCTGAAATAATGCATTTCCTGCACCATTCGGCTTTTGTATTGATCTACTGAAGCCATGGGTATAGAACAAAAACCATGATTATTGAATTCACCTGAAGAAGGAGATATTTTATTTACTGAGAGGTCTATCATTTTAAGAGATGGGAATTTTTTAAACATACTCAAGTTAGCAAGTTTGATAAAATTAGTTCCCAGGTCCAAGACTGTCAAATTTCTAAGACGAAGCAATGGACGTAGGTTTTCTTGACTCAATTCTCTGAAAACATAACCCTTAACCCTCAAGATTTCTAGGTGTGAGAGGGAGGAAAATGTCTTAGACAGGTTCAAAAATGAAGAATAGACCTGAAGTTCAAAATTAAAGGAGAGATCCAGCTCTACGAGGTTGGGGATAAAGTTTAAAAAACAAGCTTCTCCAATTTCTTTGGCCAGGAAATTTTGGGAAAGGTCAAGCACTTTGAGATTCTTGGTGTTCTTAAACCAGCTACTGGGTACATTGTGAAGGGAGTTACTGTGAAGGCGCAGAATTTTTAATTGCTTTAAGGCATCAAAGGCCTTGTGATGGATCCAAATTGGGGCATTATTAGGGCACGGAGTACATGGAAATGGGACATTGTAACAGCGAGGGCAGTTGCCACTTAAATCAAGAATTTCCAAATTGTAAAGGTCATTTAAATCATGTTCCTGAACTTTTTGAATCATGTTATTGTAAAGGTACAGTTCCTTTAAAGTGGATGACAAATTATGTGGAATGTAGGTTAAATTATTGGATTTCAGGGACAATACGGTTAAATTTCTCAAGTCCTGGAAGGCTGCTTCTTCAATTTCAAATGAAACATTGCATGGATTACGGTAATAGCAGTTCTGTCCCAGGTACAACATTTCTACGTTTCCAAGTTCTGACAAATTCTCTTTTGTAATGGAAAAAATGCTGTTTGCTTCAAGGCTCAGCAGGTGTAAATTAGGAGGAAGACCCCGAGGTATTTCTGATAGCTGATTTCCATCCAAGTACAATGACTCTAACTTTGTGAGAGTGGCAAAGCTACTGTTCTGGATCTGCAGTCTCCTGGTGCACACATGATCCTTAGGCCCCAGTCGAACAGGCACACAGTTGCACCTGAAATCAATCTCCACAAGATTATCAAGATGGACAAAGGATGTTGGGTAAATGTTTGGAATATGGTTAATGGTGAGAGTCAGGTTGGTGGTGTTACGAGGAATCCCATGTGGAATTTCGGTCAGGCGACGATCACTGCAGTCCACTATTATATTGGCTTTTGAAGCTTCTACTTTCACATCACAGGGTAAACTTTTAGGAAACCATCTGGCTGACAGCAGCTTGGAAAACAGGAAGAGCAAGAGGAAGAGGAGTCTGTTTGAGGGCCATGTGTGAAAGGCCTGAAAAGAAGGAAAGAAACACACATTTATTTAGTACAGCTGCAATCTAGATCTACAATTATTTTTCCCTTTTAACTATTAAATATTGGATCCCAAAGTTCTCTATTCAATAAAGTACTACAGAACATTAAAGAACTTACTCAAAAGTGTTGTGAAAGACAAATTAAAATTCAAATACCTGGGAATTCTCTTTGGGTAATCTCCATTTCCGTGAACAGCTACATTATACTCATGTAGGCCCAAAGAAGTCTATCTGAAAACTTGTGTGGAATTAGGTAGCTCAATTTAAAAGGATTAAATAAACCCCACATAGAAATCTATCAAAACAGTCCAGCTGCATATGTTAACTCAGCAAGGAGAGATCTGACATTTGTTTCTTTTCACACTCAGGATTTTCCCCTATATTGTACTTCTGTATATCCTTTGAGAATGTAGTAATATTATATTTAAAGGTACAGGAGAAATGTTTCAAAGAGTTCATTTTAAATACACAATAAGCTGTGGCTGTACAAAAGGAAGCAGTGAAATGACTATTGCACAAATTGCTGTCAAATGCACAAAATAAACAAATGGAAAAAATAGGGTGTTTTTGTTTTTAGGATACTCAGGTTCAGTTTACAGTGGCATAAGGGCTGGTCTATATGGAGCCTTAGTATGTGGCAAGTTGGAGTGTACATCTACTGCAGAAAAGCCTGCTGTGCGCTAACCATCCATGCGGATCCCTTGCCATGCACTAAACGTTCCGTAGAGCGCTTCGATCTACTGCTGTACACTATAGAACTTTCAGTGTACGGTAGTGGGTCCACTCAAAAACTTTGTGTGCAGCAGGCTAGGCTAATGTGCTACACATTAACACCCTGACTTGATCTCCATGTGATCAAACTGTACATTTTCAAAAAGTGACTAGTGACTTGGGTGCCCAACTTGAGACACATTAAAGAGGCCTGATTTTCAGCAGGTAGGTACTCTGCACCCTTTAAATCAAACAAAATATACTATCACTATTTAACAAAATCACTATATACTTTTGAAAATTCAGGCCAGTAAACCCAGATGTTGATGTAACAATGATAGGTTAAAAGGAATCAAGCAGAGATGTACTTTTAAATTGGCTGTGTCCCTTTAACAAATAATAATAGCTAAATAAGAAAGACAAAGCCCACAGACATTTCAGGTCACAGAATCTCCCCAAATGAGCTCTCTTTTCACATCTATCTTTGTGATTTTGGCCACTCTTTTTATTTATATTTGTATTGGTATAGGGGGGACAGGAATGGGGAAGTAACCTTACTCAGTATTCTAGTGGACATTTCTTTCTTTCATGTGCAGTGCATTTTTTTTGTTCAAGAAATATTATTCACTGAAGTTGTCAATCACCTGAATTTCAATACAATTGTAATTATCCTTATTTACTGTGTTATTTTGGAACTGGCTTTTATCTGGATCTTTTTTTGTTTGGTGCATACATTCAATCAAAACTTTAAAAAAATTCATAATTAAAATTTCTCCCTCAGTAATTTGATGTGTAAGGACTGGAGAACAAAACATTATACACAGTGCTCTTTAATGAAATGAGGGAACGTATTGACTAAATGTGGATGTTTTAAGCAGCTAATTACACTGAAAATCAGATGCTTAACCAGATGCCATGAGGTATGCCCAAGTGTTTCTTCAGTCCTGTGTGAACATCTTTCTGTTATTACAAGCCACCCGGTAAACTGAAAGTCTGGGAAAGTGCTGTTGAACACTAATTCAGACACACTTGGTAGGTAACATAGGCATTTTGAATATTTAGGTACTCATGTTATATATATTCTGTGCACTTAAGTTGCTCCCCTGCTGCTCCTCCACCCCTGCCATTTTGTATTTATTTGTAACCTAAAATAGCCAGCCCCAGAGGTATACAAAGGAGTTGACAAGAACTGAAAGAGACCAACCATGAGAAATAGATGGAAAGGCTCTCACGTGACACTGCATTTCTGTTCTCTAGGGTCAACAGCTGGTTTAAGAACTTCAGGAGATTTATTCTATCAACTTTCCAATATAAAGCTTCAGTACTAAAGTATGGACATAAAAAGTCATTTACCTAGGGTGACCAGATGTCTCAATTTTATAGGGACAGTCCTGATATTTGGGGCTTTGTCTTATATAGGCACCTGTTACCTCCTACCCCTGTCCCGATTTTTCACACTTGCAGTCTGGTCATCCTACCTGATTCTCATCCAATTGAAGTCAATGGGAGTTTTGCCATTGACTTCAATGGCAGCTGGATTGTGTTCTAGGAGATGTTTTATGTCAATGAGACAAATTTCATTTATTTTCATATAAGGTTCAGATCAGTTCTCTAAATTCCTAAGGAACTTCAACCTTTCCCATACTGTGACTCCATTTGACAACACCAAAAAGTGCCAGAATCCTCCTACACTTCCATGTAGCCATAAAGTAAGAGAAATTGGTTGCAACCTCCAGGTTGAGAACTCATGATTTAGATGAGATCAGTGAATAACAGGATTATAAGGGTAGACAAATTAGGTAATATGCAGAGTAGCAATTAAAAAAATCACCCCCGCAACTCAATATTTTTCATTAATAAACAATAGAGGTGGTGAAGGAGGAGGGACAAAAGGGAGATAAAGAGGGGAAATATTTAAAAAAAAAATTAACTGAAAACGAAATTAACTGGAGAAAAAAACCTGAAAAAATTAACTGAGAACTTTGAACACGATGAAAAATTACCCATTGAAATCTTCATTTGGTTGGAAAATGAATTATTTTTGTTAAAAAAGTTGCAAGAGAAAAATTTCGACAATATTATGCATCACTTCATTTTAAGGAGCACATTTAGTAAACTCAGTAACAGCACATACGCAATCAGTAACTTTTATAAGGGATAAGTAAATACATAAATGATTATTAGAATAATGAAAATTGCTGCCAAAAGGGTGCTTTACAAACAGCTGCTCCTCTACCAACAGCAAGGTCTTCTCCAGAACCATGAGCAGGATACTTGAGGCTATACACCAATCATGAGAGCTGGAACAGATGTTCACAATCTCTAGCACAAGGTTGCTAAGGAAGCCTCAGGCTCCCTAGCTCGTCTCCAGAATTATGAAGTGTGTCTGTCACAGAGGTCAGTGGGAGTTTCTCCACAAGCACTATTATAGGGGAAGACATGTCTAATGACAACCCTTTGTGGGTAGCTCAAAGAGCCTGCTGGGAGTGGGAGTAGTGTGTTTCAAGGGACTTATCTGGCAGAAGACAAGAGAGGCACCATCACATGTCAGGAAGAAGAGGAGAAAAGGATATAAGGATGCCAGTCCTTCTCCCATCCCCAAACAAAGACCAACGTATGTTTGTTGGACTCGAACTTTCAAGTTCAGGTTTGTACAGGTCTTGCTGTAACAGAAATGCTGTTGGATTCTTCACTATGATGGTTCGCTATGGACAATTTAGACATTTTATTCAAACCTGTGCTTTGACACTTTTTAGATACATTTCTTAGAGAAGAAGGATGGTGCTGTGATTAAGGTATTGGACTGGTACTTGGGAAACCTGGGCTCAATTCTTAGCTCTGGCACAGGCACTGACTTTTGGTTTTGCTGGTGAGTGATTTTGAAGAGGGGTGTGTGTTGGGGATGGGAGAGCTCTACCAGCTTGGGGGGGCGCTATTTTCAGCATATTTATACACTTCTTTTATATCCTAGTTATTGAATATGTGTCTATCATTGATATCTTAATTTAATCCTTATTAAGATAGTAATGAACTACATAATCATACTGTGAATTATAGTATATTAAAATCATTGCACTCATCTACAAGCTGTCTTCATTAGTGACCCAGTCTAAAGACATTACATCTCACTATAGCTTTCTGGATGAAACTGTTGGCAACACTGTGGCTTGTGAGGGCAGTACTGGGTTTACAATGGCACCCTGACGCTGGGTGCACACGCAGGAGGGTCCCAGTTCCACCTTCATTCTGCCCTGAGGCCCCATTCCCACTCAGCCTCTTCCCCCTGAGGTCCTGCCCACCACCCGCTCCTCTCCATCCCCTTCTCACTGTGTGAGAGGTGGAAGGAGCCTTGAGGGAAAGAGGCCAAGTGGGGGTGGGTCCTCAGAGCAGAGTGTGAGCTGAGCACCCCCACTATTTTTTTTCTGTGGGTGCTTGAGGCCTGGGGCACCCACAGAGTCAGCGTCTATGTCACAGGCTTCCTGTGTGATCCTGGGAAAGCTACTTAGGGCCAGATTTCTAAAGGTGTTTTAAATGCTTAAAATGCAGCTCTGTAATTTTGAAAATCTCAATAGGCACCTATCTCCTATCGATTTCTGCATCTTTTGGTGCCTAAATACCTTTAAAAATCTGGCTCTTAATGTGTCTGTGCTCAGTTTCCCATCCATGAAATGGAGGGAGCACCACTTCTATTCTTTCCTCACCATTCATCTGTCTTATCTATTTTGTTTGTAAGCTCTTTGGTTAAGAAACTGTCTCTCAAATTTTTTGTCCATATTGCAAACTATTATAATACAAACAAGAGTAGTGTCTTTCCAAGTTCTTTGTAGAAAGAAGATGGAATTAGCAATAAAAATTTGTGTCAAAGTCTTCAGAGTAAAAGAAACTGAAGTTTAAAAGAATAGCTGCAACCTTTGCAGTTGTTTTCTGCATAACCAAGTTGTTGCTATTGTAGGAAGTGCAAAAAGGGCCTCTTTCTGCTTGATTAACATTTGATCAAGTGATCCTCTGGGAAAATGCCAGCATTTCATTGTTTCATGTAAATCAACATATTTTTATAATCAGACTGTGTGGCTGTCCATGACAATGTAAGGACCAATTATGACTTGTAGAAACCCTATCAAATCCACATCTGACTTACAGTATTCATCAAATATTCAGAAACAATGCACTGGGGATATTTTCTACATGGACTTTTATCATCCCTCTTTGTTTTATACAAATTTTAAAGGCAAAATGTAATTGGAGCAGAGAGAGAGAAAATAGCATCCCAAGAGATATGAACATTTTGGAAGATATTATTGTTATTAACATGCTATAATACTAAACTTGCAATAAAATAGTAGAAGCAAATGTTATCTGTCCCGTGATCCGTCTTATTGTGTAATGCCAACTATAATCATTATGACGAATTATGAAATTGATGTTGGGATGGAAAGGGAAGAGGATACAGTCTGAAAAATCCCCCTCTCACCCACCTTGCAGTTCCCGTTTCACCGAGCTCTAAGAATATGCTTAAATTGGAAGCTGAACCTACCATTTTCTGTGTTCTTCCAAGACTTAGAGGTGACTTTTCCTCAGCAAAAACTGCAAATCAAAGCGGAGACACAACAGCTTGAAAGGGGTGCCCACTGCTTCAGCTCAGGTACAGAAGAAAGCAGAAAATGGCATAACTCGCTGAGACAACAGAATAATGTTAGGATACTATCGTTTCTTCAGTCAAGATGAAAGTTGAGAAATCACTTACATGTTAAACAGCTGCTGCTACTCACTTCCTTAAAGCTATATATTTAAATTAAGCCTTTGGGACCTCATTTATTCCAGCCCACCCTCTACGCCAATAAAAACAGCTCAGGGTTTTACCTGTTCTTATTTCCCCTTTTCCCAGAGTCCACATTTGCTCATGAAGAAGAGGTGCAGTGTCATAGATTCTATATAGCAATTCACCATCAAGTTTGCCATGTTTTTATATAGCTTCCTTTTCAAATGGCTTATTTTAGCCAAATACAATCTCTCTCTCTCTTTCTCTCTCTCATACCTTCAGCAGCCAGACTGGCTATGGTGACTCCTACTCCAAGAATCTCCTGAGAAGCCCAGCTGAGGCAACATGGGTGACCACAGTGGGTGCACAATGCCAAAATATTTAAGGAGGAGAATTAAAAAAGTGAACTGGGTAGGGAGAAGAGGGTTGCTAGAAAGGAATAACATCCACTCAGATGACCCAAGATTCGCACAAGTTCAACTTCCTCTTTCTAAGATGGCAATGTTGTTAGAAGCAGTGTGAATAGAGAGAGTATCCTGACATTAAAATAGTTTAGAACTGGAAATTTAACTATGATTAGTTAGGGTTCAATCCCATTCCTATCAAAATCAACGATCAGGTCTCTTTTTAAACACCACCACTATACCTGAAGTTGTATAATAAACAGACATGTTCCCTAGCCTAAGAGGCTTACAGTTTAAATAAAAAAGGTAATATGAATCAGAGACAAAATATATTAGTTCACAGCTATGGATTATTTTGGATATTTAATATCTTGCCCTGGTGGATTAATGGTGAAAGACTTTGTAGAAGCAATGTCTTTTAAGGGTGAGAGCATTGAAGGAAGGTAACTAAGATGTGGGACACTGTAGTAGCTGATGTAGTTACACTGGTGCAAGCATCTAACAGATCAGTCTAGGGTACTAACATGGCTCCCATTACCATAGTATCTGAGTGCTTCACAGTTGTTTAATGCATTTAAACTCAAGTTTTACAGATTGAGAACTGAGGCATAGAAAGACTAAGGCCCAGATCATTGAAGGGAGACATCAGTAGGAGTTAGGAGTCCAAATACTTTGGAGGATCTGGGCCTAAGTGACTTGCCCGTGGTCACACAGGAAGTATGTGGCAGAGCAGGGAATTAAACCCTCATCTTCCAGGTCCAAGGCTAGCCCCTAACTACTGGACCATCCTACCTCTGTAGTGCTTTCCCCCCACTCCCAAGACACAAAGAGGCATAATGTTATTTTGTTCTGAGCATTCAGTGGCCACAATCAGGCCTATAGTTGCCTACATTCTGTACTTAATTCCTAAAGATATATCAGTACAATAACATTTGGTTTTGCTGATAGACCCAGGCAGCTAGACATTTCTTTTCATAGATGGTACATTTAGTCTTTCACTTTCAGGTATTATAAATAATGCATCAGCTTTGCTAAAACTTTGCTTAGTTCTGTAAGACCTGCAAACACATTTTTATAGAAGGAAAAATACTTTAGAAGTGGTTTTACTTAAGTTATGTAGGCAGTCCAGTTAGAATACTTAACAGACTATCAGTCCTGAGGGCCTGCATGTGTCTAATTCTTCTCTAAACCTCATTGTATGCCTTTAGTGCAGGGGTTCTCAAACTGAGGGTTGGCCACCACCCCAAACCCCGCTTTTCCTCCAGCATTTATAATGGTGTTAAACGCATTTTTCTATATTTTTAATTTATAAGGGGGAGTCGCACTCAGAGGCTTGCTATGTGAAAGGGGTAACCAGTACAAGAGGTTAAGAACTACTGCTTTAGTGCTATGGAAATAATTTGTTTGATGCATTTAATATTACAAAATGGATGTTCATTAAGGGACTGGTCCAAAACCAACTGAAGTTCAATGGGAGACTGTCCATTAAACCTGCAAGGTGTGTGTCACGCTGTCTGGAGTGGCTCAACTGTGAGTGCCAACTTCAGGGCAGACTGCCAAGAAGCAGAGCAGAGAGCCCCAAACTGGTTGTTCTTGTGACAGAATGCACCCCATAATCACACCCTCCACATGATTGTAATAATCTTTGTACTAAGTATGCCTTGTGAGGTATCATTTGAAAACTCATAACTTGCTGATCAGTCATATTATGGTAAAGTCCACGAAGCAACATTATGTATAAAATCAATGAACTTATGAACATTATGAACATAAACTGAAAGCATGACAGAACTGTTTCCCAAATAAGTCTGGGGAGTGACTAAACCAATTTCTCAAAGATAAAGGGAAAGCTTATGCTCCAGCCAGGTGTTAACAAAATTGATGGGCCTTCATCAGTCAAGAGGCCATTCTATAGCAAGAAAAGGGGGCATGAACAAAGACCTGAATTTTAGCAAAGAAACAGCGTGAGGTCTCCTTCCTCCACATTCTCAGCTGGAAATACTTTTCAAAGAGGGATTGAAACTACACAAAGGAGGGGCAAACACTCCAAGACACCCTTCTCTTTCTCCCTGGCCCATCTTATTCTCCACATTTGAGAAGACAAAGGAAACAGCCATTGGACTCTGGGGGAGAGGTCCTGACCTGAAGAGTTTGCTCAGTAATGCTGTTGGAAGCATACAGTGAGAAACTTTGCTTTAAATCGAATATACACCTCTACCTCGATATAACACTGTCCTTGGGAGCCAAAAAAATCTTACCACATTATAGGTGAAACCGTGTTATATTGAACTTGCTTTGATCCACTAGAGTGCACAGCCCCACCCCCCCAGAGCACTGCTTTACCGCGTTATAGCCAAATTCATGTTATATCAGGTGGCGTTATATCGAGGTAGTGGTGTACTTTGTTAAACTGGGCACTAGAAAACATTTTCTCTTTATTTGGTAACAATTTCTTACTTGAAATCTCTCTCTTTGTAGTTAATAAACTTGTTTACATTCAAGTGTCTGAGTAACTCCTGTTAGAGTGGCAAGCTGTGTGTATATTATTCCCTTAAAGGAATAACAGACAATGTATTTGGACTGTCCAAGAGCGGGCTGGGCAGTATAGGACTCACATTTCTGGGCGAAAATCCAGAACAAGGGTTTGTTGGGTCACCCTGCAGTATAATCAAGGCTGGTGAGAGACAGGGTATGGCTGGTGAGAGACAGGTTGCAGTTAAACACACACATCTGGTAGTGACCTGCACACTGGTAAAGTGTTTGTGAGTGGTGCAGGCTTGGAGCTACAACAGTAAGGCAGTGTAAGGCACCCTAAGTTGAAAGGCAACGGTGACACAGGTCTGGATTTCACAGTTCTATAATTAGATTTCACCAATCCAGTAATAAGCGTGAACTTCTAAATCATTATAACAGCCTTAACATTGAGTCACTTGTGGGTATTCCACTCTATCACTTGGGCATTCCACTCTATCTTGCCACCCAGGCAAGGTGGATTTAGTGATAGATGGTCCCTATACACCAAAGATCACAAAACACCCATTATTTACCCTAGGTCAATTTGTACCTTATATCTCACACCAAAGAGAACACTTGTAGTCAATCCTATAGTAAACTATCTAAGGATTTATTAACTAAGGAAATAAATGAGAGGGTTATTAGAAGGCTAAATCAGGCAAGCCTATAGATACAGTCTATGGCTTCAAAAGGTGACCATTGTAGTAATCTGTCTGCTCTGAATATCTTTTAAGACTAACCCAGGTTGACCCTGGAGATCTCTGCTTCTGTTTTGTAGGTCTGGTCCTGTGAGAATCCAAACAGCAAAAGAAGTAAACATTTTTCACCAGCTGTTATTAGTTCCTTCTTCCAGAATTCAAAAGATGAGCCCTTTTGCCCATAGCCTCTTCATAGGTGTAAGGGGGCAATTAACAGTCGTTGTACTGTGATGTCTCACAATAGCCCATTTAGTTTTGACAAGCCTTCTTGGTGGACAGGAGATAATCCTCCGGACTGGGTTCACAGTTTCAGAGCAAACATTTTTACAGTTACAAAACAAAAAAACCCAACCCCTTAAATATTACCTTATAGCATGTGATAAAGATATTATAAGTGAGATTAACACATGCAGCATCTTGCAAGCATTTCATAAAGTCTAAACACATTATTTTAAGTCCAATACCCATTTTAACCATATTATCACACAGGGGAATGAGACCAGTTTCCAGCAATGAATTTGTCAGTGCTCAGCTGAGTCCTAAAGCTTTGGCAACGGCTGGCATCTGGTCTGTCAGTGTCACAGTGTTAACCACCTCTGAAGAGTTACATGCTTGTTTAAAAACAGCTGTGTGCCACCTATTGAGTTAGGGAAGCTTTTTAAAGGCATAAATGTTGGCTAAGCACGCAACACTCAATGACTTTCAAAGATGCCCCCTTTGAAACCATCCCCTTGAGTGCATAGCCACCAATGCACTAGTTTTAACTATTGTATAAACAAGTTTCCTTTTGGAAACCATAGTTATGCTAACTTTATTTCTCTGTTTTTTTTTCTAAATTGAATTAGGCAGTTACCCAACATGTAGCATTTAAGTTTCAATTCACTGTCAACTGAAACTGCCTGGTGACTGGAAAGGCACATTAGTGAAACAAAAAGTCCCACCCCGCAGGGTGAGAAATGTTTCAAACCTCACACAACATAGAGAATGATATTGCCCTTTAGAAAGAGAGAGTGAGCATACAAGATAGCTCAGTGGTCTGAAACTTCAGACCTATGGCATGCTTCTCAGAGGCCCTGAATCATTATATTCAATGGGAATGAATCATTATATTCAATGGGCATGCACAGAATCTCTGAAAATAAGGCTGCTAGCACTTCTAGGAATCACAGTTTCAATCACACAAGAGCAACACAACCTTTCAGCCATCTGAGGTAGACAAATTAAATAATAGATAAACCCTTAGGCCCCGATTGCTCTGTGTTGACAAAGAATCCATAGCACTACAAGTAAGCATTTTTCCCTACTTCTGGCCAATTCTCCCGTCTCTACTGTGAAGGTGAAAGTTGCTCAGTAGAAAAGAACACCCATTGTACAGTGAGGATATCTTTTCCCTCCATGGAAGTGGGCACAACCAAGAAAGGAAACACAGAAAACATATTTCCACACACATAAACAACCAACTCTTGACCAAGCCACAGGAGACCCGAGACCTAAATGGTTTATGGAGCATTAACTGCTGTGACACGAGTCACAGAGTAGCTGATGAATCCGAGCAACTGGCAGTTGTTTCAGGGGTGCCCATCTACAAAGCCACCTGCATCTGTTGGAATGGAGACCAGGGTTTTCCCCTCAACCTGGATTTCTGATTTCATCATGCTATTACTTAGCCATTTACTGTAGTAATGTCACATTGGGTACAATCTTCAAAGTATGATACTTACCAGGTGATTTAACAGATAGTGATCAAATTCTTAGAAAAAATCTTACTCATTTTTTGATGAATATACAGTACAATAAAGCTTTACAGACACATGCACAATGTGAACCCCAAAGAGAAATGGATAGGAAAATGGAGAAAAAACAACAACAAATAGTCACAGCAGAAAACTGTGGAACTGTAGGATCCTGGCTGATAACAGTTACAGAAATTGTGGTGGTAAGAACTAAAAATACTCAAGACAGTATACAAAAGAGGAAACACAGTAGGCCAGCTCAGACTACGGAAGCCTCACTTCCAACTGGGTAGAACACAAACTGAGCTACATAATTACTTCAGTGCTTGCTTCTGCAAACCAGAATTAAATAATATTGCACTATAAATAACAAGGATTGATGGTCCAAATTCAGTTGTTTGAGGTCCATGGCAATAAGAACTTAACCCACTTGGTTTTGTGTTGTACAATTGATACCTATTTCCTAAAACATAAATTTGTCTAAGTACATGCCAGAAAAAATCTGTTTGCACTGGAATATGACAATTAAAAAGTGACCTACAGAATCACTGTTACACTGTCCCATTAAAATGCAAAGAGGCTCTCTCACAATACAGATTTAGACAATGGCAGCTCTTTGTCTGTCTACTAGAGCTGGCTTTCCTATTGTTTAGACTTGACTGGGGTTTGAAAGAGGTCTACTTAAGTGCAACATAGATAGGAGACAGGTATTACTGGTTGTCTGGAGGGGAAGGAAAGCTGAAGGAATAGCAAAGGAGCATTACTTCCTTGGCTGAAGAGGCATTCTCATCTGCTGTTACTGTAAGGATATGTCTACATTACAAAATTAGGTCGAATTTATAGAAGCCAATTTTTTAAGACGCTATTTTATACAGTCGATTGTGTGTGTGTGTCTTCCCTAAGTGCATTAAGTCGGTGGAGTGCATCCACAGTACTGTGCTAGTGTCAACTTTCAGAGCGTTGCACTGTGGGTAATTATGCCACAGTTCCTGCAGTCTCCACCGCCAATTGGAATTCTGGGTTGAGCTCCCAATGCCTGATGGGGCAAAAACATTGTCACTGGTGGTTTTGAGTCCATGTCATCGGTCACCCCTCCTACCGTGAAAGCAATGGCAGACAATCATTTCACGCCTTTTTTCCGTGTGGGCGCCATACTGCTTTCAGCAGACTGTGCAATAGGACTGCTAACCATCATCATCGAACAACCGCTTCCGCTGCCACTCTGTTCTCCTGGTGCCGTGAATCCACCTCGCCAGTCCTCTTGTCATTCTGAATAAATATCTATTCTCGTGGTATCCACTGCAACGCTATTCTCCTGCTCTTATCTCGCCATATCACAGCAAGCATGCAGCCCGCTCAGCTCAGTTAAGGGACACCACCTCTGTTGTGTCCTGGTGCTGCTGGCAGCAAATGGTGCAATAGGTCTGCAAAACTAGCCATCCAACCACCTCTTCTGCTGCCACTCTGCTTTCCTGATGCCATGAATCCACCTCATAGGTCCTCTACATGACTGTTGTCATCCACTGCTTCTGCTGCAACTCTGCTCTCCTGGTCTTGTCTCAATCGATAGCAAATTTCTCTATGTTGGCTGTCATGGATTCTTGCTTCCGCTGCAGCTCTGCTTTCCTGCAGACACCAGACCACGGCAAGCACGGAGATTGCTCAGATTACTGTGGCAGTGATAAGCATTGTAAACACCTCACACATTATCCTGAAGTATGTGCAGAACCAGAACCTGCAAAAGCAGGCGAGGAGGCAACCGCAGCACGGTGACGAGAGTGATGAGGACATGGACAGACTTCTCTCAAAGTTCGGGTCCCAGCAATTTGGACATCCTGGTGGCAATGAGGCAGGCTCATGTTGTGGAACGCCAATTCCGGGCCCAGGAAACAAGCACAGACTGGTGGGACCGCATAGTGTTGCGGGTCTGGAATGATTCCCAGCAGCATGAGTAAGGGCACTTTCACGGAACTTTGTGACTTGCTGTCCGCTGCCCTGAAGCGCAAGAATACCAAGATGAGAGCAGTCCTCACAGTTCACAAGTGAGTGGCTATAGCCCTCTGGAAGCTTGCAAAGCCAGACAGCTACCGGTTACTCGAGAATCAATTTGAACTGGGCAAATCTACTGTGGAGGCTGCTGTGATCCAAGTAGCCAATGCAATCACTGAGCTTCTGTTTTCAAGGGTAATGACTCTGGGAAATGTGCAGGTCATAGTGGATGGCTTTGCTGCAATCGGATTCCCTAACTGTGGTGGGGTGATAGATGGAACGCATATCCCTATCTTGGGATCCAGTACATAAACCAAAAGGGGTATGTTTCAACGGTGCTGCAAGTACTGGTGGATCACAAGGGATGTTTCACCAATATCAATGTGAATAGCTGGGAAAGGTACACGACGTTCACATCTTCAGGAACTCTAGTTTGTCTGAACAGCTGCAGGAAGGGACTTACTTTCCAGACCAGAAAATAACCATTGGGGATATTGAAATGCCTAGTTATCCTTGGGGACCCAATCCAGCCCTTAATGCCATGGCTTATGAAGCCATACACAGGTACCCTGGACAGTAGACAGGAGCTGTTCAAATATAGGCTGAGCAAGTGCAGAATGGTGGTAGAATGTGCATTTGGATGTTTAAAAGCATGCTGGAGCAGTTTACTGACTCGCTTAGACCTCAGCGAAACCAATATTCCCATTGTTATTACTGCTTGCTGTGTGCTCCACAATATCTGTGAGAGTAAGGGGAAGATGTTTATGGTGGGATGGGAGGTTGAGGTAAATCGCCTGACTGTTGATTATGCGCAGCCGGACTAGGGCTGCCCAGAGGATTCAGGGGGCCTGGGGCAAAGCAATTTTGGGGGCCCCTTCCATAAAAAAAAGTTGCAATACTATAGAATACTGTATTCTCATGGGGATCCCTGTGGGGCCCGGGGAAAATTGCCCCACTTGCCCTCCCCAGGTGCCCCTTGGGAAAAATAAACATTTAAAAACCTTCCATATCTCAGCACAAACCCAGTTTTGAGAAAATTTCTTTTCAAGTCACCTTTACAAGGTATCACTGGTTCTCAGCATCAACTAGTGCTAAAAGGCACTAAAGCTCATTAAAAAGGTTGGACAAATATTTTCTGTCAAAACTTTTTTTGGATCGAAAACTAGGGGTTTTTAAAAAGCAGAAAAAAATCACGGACAATGTCTGCTTTCCTTCAAAATTTGTTGTGTTTTTTTTAATTGAAAAGCTGAAATAAGTCTGCCAAAACCTGAACATGATTTGGGGTTTCAGAAGTGTGTGGCCAGATATGTGCTGCTTACTGTGTTTGAGTGTTTAAAGAAACAATAAAAAAATTCTGCTTAAAAAAATCCAAAACTTTTGAATTTTAATGGAGTTAGATGGTTTGCCTCCTTGATCTTCTCTGGCAAAAGCTTACACAACAACAGACAGACGAAGACTTTCCTCCCTCCCAGATTTGAAAGTATCTTGTCTCCTTATTGGTCCTGTTGGTCAGGTGTCAGCTAGGTTATGAGATCTTCTTAACCCTTTACAGGCAAAAGAGGAAATCACCCTTAACTGTATGTTTATGACACTCTCTAAAAGCTTATCAGATGTCACTGCTCAATCTGACGGGGGCTCTAGTAAGCCAAAGTCCTTCCAGCTCTTCTGGAAGGGTTGCGTTTTTGGTCAGAAGGACTTGTCTGCTTGCTGAATCAAAAGGAGACCCTGAGTCAGTTTAAATGTAGACTTTTTATGCCAAACTTCCTTTCTTAGTCACTTGGTTTCTGGAAAACCTAGTTTGAACCAGTTTATGCAAGCGTCCCCAGGCATGGTACCTCTCCGGAGGTCTTCACAACCTGAGTGATTCACCTTAAATCACCATCCACTGCTTTTAGTTCCTGGAGGAGCTGTGGTATCATTCCCCTCACTCTCCTCCACTGCCCCAAGTTGCATACAGTCCCTGGCCCACCGTGATACATAAACCATTCATAAGCTCAATACACTATGTATCCCCAGAGATACTGCACAAAATTGCAACATATGTCATAACAACCTAGTATGATATTAGTCTCTTTTGTAGCTGCATCATATTGTTGACACATTCACTTTGTGATTCACTATAATCCCCAGATCCTTTCCAGCAGTACCATTGCCTCGCTAGTTATTCCCCATTTTGTACTTATGCATTTGATTTTTCATTCCTAAGTGTAGTACTTTGCACTTGTTTTTACTGAATTTCATCTGCTGATTTCAGACCAATCCTCCACTTTCTCAAGGGCATTTCAAATTCTAACCCTGTCCTCCAAAGTGCTTTCAACCTGTCCCAGCCTGATGTCATCTGCAAATTGCCTAGGTGAAATTTCGACTCCATTATCTAATTGATTTATGAAAATATTGAATAGTGCTGGACCCCTGTGGGACCTGCTGGACACATTTCCCCACTTTGAAAGTGTGTCATTGATAACCATTCCTTGATTACTGTCCTCCAACCAGTTTTTCACCCACTATTTCACCTACCTGCACGTGACTGAACCATAGAGGCAGGCCAAGCACATACTTGGCTAAAATAATGTAGAAATATCTTGTGGTTAATCTGAAGAGCAGAAATACACTATTTTTCTTCTTTGCCCAAGGAGTGACTCAGTTACAGGTCAGAAGGAGGAATGTGCTCATGCCATCCAGCAAACAGTTTCAGCCAGATATCTAGGCACTGGGACAGAGGCTGGGTGAGAAGCTGAGGGTTAAAGTAAGCAAGCCATATTTAGCAGGTGCCCCCTATGAGCCTGAACTCAGGCCAGTGGGCCATTCAGGCTAGGCATAGGAGCATACAGAAGCCTGTGTGGTTACAATTAAAGCTGGGTGATTTTTTTGTTCAATCAAAACAACATTTAAGAAAAAATGTGTAGAAAAATGTTGTTTCACTCAACTTTTGTTTTCCACTTAAATTAAAGTCTTTAAAAATGGTTTTCATTGAGCTTTTCCTCTCTTGGTCTTTCCTTCTCCTTGCTTCCTTTTCCCTCCCAGGGCGGGGAGAGAAAAAGGTAAAGAGGGAGAGAAAGGAGGCGGGGTAGAGGGGTAACAACAAATTGAAAACCTTGGAGGCTTTTTTGGTTCTTGTTTCACCAAGAAGCAGAAAAACAAAAACAAACAAACAAATAAAAATCCTGTTAAACATTTCAAATGAAATGAGAATTTTTTAGAATCCCTGACTCATCCTGCTCCTTGTCCCCTGACCATCTCCCCGAAACGCCTCTAATCCAACCCCCCGTCCCTGTCCCCAGACTGTCCCCGGGACTCCCTTTGCACGTCTCAGAGTAGGGGGCTGGACTTGATGACTTCTCAAGGTCCCTTCCAGCTCTACATTTCTATAATTCTATAAATGTAGATGTCTTTGATCACCTATCCTTCAGAACTTTTACACTTCATTTTCAAGTTTACATATCATGGCCTCCTATGAATGGCTAGCTCTAAACAAAGCTAATTGGAATACCAATTACAACCAAAACACTGTAATTACATTACTAATTCTGATGAGTTATGCAGTGGCAAATAAGTGATCTGCATAAATTACAAGAATTTCTCTGTCTCATGACTTTTTCATGAAGAACCACAGCTATTTTATTTTCTAATTAAGATAGAGGCAACTACAGAGGATAGTCTGCCACTGCACAGAATGAAGCTGAGTCGTCGTCATTGTCATCATCATCATCTTGTAAACTGCACAGTGAGGGTTAAGTTTTCATTGCGCTTACGCTCCCTGCCCCTCATCCAACCCCCCCCCCTTGGCGCCTCAGCGCATGTGTCGAGAAGTGGTGCTGAACAGTGCTGCAGCATGGCTCAGGTGGCTGGCCTGAGCTTCTCCCTGCTCAGAGCTCTCACCCCTGCCCCCTTACCATGCGGCTCTGAGCGGGACACAGCTCAGCCCCGCCCCCCCCCCCAGCCACACGGCTGCAGTGCTGTCCAGGATGCGCTGAGGGGAGGGCGGGGGCAAGCTTCAGCCATTCTCGTGGGGGCCCCTGTGGGGCCTGGGGCCTGAGGCAAATTGCCCCACTTGCCCCCCTCGAGCCTCTGGGCAGCCCTGAGCCAGACACCAGGGGAGTTAGAAGAGTATAAGAGGGTGTGGTGCGCATCAGAGAAGCTTTGAAAACCGGTTTAATGACTGGCCAGGCTACGGTGTGAAAGTTCTGTTTGTTTCTCCTTGATGAACCCTCCAACCCCCATTGGTTCACTCTACTTCCCTGTAAGCCAACCGAGACCTCCCCCCTTCGATCACCACTTGCAGAGGCAATAAAGTCATTGTTTAAAATTCATGCATTCTTTATTAATTGGTCATACGAACAGGGGGATAACTGCCAAGGTAGCCCAGGAGAGGTTGAGGAGGAGGGAAGGACAAGGCCACACTGCACTTCAAAACTTATTGAATGCCAGCCTTCTGTTGCTTGGGCAGTCGGGTGGAGGAGGATATGGAGGGTGAGGTAGTCTTTTGGCAGTGGTTGGGTGCCCAAATGTCCATCTCTCCCCGTCCCCCGTTCTTGGGCATCTTGGGTGAGGAGGATATGGAACGTGGAGACGAGGGCGGTCAGTTACACAGGGGCTACAGCGGTGGTTTGTGCTCCTGCTGCCCTTCCTGCAGCTCAACCATACGTCAGAGCATATCCGTTTGATCTTCCAGTAGCCTCAGCATTGCATCCTGCCTCCTCTCATAATGCTCCCACCACCTATCATCTTGCTCCTGCCACCTGTCCTAGCGTTCATTTTATGCTTTCCTGGACTCTGACATTGTCTGCCTCCACTCATTTTGCTGAGCTCTTTCAGTGTGGGAGGACTGCATGTGCTCAGAGAACATTTCATCTCTAGTGTGTTTTTTTCACCTTATCTGCACTAGCGTCTGGGATGGAGATGATAGGGAGAGCATTGAAACATTTGCAGCTGTGGGAGGAAAAAAAAAAAGGGAAAGTAGTATTTAAAGAGACATTTTTAGAGAACAATGCGTAGACTGTTTCCTGGTGAACCAAGCTGTTAACATTACATAGCACATGTTCTTTCAGCACAAGGTCATATTTTGCCTCTGAATGTCCCTTTAATAAAATTCTCCTATTTCAACCAGGTGCCCATGAATGATATCACTCTTCTGAGGATACACAGAGATAAAGAACAGATGTTGCCTGAATGCATTCCAGTAGCTGTACTGGCTGCAAATGCATCCCAAGTCTTCAGGCCAAATTAATCATTAAACACACTTGCTTCTAGACCATGTATTATATTTACAAAAGGTACACTCACCAAAAGCATCTTCTCTGCCTTCAAGGTCCAAGAGCCCGCCTTGGGAGGGTTGGGAGGGTATGGTCTCCAGGGTGATAAACACTTCCTGGTTGTGGGGGAGAACTTGCCTGCTGTGTGCTACCCTGCTTGCCTGCTGTGTGCTACCCACCTCCTCCTCATCTTCCTCGTCCCCAAAATCCTCATCCCTGTTGCAGGAGACTCCCCCTCAAACAGGGATGGGGTAGTGGTGGGGCATCCCCTAGAACTGCATGCAGCTCATAATAGAAGCGGCATGTCTGAGGGTCTGATCTGGAGCAGTCATTTGCCTCTTTGGTAGGCTTGCCTGAGCTCCTTAAGTTTCAAGCAGCACTGCTGCAGGTCCCTGTTATAGCCTCTGTCCTTCATGCCCTTGGAGATTTTTTTCAAATATTTTGGCATTTTATCTTTGGAACAGAGTTCTTATAGCACAGATTCATCTCTCCATACAGCAGTCAGATCCAGTACCTCCTGTTCGGTCCATGCTGGAGTTCTTTTGCGAATCTGGGACTGCATGGTCACCTGTGCTGATGAGCAGCCCAGGTGACTGTGCAGAGATCAGCTCGCTACGCTGGCCAAACAGGAAATGAAATTCAAAAGTTCGTGGGGCTTTTTCTGTCTACCTGGCCAGTGCATCTGAGTTGAGAGTGCTGTCCAGAGCAGTCAAAATAGAGCACTCTGGGATAACTCCCGGAGGCCAATACCATAGAATTGCATCCACACTACCCCAAATTGGACCTGGCGATGTCGATTTCAGCACTAATCCCCTCATCAGGGAGGATTACAGAAATCAACTGTAAGAGTCCTTTAAGTTGACAAAAATGGTTTCGTCGTGTGGACGGGTGCAGGGTTAAATCGATCTAATGCTGCTAAAATTGACCTAAACTTGCAGTGTAGACCAGGGCTCAGTTGCTATCTGGGGAGCCTAGGAGAAAAATTTCCCCTGCACCCTGTGTGTAAGGAGGGTGCAATCTTTTGTTTCAGATGTGGATCTTACTACATTTTATTTATAGCATCAATCCCAGGTGCTAAGCATATTGCACACATTTTATTAAAGTTGTTTTTATATAAGGGTCCCATATCAGGTCCATAAGCGAACCAGATGGATCAGAATTTCCTACATCTTTCGAAGCCTGTCTCAGTTATCCTTCTCTCAATCTCCTCCTCAGTTGACCCACATCTCTGCTACCAGGAAAAGCCTAGAAATAGGTGGCCCTCGTAATAAGTCTAAAAAAGTCATCACATTTGAGCTAGAAAAGAACATGAATTGCAGAGGCAAGTCCTTTTCCACCAGTCACCAAGAATGCTTCATCAGCCCCCTTATCCATGCCACTGCAAAAATCCAGTTTGCAGGAGAGTTTGGCTGTACTTAGCCAATGCTTGAAGATGAGTAAATAATTAGTGAATGCATGTTATTTATTTAGTACACCTTAAGTTGACCATACCGTGTATGTTCTTCAGCAATAGCACTGCTTTCTAGCCATAATTCAAAAAGTTTTGGTTTTGCTCTATAAAGCCTTTTATTATGAGTGCTGTCTTAAAGACCACTTGTGCTTTGCTCAGACAGTTGGGGCACTCAAGCTGGCAGTCACTAAATTAGTCTGTTGGGGCAGGGCTTTTTCAGTAAAGGGCCCTTCATTCTGGAATCTGCTTCTGACTTGCTCCAACAGAGCTACAGTGTGTTAGTCTTCCTCACAGACTCTCCCAGGCCTGCTTGTTTACATAACATTTTCCCCACCCAAGGGATGAATTGTACAATGTGGGGTGGAAAATCTACCACTGACCATTTTTAAATCAAGATTGGGTGTTTTTCTACATGATATGCTCTGGAAATACTTTGGGGAAGTTCTATGGCTTGTGCTATACAGAAGGTCAGATGAGATAATCACAATGGTCCCTACTGGCCTTTGAATAGATATTTTGTTTGTGGTATTGGTTTAGGTGATTGTTTTTACTGTAACTTCACGTACATATTCAAAGTAGGAAAAAAACCAGTCTTTACCACAAGAATGCAGAAATAATGTTTTTCAGGTCTGCAGCCTACGCACTGAAAAGCAGGGGCCCTTTGGGGAGGAAAAAAAAGTACATGATCATGTAATTGAAGACACTGGCATAAAGCGTACACAAAACTTAACATTCCACATAAATCTTAATTTTGGTGTTTTCAAATACACATGCTTGTGTAATTTTTATTAAAATACTTTAAAACACAGGGTGGTTTTGTGCAGTAGTTCCTATCAGAGGATTGTTTAAGATTACAAGTTCTGTCATGTACAATTGTAACACTACACCACATAGCTAGGGTGACTAGACATCCTAGTCCAATGGGACAGTCAATGTATTTAGCAAAAAATCCAGCATCTGGCAGAGGGCTTAAATATAGGTATATTGTCCCGTATTTTCTGCCTCCCCCTGATTTCAGTACCAAAGGGTCCTTCTGCTGGCTGGATCCTTGCTTGCCAGCCATTCACCCACCAATGGTGAGGGATGGGGGTTGACAGCGGGGATGGGTGCACAAGGCTGATGACAGGAAGATGCAGCATGTGGTGCCAGGGGACTCCTACTGCCAAATCCATAAGCACAGCCCCTACTGTGTGCCAGTTGTCAGCCAGCAGAGTCCCGCTCCCAATCCTGTTTCCTGGTGGCTGCCCAATGCGGCGGCTGGTCAGTGGGAGCAGGTGGTGACCTCAGGCTTGGAAGATGCAACATGAGGTAGTGGATGTGGGCCTGCCCAGGGACTCAGCAGGGCTAAGAGGGCTGAAAGCGCCAGGCAGGGAGGGTTTGGTTAGTCAGTCCCCAGGTGTGAGAGAGGGTAGTGGTGGGTGTAGGGTTGCCAGGGGTCCTTTTCGACCAAAAGGTCCAGTCAGAAATGCTGTCCAGACACTTGAAGTCCAGTTGTCACCCATGCCACCTCCCACAATGTCAGCATCATGGGCAGTGGCAACAGCAGCGTCAGGGATGGGTAGTGAGTGCTCCACCCTCAACTCCCACTGCTGCTCCTACCCTGCTGCATCCCACACCCTCCAGCCAGCACCCCTACCTTGCACAGGTGAGGAGCTGGAGCACAGCACACTGCCCCTGTGCCACACACCTGCTGTGGCCCCTGCCCAGCGCCTGGGGCAGCCCGGGGGAAGGAGGTCCCTGCTCAGCCCCTGTGGGAGGATCTCCGACATGCTGTTTGCCAAACAACGTGAGAACAGCAACCTGTATTTGTATGCAGACCTCTTCAACCACCACCAGTTGGCGTGTCTTCTAGATGCATTTTACACCACCACAGGACATGATGGTGGAATCTGCTTGTTGCAATCAGTGGTCAGTAACAATCGTTCTTAAATCGCTTTCTTGTCATTGACCCAACCATCTGTCCACTGGGATTTGATATGCCAAGGCAACCGGGGTCATCTCTGAACCAGTTTCTAACAGGATAGGGAAACTGTGCTGCCAATCTCTTTAAAATGTGATTTTTCTAATGACCTGCAATGCAGCTGTGGTCAACTTCAGACTATATTTCATATCCTTGATGAGTGCCCCACTGACTTATTTCGATGGTGGGCTACCAGCTATCTACCTGATGCCATCAAACGTCTGGGCATGTTGCACATACACTGATTTGGTAGAGTGAGAATTGCTCAATAATAAGGTTGGTGCTATTCATTTCATGCATTTCAATCAGAAGCAGCCAGAACCGAACTCTGGATTTACTAGCTTGCAACCCAGTTCTTCCTTTCTTTAGGCCAAATGGTATTTCGTATTTTGATGGGAGGAGCGGTTCATTTGGTCTATATGGCTAACTCAAAATGATAGGGACTGTGTCTTGGGGATAAGAAGCATGCACAATTCACATGAAATGATGATCAGAAAATAGAGGAGCAAGCTTACAACAAAATCTACTGAACACATAATAAAGCCACTTCCTGTGGCTTATAACTTTAGCAAGACTAGCTGGATATTCACAAGGTCATCAAAAGGCACTTCACCTCCTCTGACCCTCATGACCATCCTCCTAAATTGTTTCAAGTGAACCATTTTTGCTGAAAAACTTCAAAATGCATAACCTGAGAAGCAAGAACTGCCCCTGTTCATATAGGTTTAATCAGATGCCCAATAGCAATAATTTAAACATTACTGTAACTATTTCAGTGCTTGTCAGAGCATTTGAAGAGGGAGAAGGATGAACCTATTATGAAGATCTGCACAAATGGAGAGGCAGCTTGTTTTGGTGTCTGGGATGGCTGGGTACAGTTTGAAAGCAGGGCTTGGAAGAATACCACAGGCTATGCTTCCCACCCCTCCTCCATCCTCAATACTTGTAATAAGCGGCCTCAATAAACCAATGCAACAAGAGAATAAAGGAAAACAACTTGTAAAACACAAGTAGTTTTAAGATTTATTAAAAATACGTGAGCATAGTAGTGGCAAAGTTGAACATTTCATTTGTAACAGAGCCCTGACTGCAGAGCACGACAACAGATATGGTCTATGGTACTAAATATACTAGCAAAAGAACAGGTAAGTTAAAAGAAAGTTTGGTATGATCATGGCTAATCAGCCATAGTTTTGGGGTAGACAACTGCAATGTGATAAACCTAGACATCTCCAAAATTAAGACTACAAGAGGTAAAATAATTCGATATAAAATCTCCTCTGCAGCAGGTAGGCAACAGATTTGTCTTGTCATGTTATATTACAAGATTTGAAAATTAAACTAGGGCTAGAAGTTCTTAGTAGACAGACACCTGAATTGCATTTTCTTTGGATTATTGACATGGATATGCTCACCACCACTATTTCTCTCCTTACTGATAAGGACAGTACAAGTGGATTTTTAAAAAATCCCTGGAAAGAGCTGGCATACCAAACTAAAGCAGTTTTAGAATTATATTAGGTAGACACTGGAACAGAACATTACGTTGCCTAAAATGCCACAGAAAAATAAGCATATTTAAAGTTATACCATACCATAATACAGTAAGATTGGCAGAAATCAGTTTTTTGGGGGGATTTCCACAACAATTAAAAAAAAGAAACTCATTTCTAAGATATGGAAAATGAAATTGTAATTAACGACATCAGGTGGAAACCTGGATATCCTCTCATGATCTGTGTGTGTGAATTTTATCTTAGCTCAACTGAAGCCTCAACACCTTTAATGTGCTGTCTGAGTGCTATCCATGCTTTTAGGTCGCCAAGTCCCTTCAGAACTTGGAATTGTAATCTCCAAGAGTAAGGACTTTGATTTAGTCATAAACCCTTACAATTACTAAAGGAATTTACCACCAATACTTAAAGGTAAGAGTCTCAACATTTCAACTCAAAACTGTTATTTTCACAATGGTTTTTGCTCCTTTGTTACGGAGTACCTGCAACTGTTGAGAAATCAGACCACTCAGCTGGCTGCACAACAATAAAGATCTCACCTAACAGAATGGTCAAGGTCCACTGTCTGTAAGGAGGTAGGATAGCTTTAAGAAATATTTTACTGTACCACTAATACTAGTGACCATTAGAATTTACATGTTAACAGATGTATTAACATGTATGGCTGACATGTCAGATACTGAACTATGAACAGGAAAACTGAAAACTGCAGCTGACCAACACAGAGCAGAATAGAATGATACAGTGCAATGAGCTTTCCAGAGGGGGAAAAAAGATAACTCATTTTACACACATACACAATCAATCATTGTTTGAACTTTGGAATTTGATATACTCCAAAATGTAGCACACTGAATACTGTGTCAATAGCTCACTTTAATTTTGTTATGGAAGTCTCAAATTTTGTTGAAAAGACCTATGAAGTGACAGACTCATGGTTAAAACTGAAGATGTAAATAAAGTTTAAATTTTAGTAGGTTACTTGAAAGACTAATGTATAGATACAAGATGCCTATAGTTGAGACATTTAGTTCTAAATGAAGTAAAACGTTTTGAAAGTACAAATTCTATTAACTATCATATGCAGAGAAGTGGTGGCTGTGGTCCCAGCTTTAGAGATTAGACATTTGAGGCAGTAGTTTAGTAGGAAGAGAACACAAGCAACTAATCTCCAATCTACAGTTATGCTGACCCCACAAAAAGTCAATTTGCCCAGCAATTTTTAATCATGAGGTATATGAAGTAGGTGGGCATCAAGGTACCACAGAATTTCTGCCAAGTAAAAAAATATTTAACTGTTAAGGGAATACACATTTGATCCCTTATTCCAATGTTTAGTTAATAGCCTAGACAAGGTTTAATATTACACAGCAGGAGAACTACCTCATTACCCATCCAATTTATTATTAAATATAAACTAAATGAAATATTTTAAAATTGGGCTACCTTTGGCAGCCCCACAAATATAAAAGGTTTTGAAATGATATTGACCTTCTTGCTATAGACAAATACAGAATCAAAAAGTTCTGTGCCTATTCCTACAGGTAAGTATTGAAGCCTCCCCGTCAAAATCCTTAAAAGTATATTCATAAGAGATTTTGCAAAATGGAGCTGTACTACCCATTTACAATAAACAAAGATTTATTAGAAAACTAAAACATCTTTAAGTATGCAAGAGCTGAAGCTTTTTACCAAGAGAGTCATCTCATTGTTGAGTCGCATTATTTAAAAAGGGTGACAGTGCAGGTGGACACAACCAACAGGAAAACACTAATCTCTTGCAGTTATAGTGGAACATGGCTGAACAGGTAGGACACAGATTCACCGTTGTGTGTTCTTCGGATTGCCTCAGCCAGAATCATGGAAATGTCAATAACCTAAAAGCAATCAAGAAAATACAATTATACCACTAACACTAGTGACCATTAGAATTTACAGCATCTTTCTTCCAAGGAATTCAAAGTGCTTTACAAACATTAACTAGATAAACCTCACCTCTGAGGACTGCTTACTATATCTATTTTAAAAATTGATAAACTGAGCACTAAGAGATTAATCCAAAACTACACAGCAAGGAATACAATCAAGTTTAACAATTTTATCTACTAGATGGCAATGTCTCCTTGAAGTAAGTTTACAGAACTACAGATCTTTACCACAAGTCTTGTTTCTGTTAATACCAAATTGGCTTTAGTTTATTCAATTGACTACTGTATTATATCAGAACGTAATGTGCCTTTTGGTGCTCTCAAACTGAAGTAGCTTTAAAATAAATCAACAAAACCATAAACAACAAAATTTTGTTTTCCCCAGAAGAAACTCCCAAGAGAACACCAGGCTTTTTGTGAGGCTGTCCCGAGATTCTTTTTGTACAATATAACTTCTGCTGTCTGGTATTTCATAAAAAAAGTTATTTTTAAACTAATACCTCAATCAATACAAGGAACAAATCAGGTTTCAGAGTAGCAGCCGTGTTAGTCTGTAACCGCAAAAAGAACAGAAGTACTTGTGGCACCTTAGAGACTAACAAATTTATTTCAGCATAACCTTTCGTGGGCTACAGCTCACTTATTCGGATGTATAGAATGAAACACATAGACAGAAGATATTTATACATACAGAGAACATGAAAAGGTGGAAGTACCCATACCAACTAAGGCCTGGTCTACACTATGCGGTTAAACCGATTTTAACAGCGTTAAATCGATTTAACGCTGTACCCATCCACAGTACAACGCTCTTTATATCGATATAAAGGGCTCTTTAAATCGATTTCTGGTACTCTCCCCAATGAGAGTCGCTAAAATCGAATATCATATCAGATTAGGGTTAGTGTGGCCGCAAATTGACGGTATTGGTCTCTGGGTGGTATCCCACAGTGCACACACTGTGACCGCTTCTGGACACAGTCTGAACTCTGAGGCACTGGCCAGGTATACAGAAAAAGCCCCACGAACTTTTTGAATTGCATTCTTGTTTGGCCAGCATGACCACGAGCTCTCGTCAGCACAGGTGACCACGCAAGCTCATCAGCACAGGTTAGCAATGCAGTCTCTGAGAATCAAAAAAGAGCTCCAGTATGGACCGCACGGGAGGTACTGGATCTTATCGCTATCTGGGGAGAGGATTCAGTGCTAACAGAATCCGTTCCAAAGATGAAATGAAAAAATGAAAAAAATTTCCAAGGCTATGATGGGAAAAGGCCACACCAGGAGACCAGGATGGCAGACGATGAAAGTTAGGAGCTCAGAACAAGCATCACCAGAAATACTAAGAGCAGCAACGGAAGAGGTGCGTCGAGGCTGAAACAGCCAGCCCCTTACGCTGAGCTCATGCAGCATAAGGTGGGAGCGCTTGGCGCCACCCACTACGCCACCCTGTCCGTGGATTCGAGGCGGGGGTTATAATCTCACCATGGCTGAGGATTCAGCGGAGGAGAGGAGGAAGACCTTGCAGCGAGCACACGCACTCGTTAGCCCAACAGGCAGGAGCTTTGTGACCCAGACAGAATTACCCCTCAGCCCTCCCAAGCACTAGCCAGACAGTGAAGCCATGGAACGACCCTGGTGGAGTGTACCTTTGTAATATAAACCAGGTTTAAAAGCAGTGTTTTTAATGATTGATTGCCATGAGGTTGGGATGCATTCGCAGCCAGTAAGTACTGGAAAAGTTTGTTAACTATGTCGGGATGGAGCGGAAATCCTCCAAGGACATCTCCATGAAGCGCTTCCTGGAGGTACCCAAAAGCCTTTGCAGAATGTTTCTGGGCAAGGCAGCCTTGTTCCGTCCACCATGGTAGGTCACTTTACTGCTCATGCCTGGCGTGTCATTGGGTATCATTGCATGACAAAGCATATGCTGCGTATGGTCCCGTGATGCTGGATCAAGAAAATCCATTCTTTATCTTGCTCTATTATCCTCAGAAGAGTGATATGTCATGTAACCTGGTTGAAAATTCAGAATTTAATTAAAAGGAACAGGGCCATTTTCCTAATGGGCTGTTTGCTTAAAAGAAATCCTTCCTTGCATGTAGCCAAGCGGGGGGAGGGGAGGAAGGATAGCGCTGAGCTTTGCGTTTGGCCAGCAGCAATCGTCCCAGCTACCACCACGGGTGGAGGGGGAAAAGGGGGTGATTAGCAGTGATCTTCCATGATACCAGCCAGAGGGGGGAGGGGTAAAAGCAATCCAATTGGATTGGGAAGGGTGTGGGGTTGGCGTCTGCTGCGCTTGTTAACAGGAAAAGAAGCATCAGAGGCACTGTTTATATGAAGGCTGGAGAAGCCAGAAGAACACGGCTACATAAACCGCATGCAAGCTGAATTCTGATGCCTGGACCTGCGTCTGTGAGATCTGTAACACCAGAGCCGCAGGCACTCAATATTAAAAGATGCAAAATGCGACCTTGTAGTGAAATCACATGTACTATGTAAGGTGAATAGTGTTGTTCACTGTGAAAGAGTATAACATTGTTCTGTAAAAAGACGGTTACTCACCTTTGTAACTGTTGTTCTTCGGAATGTGTTGCTCATATCCATTCCAGTAGGTGTATGCGGCCGCGTGCACGTTCGTCGGAGACTTTTACCCTAGCAACACTCGGCGGGGGGCAGGTCGGCCCCCTGGAGTGGTGCCGCTATGGTGCCGGATATATACCCTGCCGCCCCGTCGCTCCTCAGTTCCTTCTTGCGGCTACTCCGACAGTGGGGAGGAGGGCGGTGTGGAATGGATATTAGGATCAACACATCTCGAAGAACAACAGTTAGAAGAGGGAGTAAACCGTCTTTCTTCTTTGAGTGCTTGCTCATATCCATTCCAGTAGGGATAGTCCCAAGCCTTACCTAGGCGGTGGGGTCGATGCGAGACGTTGCGGAATGTAAGACCGCTGAGCCGAAGGCGGCATTGTCTCTCGATTGTTCAACCAGCGCGTAGTGCGATGTAAAGGTATGCATGGACGACCAGGTAGCCGCGCCGCAATATCCTGGATGGGAACCTGGGCCAGGAAAGCAGCGGACGAGGCCTGAGCCCGAGTAGAAGGGCGGTGAGGCGGCCAATTGGGATAGAAGCCAAGTCATAGCACGTCCGGTATACAGGACGTACCCATGACGAAATCCGCTGGGAAGATACAGACAGACCTTTCATACGCTCCGCCACTGCTATGAATAGCTGGGTGAGCGTCTGAAGGATTAAGTCCTGTGGGATGTAGAAGGCAAGAGCCGCGGACATCTAGGTGTGTAGTCGTTGTTCCGACGGGATGCGTGCGGCTTCAGGAAGAAGACCGGTAGAAAAACGTCCTGGTTAATATGAAAGGCAGAGTCCACCTTTGGAAGAAAAGCTGATGTGGTCCTAGCTGCACTTTATCTCTGTGAAAGATGGTGTAAGGTGGGTTTTTCTACCACCAACGCACGGAGCTCAGATACCCGTCTGGCCGAGGTGATAGCAAGCAGGAAGGCCCGTCTTCCAGGACAGGTGGAGTAACGAGCGAGGTGCTAGCGGCTCGAAGGGAGGGCCGTGAGCCCTAGATAGCACAAGGTTGAGATCCCAGGTAGGGGAAGGGGGCTTAACCGGGGGTAGAGTCTCTCCAATCCCTTAAGGAATCTTGAAACTATTGGGTGAAGAAAAGGTGGAAGGCCGGACTCTCCAGGATGGAAGGTGAAGATTGCAGCCAGAGTGCCCCCCTAATTGAAGAGAGGGCTAGGCCTTGGCCCTTGAGGTACAATAAATAGTCCAAGACAAACAGGACTGAAACGGCGTCAGGAACAAGGGATGCTGTGTACGCCAGTAAGAGAACCGCTTCACTTCGCGAGATAAGTCGCTGTGTGGAGGGTTCCTGCTCCCAAGAGGACCTGCAGAACCTGGCTGAACATCGGCGCTCAGACTCGTTCAACAGAAGAAGCCACGCCATAAGGTGCAGGGACGAAAGGTCCGGGATGAGACCGCCGAAGTCTGGGTTATAAGACCCGGGCAGAGTGGCAGTTGGTATCGAGTCGCCAGAGGACGGTCGAGCAGCGGTGTGTAACCAGTGCTGCCTCGGCCATGCCGGAGCGATTAGGATCAGCCTGTCCCTGTCCCTGCAGAGCTTGAGCAGGACTCTGTGGACTAAGGGAAAGGGTGGAAAGGCATAGAGGAGACCCCCTTTCCAGTGAATGAGGAACGCGTCTGAAAGAGAGCCTGGGGAAAGACCTTGTAGGGAGCAGAACACCTGGCACTTCCTGTTCTCCTTGGAGGCGAATAGGTCGATCTGGGGAAAGCCCCACTTCCGGAAAACAGAAAGCAGGATGTCTGGACGGATGGACCATTCGTGTGCCAGGAACGACCGGCTCAAGCGGTCCGCTAGTGTGTTCCGGACCCCCAGGAGAAAGGAGGCTACCAAGTCTATTGACTGGGCTATACAAAAGTCACACAGTTGCATTGCTTCTTGGCAAAGAGGAGATGATCGTATCCCTCCTTGTTTGTTTATGTAATACATGGCCGTTGTGTTGTCCGTGAAAATGGCAATACAATGGCCCTGTAGATGTTGCCAGAAGGCCTGGCACGCCAATCGGACTGCTCTGAGTTCGCGGACATTGATATGGAGCTTCTGTTCTGGCACGGACCAAAGGCCTTGGGTACGCAGATGCTCCAGGTGTGCGCCCCACCCCAGAGAGGAAGCATCCGTTGTTAGGGACAGCGAGGGTTGAGGTGGATGGAACGGTCGACCGGCACACACCATGGAGGGGTTCAACCACCAGTTGAGGGATCCCAGCACGTGCGACGGGATTGTGATTATCATGTCCAGGGCATCCCTGCGTGGACGATAAACCGAGGTGAGCCAGATTTGCAGAGGGCGCATGCGTAGTCTCGCGTGCTTTGTCACGAAAGTGCACGCAGCCATGTGACCGAGTAGAGTGAGGATGGTGCGGACAGAGGTTGTTGGGAAGGCTTGGAGCCCCTGAATGAGCGAGACTATAGATTGGAACCTCTGTGGAGGCAAGCTGGCTGTTGCTCGATTGGAGTCCAGCAGCGCCCCTATGAATTCTATCTTCTGCGTAGGATGCAGAATGGATTTGTCTAGTTTGATGATTAGACCTAGACGGGAGAACAGATCTTTGATGATGTCTACATGTGCGGTAACCTGAGCCTCGGAAGTCCCTCGAATCAGCCAGTCGTCGAGATAAGGAAAGACATGAATTCGATGGCGACGGAGGTAGGCGGCGACTACCGCCATACACTTCGTAAAAACTCGAGGGGCCGAGGAAAGGCTACTGACAGTGTACAATCATGTTATGTTTGCATTGAGAAATGAATATAATATTATATTGAAGTCTTTGATTTGATTTCCTGATGTCAAATCTGACATCAGGAATCATTACATTCAAAAACCAGTGGGAGAACACTTCAGCCTCTCTAACCACTCAGTGACAAGTTGAAGTGGCAGTTTTGCAACAAAAAAAAATTTCAAAAACAGATCCTGAACTCAAATAATATGCAAAATTAGATACAATTAACTTAGATTTAAACAGAGACTGGGAACGATTGGGTCATTACACAAATTGAATCTATTTCCCCATGTTAAGTTCTCCTCACACCATCTATGGATCATCTCGATATCACTTCAAAGGTTTTTTTTTCTCCTGCTGCTGATAGCTCGTCTCAATGATTGGCGTCTTAGGTACATCTACACTACGGGATAATTTGAATTAACATAAACCGGTTTTATAAACAGATAGATAAAGTTGATTGGACGCGGCCACACTAGGCACATTAATTCGGCAGTGTGCGTCCATGGTCCGAGGCTAGCGTCGATTCTGGAGCGTTGCACTGTGGGTAGCTATTTCCGTAGCTATCCCGTAGTTCTGCAGTCTCCCCCGCCCCTTGGAATTCTGGTTGAGAGCCCAGTGCCTGATGGGGCAAAAATCATTGTCGCGGATGATTCTGGGTACAGCCTCACCCCTCCCCTCTGAAAGCAGCAGACAACATTTCGCGCCTTTTTTCCTGGGTGAACTGATCAAACGCCATAGCACAGCAAGCATGGACCCTGCTCAGATCAATAGCGCAATCGTGACGTTGTAAACACCTTGCGCATTCTCGTGCAGTCTATGGTGAACCATGAACTGCAAAGGCAGGCGAGGAGGAGGTAGCTACAGCAGCGGTGAGTGAGGACATGGACACTGAATTCTCCCTAACCACGGGCCCTGCGCTTTGGAGCTCCTGCTGGTATGGGCAGTTCACCCATTGAACGCCGATTTTGGCCCGGGAAACAAGTACAGACTGGTGGGACCGCATAGTTTTGCAGGTGTGGGATGATTCGCAGTGGCTGCGAACTTTCGCTGCGTAAGGGCACTTTCTTGGAACTTTGTGACTTGCTTTCCCCTGCCTGAAATGCCATAATACCAAGATGAGAGCAGCCCTCACAGTGGAGAAGCGAGGGCAGTAGCCGTCTGGAGCTTGCAACGCAGACAGCTACCTCAGTCGGATCAATTTGGATGGGAAAATCTACTGTGGGGCTGCTGTGATCAAGTAGCCAAAGCAATCATTAAGCTGCTGCTACGAAGGTTGTGACTCTGGGAAACGTGCAGGTCATAGTGGATGGCTTTGCTGCAATGGATTCCCTAACTCTGGGGGCGATAGAGGAACCCATATCCCTATCTTGGCACCGGATCACCAGGGCACCCAGTACATAAACTGCAAGGGGTACTTTTCAATGGTGTGCAACACTGGTGGATCACAAGGGACGTTTCACCAACATCCACGTGGATGGCCAGGAAGGGTTCATGATGCTCATGTCTTCGAAGCACTACTGTTTAAATGGCTGCAGCAAGGATTACTTCCAGACCAAGATAACAGTTGGGGATGTTGAAATGCCTGTCGTATCCTGATGACCCGCCTACCCTTTATGCCATGGCTCATGAAGCCATACACAGGCAGCCTGGACAGTGGTCAGGAGCTTTCACTACAGGCTGAGCAAGTGCAGATGATGTAGAATGGTTGGCTGAGGTCTGAGCGAGTCAGTAATGTCGCCAGCGCGCCTTTAAACGATCAAATGCACATGTCCCCTTGTTGTTGCTGCTTGCTGTGTGCTTCACAATCTCTGTGAGAGTAAGGGGAGACATTTATGTCGGGTGGGAGGCTGAGGCAAATCACCTGGCTGCTGATTACGTGCAGCCAGACACCAGGCGATTAGAAGAGCACACCAGAAGCGGTGCGCATCAGAGAAGCTTTGAAAACGAGTTTCATCGCGGGCCAGGGTAGCGTGTGACTGCTGTGTTGTTTCCCCTTCATGAACCTCCCCTTATTGACTCCTTCCCTGTAAGCAACCCACCTCCCCCTTCAATTACAGCTTGCTTAAGGAAATAAGTCACTTATCGTTTAAAAATCATGTATTCTTTATTAAAAAGTAATATAAAAAGAACAGAGAATTAACAAGGTATCCCGGTGTGGTTTGGGAAGAGGATAGGAGGGAAGGAAAAGGCCATTAAGCATATTTCAGTGTAATGACAGCCTTTGTTGGATTGTCCACGGGGAGTGGGCAGGTGCACAAAGCCTTCCCCCACGCGTTCTTACAGTCTGGTGAGGAGATATGGAAATGGTGAGTACTGAGGGTGGTTAAACATGGGCTGCAGCGGCACTTTGTGACCCCGCTCTTCCTGAAGATCCACCAGACGTCGGAGGATATCAGTTTGATCACGCAGCAGCTCCAGCGTTGCATCCGCCACGCTGATCTTCCTGCCTACACCTCTCATCTCGAGCGTCTTTCCTATCCTCACGTTTGGTCCCTCCTGTCCTCACGTTCACTGCATCTTTCCTGTACTTTTGCTACCACGTCCTTCAACTCATTTCAGATGAGCTCTTTCATGTGGGCTACTTCCATGATTTCCGAGAACGTTTCATCTCGCGTCCTCTTCTTCCTCCGCCTTTATCTGAGCTAGCCTTTCGGGATGGAGTAGGGAGGCTTGAAAATGTGCAGCTGCATGAGGGAGGGAAAAAAAGGGAGAGAGTTATTTAAAGATACATTCTTCGAGTGCTTGCTCATTCCAGTCAGTAGGTGACGCGCGGCCGGTGCACGTTCGTCGGAGACTTTTACCCTAGCAACACTCGGCGGGCCGGCATGGTCGCCCCCTGGAGCGGTGCCGCTATGGTGCCGGATATTACCCCTGCCGCCGTCGCTCCTCAGTTCCTTCTTACGCCCGTGTCGGTCGTTGGAACTGTTGGAGCGCAGTCTAACTGTTTTCTCCACCTCCTAGTGATTCTCTCGTTTTTTCTGTAATTGTGTATATAGTTGATCTTTAACAGTAGTTTAGTAGTTAGTTTTTAGTAGTAATAGTTTTGTAGATAGTTAGAAGGATCGGGGTTACCCATCCCCTACCCCGGTACCGGCTCATGCCGGTATCACCAGGCTCAAACCGTGCGCGGCTGCCGTAGGCGATGCCCACAGGCGACCGCCGACTCTGCCTTAAGGTGCTTGGCGAATCTCACTTACGGACAGTGCGGATTTGTAAGGCGTTCAAGCCTGAACTAAGAAAGAGCGGACGTTCGCCTGAAGCAGTTGCTGATGGAGGCAGCGTTAACTCCACCGTCCTAAAGCACCGTCGACGTGTTACCGGGAACAGCAACCTCCTCGGCACCACCACCGCACGCCCTCTGAGAAGACGTCATCTCACCAGTCTCCGGCACCAGCTTCTGGTCGGCACCGCTCGCTCTCACCGCGGAGCAAAGAAGCGCAAGCCTCCTGCGCCGCTATACCCGCACCGCAGTCTTGAGCGCTTAGCAAACCAGACCGCCGGCTCAATCACCTGCCGCCGGCACCGATGTCTGCCGACCGTTGATTCCGGCTCGGAAGGGCCGTGAGTCCCAGTGCCTACCGTCCCCGGCACGTGCACGGTTGCGCTTATCGTGCCCACACCCAGAGACGTTCTCCGCTGCACGAGACCTGATCCAATGACGGAGCCTGAGCTGCCTCGGACCCCCGCACACCGGTGCGGGCCTACATCTATTGGCAAGCCAGCGCCCGTACGACCTTTCGCCCCGCACCGTGGGACCCCATGTCCAGGTCCGGTCAGGTCCGCAGACGCTCACGTCTCGTCATCGCTCATCGGTCCGCGGCCGCTCTTCAGTCCCGGTACGCATCCTCCATCAAGGTACCGGTCATACTCGCGGTACCGCTCGAGGTCCCGGTCGCCGTCCAGACATTACCGGCACCTCTCCAGATCTTGGCACCGCTCGCGGGCACCGCACTTCCGCAGCCCGATCTCGCACGTCGACCTCATGGCAACCGGTGGGACTCCCGGTACCATTCCCCCGGCACCGCACAGGGCTGGTTTCTACTGGGCCGCAGAACGGTTTCTCGCACAGTCTCCGCCCACCGTGGCCGTCTCGCCAGCAGTCAATCTCTCTCATGCCGACACGGCATCTTATGGAGAGTCGACAACCAAGTCCTCATCAGTGGCCCTTTTGACTCCGTGGGCTTCCATCAGAGCCAAGGTAGCCACCATCCGCCGCCGCACTCCGCCCCTCCGACCATCGGCACTGGGAGTCCATGGCGAGCAGACCCCTCCAGTGAGCACGGACCAACCTCCTGCCCAGGGCATGACCAACAGGAGCAGCCCCTGGATGCCCCACAGGACCAGGAGTCTCTCCAAGACCCTTTGGTCCCTGGAGTCTCTTCCTATTTCCTGGATGAGGCTGTGACGGGAACGCAACGTCAGGACTGCCCAATCGACTCAGGTCTCACCAGGACCACCTCCGCCGCATGGCCCTGAACATAAACTTGCCTGTGGAGGAAGTCCTTGAGGTGGATGACCCAGTGGTCAGTATCCTCTCGGCAGAGGCCCCAACGAAGGTAGCGCTCCCCTTCATTCGCCTCCATCCAGGCTCGACCGATACGATTCTGGCAAACCCCGGCATCCGGTACCTCTACAGCAAAAAAGGGCTTGATGTAAATATATGATCCCGTCAAAAGGGTATGAGCACCTTTATGTTCACCCTCCCCTTGCTCGTTGGTATGTCCAATCCGTCAACGAGCCGGAGCGACATGGCCAGCAAGCTCCTGTGCCAAATCAGAGAGGCCGAGCGTATAGGACCTGTTGGGCAGGAAAATCTACTCTGCAGGAGGCCTCAGCTCACGGTGGGAAATTTTTGTAGAGCTTGTCCCACAGGACTCCCGTCAAGAGTTCTCAGCTCTCCTGGAGGAAGGGAAAAAGGTTGCGAGGACCGCTCCAGGCCTTGTGGACGCTGCGGACTCGGCGGCTAGGACTCTTGCCTCGGGGATAGCTAAGAGGCGTATATCGTGGCTGCAACGTCAGGTCTGCACCTGAGCTGCAGTATACTATACAGGACCTGCCCTTTGACTGTCAGGGTCTCTTCTCCCAGAAGACAGACCCTCGTCTCCAGAGTCTGAAAGGCAACCGCGTGATCATGCGTCGCTGATGCGATGAGCATCGTGAGAGTGCAGGAGGACGATACTGACAGTGTACAATGCATGTTATGTTTGCATTGAGAAATGAATTAATATTATATTGAAGTCTTTGATTTGATTTCCTGATGTCAAATCTGACATCAGGAATCATTACATTCAAAAAACCCAGTGGGAGAACACTTCAGCCTCTCTAACCACTCAGTGACGAAGTGAAGTGGCAGTTTTGCAACAAAAAAAAATTTCAAAAACAGATCCTGAACTCAAATAATATGCAAAATTAGATACAATTAACTTAGATTTAAACAGAGACTGGGAACGATTGGGTCATTACACAAATTGAATCTATTTCCCCATGTAAGTTCTCCTCACACCATCTATGGATCATCTCGATATCACTTCAAAGGTTTTTTTTTCTCCTGCTGCTGATAGCTCGTCTCAATGATTGGCGTCTTAGGTACATCTACACTACGGGATAATTTGAATTAACATAAACCGGTTTTATAAACAGATAGTAAAGTTGATTGGACGCGGCCACACTAGGCACATTAATTCGGCAGTGTGCGTCCATGGTCCGAGGCTAGCGTCGATTCTGGAGCGTTGCACTGTGGGTAGCTATTTCCGTAGCTATCCCGTAGTTCTGCAGTCTCCCCCGCCCCTTGGAATTCTGGTTGAGAGCCCAGTGCCTGATGGGGCAAAAATCATTGTCGCGGATGATTCTGGGTACAGCCTCACCCCTCCCCTCTGAAAGCAGCAGACAACATTTCGCGCCTTTTTTCCTGGGTGAACTGATCAAACGCCATAGCACAGCAAGCATGGACCCTGCTCAGATCAATAGCGCAATCGTGGACGTTGTAAACACCTTGCGCATTCTCGTGCAGTCTATGGTGAACCATGAACTGCAAAGGCAGGCGAGGAGGAGGTAGCTACAGCAGCGGTGAGTGAGGACATGGACACTGAATTCTCCCTAACCACGGGCCCTGCGCTTTGGAGCTCCTGCTGGTAATGGGCAGTTCACCCATTGAACGCCGATTTTGGCCCGGGAAACAAGTACAGACTGGTGGGACCGCATAGTTTTGCAGGTGTGGGATGATATCGCAGTGGCTGCGAACTTTCGCTGCGTAAGGGCACTTTCTTGGAACTTTGTGACTTGCTTTCCCCTGCCTGAAATGCCATAATACCAAGATGAGAGCAGCCCTCACAGTGGAGAAGCGAGGGCAGTAGCCGTCTGGAGCTTGCAACGCAGACAGCTACCTCAGTCGGATCAATTTGGATGGGAAAATCTACTGTGGGGGCTGCTGTGATCAAGTAGCCAAAGCAATCATTAAGCTGCTGCTACGAAGGTTGTGACTCTGGGAAACGTGCAGGTCATAGTGGATGGCTTTGCTGCAATGGGATTCCCTAACTCTGGGGGCGATAGATGGAACCCATATCCCTATCTTGGCACCGGATCACCAGGGCACCCAGTACATAAACTGCAAGGGGTACTTTTCAATGGTGTGCAACACTGGTGGATCACAAGGGACGTTTCACCAACTCCACGTGGGATGGCCAGGAAGGGTTCATGATGCTCATGTCTTCAGAAGCACTACTGTTAAATGGCTGCAGCAAGGATTACTTCCAGACCAAGATAACAGTTGGGGATGTTGAAATGCCTGTCGTTATCCTGATGACCCAGCCTACCCTTTATGCCATGGCTCATGAAGCCATACACAGGCAGCCTGGACAGTGGTCAGGAGCTTTCACTACAGCTGAGCAGTGCAGATGATGATAGAATGGTTTGGCTGAGGTCTGAGCGAGTCAGTAATGTCGCCAGCGCGCCTTTAAACGATCAAATGCACAATGTCCCCTTGTTGTTGCTGCTTGCTGTGTGCTTCACAATCTCTGTGAGAGTAAGGGGAGACATTTATGTCGGGTGGGAGGCTGAGGCAAATCACCTGGCTGCTGATTACGTGCAGCCAGACACCAGGCGATTAGAAGAGCACACCAGAAGCGGTGCGCATCAGAGAAGCTTTGAAAACGAGTTTCATCGCGGGCCAGGGTACGTGTGACTGCTGTGTTGTTTCCCCTTCATGAACCTCCCCTTATTGACTCCTTCCCTGTAAGCAACCCACCTCCCCCTTCAATTACAGCTTGCTTAAGGAAATAAGTCACTTATCGTTTAAAAATCATGTATTCTTTATTAAAAAGTAATATAAAAAGAACAGAGAATTAACAAGGTATCCCGGTGTGGTTTGGGAAGAGGATAGGAGGGAAGGAAAAGGCCATTAAGCATATTTCAGTGTAATGACAGCCTTTGGTTGGATTGTCCACGGGGAGTGGGCAGGTGCACAAAGCCTTCCCCCACGCGTTCTTACAGTTCTGGTGAGAGATATGGAAATGGTGAGTACTGAGGGTGGTTAAACATGGGCTGCAGCGCACTTTGTGACCCCGCTGCTTTCCTGAAGATCACACCAGACTCGGAGGATATCAGTTTGATCACGCAGCAGCTCCTAGCGTTGCATCCGCCACGCTGATCTTCCTGCCTACACCTCTCATCTCGAGCGTCTTTCCTATCCTCACGTTGGTCCTCCTGTCCTCACGTTCACTGCATCTTTCCTGTACATTTGCTACCACGTCCTTCAACTCATTTCAGATGAGCTCTTTTCATGTGGGCTACTTCCATGATTTCCGAGAACGTTTCACTCGCGTCCTCTTCTTCCTCCGCCTTTATCTGAGCTAGCCTTCGGGATGGAGTAGGGAGGCTTGAAAAATGTGCAGCTGCATGAGGGAGGGAAAAAAAGGGAGAGAGTATTTAAAGATACATTCTTCGAGTGTTGCTCATTCCAGTCAGTAGGTGTACGCGCGGCCGGTGCACGTTCGTCGGAGACTTTTACCCTAGCAACACTCGGCGGGCCGGCATGGTCGCCCCTGGAGCGGTGCCGCTATGGTGCCGGATATTACCCTGCCGCCGTCGCTCCTCAGTTCCTTCTTACGCCCGTGTCGGTCGTTGGAACTGTGGAGCGCAGTCTAACTGTTTCTCCACCTCCTATGATTCTCTCGTTTTTTCTGTAAATTGTGTATATAGTTGATCTTTACAGTATTTAGTAGTTAGTTTTTAGTAGTAATAGTTTTGTTAGATAGTTAGAAGGGATCGGGGTTACCCATCCCCTACCCCGGTACCGGGCTATGCCGGCTATCCCGGCTCAAACCGTGCGGGCTGCCGTAGGCGATGCCCACAGGCGACCGCCGACTCTGCCTGAGTGCTTGGCGAATCTCACTTACGGACAGTGCGGATTTGTAAGGCGTTCAAGCCTGACTAGAAGAGAGCGGACGTTCGCCTGAAGCAGTTGCTGATGGAGGCAGCGTTAACTTCCACCGTCCTAAAGCCACCAGTCGCGGTTACGGGAACAGCAACCTCCTCGGCACCACCACCGCACGCCCTCTTGAGAAGACGTCATCTCACCAGTCTCCGGCACCAGCTTCTGGTCGGCACCGCTCGCTCTCACCGCGGAGCAAGAAGCGCAAGCCTCCTGCGCCGCTATACCCGCACCGCAGTCTTGAGCGCTTAGCAAACCAGACCGCCGGCTCAATCACCTGCCGCGGCACCGATGTCTGCCGACCGTTGATTCCGGCTCGGAAAAGGGCCGTGAGTCCCAGTGCCTACCTGTCCCCGGCACGTGCACGGGTTGCGCTTATCGTGCCCTACACCCAGGAGACGTTCTCCGCGCACGAGACCTGATCGCAATGACGGAGCCTGAGCTGCCTCGACCCCCGCACCACCGGTGCGGGCCTACATCTATTGGCAAGCCAGCGCCCGTACGACCTTCTTCGCCCCGCACCGTGGGACCCCATGTTCCAGGTCCGGTCAGGTCCGCAGACGCTCACGTCTCGGCATCGCTCATCGTTCCGCCGGCCGCTCTCAGTCCCGGTACGCATGCTCCCATCAAGGACGGGTCATACTGCGGTACCGCTCGAGTCCCGGTCGCCGTCCAGCATTACCGCACCTTCTCAGATCTTGGCACCGCTCGCGGGCACCGCACTTCCGCAGCCGATCTCGCGACGTCGACTATGCAACCGGTGGGACTTCCCGGTACCATTCCCCCGGCACCGCACAGGGCTGGTTTCTACTGGGCCGCAGAACGTTTCTCGCACAGTCTCCGCCCAACCGTAGGCCGTCTCGCCAGCAAGTCAATCTCTCTTGCCGGACACGGCCCATCTTATGGAGATCGACAAACCAAGTCCTCATCCAGTGGCCCTTTTGGACTCGATGGGCTTCCATCAGAGCCACGGTACCACCATCCGCCGCCGCACTCCGCCCCCCGACCATCGGCACTGGAGTCCATGCGAGCAGACCCCTCCAAGTGAGCACGACCCAACCTCCTGCCGCAGGCATGACCAACAGGACACGCCCCTGGATGCCCCACAGGACCAGGAGTCTCCTCCAAGACCCCCCTTGGTCCCTGGAGTCTCTTCCTATTCTCCGTGGATGAGGCTGTGACGGGAAGCGAACGTCAGGACTGCCAATCGACTCAAGGTCTCACCAGGACCACCTCCGCCGCATGGCCCCTGAAACATAAACTTGCCTGTGGAGGAAGTTCTGAGGTGGAATGACCAAGTGGTCAAGTATCCTCTCGGGCAGAGCCCCCAACGAAGGTAGCGCTCCCCTTCATATCGCCTCCATCAGGCTCGACCGATACGATCTGGACAAACCCCGGCATCCGGTACCCGTCTACAGCAAAAAGGGTTGATGTAAATATATGATCCCGTCAAAAGGGTAGAAGCCCTTTATGTTTCACCTCCCTTGCCTCGTTGGTATGTCCAATCCGTCAACGAGCTCGGAGCGACATGGCAGCAAGCTCCTGTGCCAAATCAGAGGCGAGCGTATGACCTGTTGGGCAGGAAAATTACTTGCAGGAGGCCTCAGCTCAGGTGGGAAATTTTTGTAGACTTGTCCACAGGACTCCCGTCAAGAGTTCTCAGCTCTCCTGGAGGAGGGAAAAAGGTTGCGAGACCGCCTCCAGGCCTTGTGGAACGGCTTGCGGACTCGGCGGTAGGACTCTTGCCTCGGGGATAGCTAAGAGGCGTATATCGTGGCTGAACGTCAGGTCTGCACCTGACTGCAGCTATTAACTATACAGGACTGCCTTTGACTGTCAGGGTCTCTTCTCCCGAAGACAGACCCTCGTCTCCAGAGTCTGAAAGGACAACCGCGTGATCATAGGCGTCGCTGATGCGATGAGCATCGTGAGAGTGCAGGAGGACGA